>NC_086153.1:68547630-68850660 GCF_035149785.1 Candoia aspera | reverse complement strand
CAATAGCAAACATGAGAATTCCAATAGTAACATCCAAAAGCAATGAAGTAAAAAAAAAGTCCTTAAAAAAGAACTAAATATTTACTAGCTTAAAGGTTCTATATGTGTAGACATGCCACACTATGAATGTCTTTGCTGCACCATCTGCATCTTGTGTACTTGTCTATCTGATACCAATCTTCAGGAACTTCATTAATATATGGCCAAAAAGAGCATGCTTAGGTTTTAAATAACAAAAAATACACTGCAGGGCTAAAAATGTATTCCTCAAATCCTCAGGAATGTGTCCTGCTTACTTTTTATTTCATATTCTACTCCTCTACCCTGGCCCTTGCCTTTATATCCAAACTCTTTTTTACCCAACTAACTAGCAGCACCTAGCCAACCATGGCTGATTCAGAACCCTAAGCAGGATCAAATTTGGTTAATTTTTGGATAGAGGTTCACCAGAAAACAATGTATTTGTAAGTTAGAGTGGGAAGTAGAAACAAAAATTCTGAAAGGTGGCAATGGCAAACAATTTCCATGCTGTTTCCCTCCCAAAATTATCCAGACATGACTATAAAGGCATTAGGAATCAATTTAGATTTAACGAAGTCTTTCCTTGAATTTTATTACTTCCTCCTTGCCCAGAACTACTCTATCACCTCAAATTCAGTATTCAGTTATCTTCTCTTTCTTTCTTTTTTAGAGAAAAGTTAAGAGGTTTATTAATTTATTTCTTATCTCAATAATAGCAAGTAAAATAAAATATAATTAGATATTTCTGATTACATCCCTGAGCCAGCAATATCCACAGACAGCAGAACGATAAAAGCAGCATTGCACTGTTGTGACACAAGCCCCACCCCTTTTGTATGTACAATATGAAATTGCATGCACATCCAAAAGGGATGGAGCTTATGGCACAACAGTATGCCGCTGTTTTCATCATTTTGACAAAATCAGTAAAATCCTGGAGACCTCCATGCTTTGAGCTATATTCATTTTTATGAAACATTTTTTAAGTTTTAAAATCTTGAATAAATATAACAGATTTAAATGAAAAATCTGGTTTTTATTTTTTTAAATCATTGATTTATCTCCACTGAGTAAAAACATTTACATGCATATGAAAATATCTCCATGTTTACTAGTAACCATATTAGCTAATTCCTTGAGAGCAAAGGAATTAAGAGCAAAGGAACTAACTATTAAGAGTTGAAAATAAATAATAAGCAACTTGTCTGAAGTCCCAGTGGAGCCACGGATACAAAGAAAGCAACAAAATACATGACCTTAAACTACATTTTAGTAATAGTCTAATCTAGCCATCTCTCCAAGGAATGCAAGCTAGCAGAAACTATACTGACATTTCATATTCTACTTCTGAAAGAAGATTTCAACCTTTAATATCACTCTCACATTAATAACATAAAAAGGAGAAAGAATGCACCCCTGATTTGGACATACTGGAGTTGGTCAACATTTTATGTATTAATTAATAAACTTATTTAGACTTTAATTCTTCGTTAAATCATGCTTAAAACCATGTCCAATCAAACCAGAAACCTTTTATTACTGTCCCTCCACTAAATGTGAACTCAATGGCATTTCACAAAACATATGTCAAATATCAGTATCAGAGAGATACTGATCTTGCAGATACTGATCCTGACGGTATCATGCGCAGAATCCCTAATAGTTCTATTGCAGATAACAAAAAAGGAGAACTATTGTGGATTAGCAAAAAAGGAGAACAAATGCTGATCTCACTGCAATAACAGCTTGATTCACCGAGATCAAGAAGATGTTCAGACAACATCCTCAAATTCTCTCCCCTATCAAGTTCACATACTCCTATGTAATCAGTCTAATATTTAATCAGGAGAAATCAGAATGATCATCAGCAAAATGTATCAAATGTAAAGAAGCACAACTGCTAGAACAGGCCACTCTCTCATTGCAATTACTGTATACACATTTGTAATCCATAACAGATATTCTAATTACAAACATACCAGATAGTAAGTCTCCTGAATCTAGAACTGAAAAAACATTCATCTTATTCAGTCCTTAGGACTGCTATTAAATAAAGGTAAGCTTTGACAATATAGATGCCTCTATCCCATTTATTTCAATATGTCATTTTAATAAGAATAAAATCTTGTGGTAAAGCTTTGTTTTGTAACAGCAGTGGCAGAAGAACCATTTAAAAAATCATACTCGTTGGCTAAGATTGTTACAGACATGAATGCAATATCTGACCACTAGTTGATAATTCTAAAATATCCAGATTTATCAGCATGCACAACAGTTAAATAAACAGGCTTCAAAAGAAAATGATATAGTAATCTAACAAATTAACACTCTACAGCAGAAAGTAAGTTCATCATTGGCATGCCATACTGTGCATTCCATGTATGTTTACTTAGAAATACATCTTCTCCCTGTATTTAATAGGGCTCATTTCCAAGTAACATATTCAGGATGATAGCCTAAATTAGCAGTATGATATGAGAAATAATTAAAAAAAATTTCAGGGCAAGTATATAATAAAGCTGCAGATGTAATTAGTGGCATATTTAGAAGAGAAATTATCAACATAGAATGGCATAAAATTATTTGAATAACTAGAAGCAAACAAAGGATAACACATCATTATTATTGACCTCTGGTAGCAGTTTCTTATAAGTACGTTCAGAATTATGAAACAAGTATTATGAACAAAAAAAAAGTACAGTACAGTATTGCTATCTTATCCAACAGAGCAGAAGAACTGATTGCCCAAGATGACTATGGTAAATTTGCAACAGAGATTCAAAGAGTCCTTGAACAGCTTGGCTTGTAATACCATCCTACAATAAGCTAATAGATTGAGGAGAGCTTTTCTTAAAAAAACAAGCACAACCCCTCCCCCAAAACTCCACAGGATCATAGGCGTGGCATACTATTTCCTGCTTAATTCTGTTGCAAAGAATTTAAGTAAGAGGATAGGCTTCTCAATTTTGTTTCCTAACTTTTTAACAAAGCATATTTACATCATTCAGAAGGCATACTATCAAAAAGTACCTAAAACTGAAGAAGGAAGATAGCCTTGTAAAATGTTGCTTTGAATCACACTTTATTTATTTTTGGGAAAGAAACATAATCCTTCTCTAATTTCCAAGTTCTTTAAGTTCCATGTTCAGATCAGCCAGCAGATATTCAGACATCATTATTTTAAAACCTATTTTGAACAGCTGACATTCATGCTATAGTGCAAACTGGTTTTGAAACTCCTTAAATAAAAGGGTTTCAGCAGATGGCAGCACCTACTTGACCCTGGCTGATATCAGAGGCTAAGCAGGCTTACTCCTGGGTAGTATTTGGATGGCAGAATGGCTGGAAATCCCACAGCTGTAGGCTGGACTGGGAAGTTGAAAAAACATCCTAAGAGAAAACAAGAACAAATCACTTCCATATGAAAACTGCATTCCTGAATAGGAACTATTCACATTATCCCAATAGGAAAAGATTGGCCTTGCCACACCAAAATTATTTCAATCAATTAGCAATTCCTTAAGTAATTCCAAAAGTATCAAATAGTACCAAGGAGACTTAATGGCACAAATTGAAAAAGAGTGAATATTTCAACAAGAGATTTGATTGATCAACCCAGCAATGCCCTAATGGATAAAAAAAAGACAGAATAGTAGGAACAAATTATATTTTATAAGTCTATTAAAATTTATAAATTATATATTAAATATACTTATATAACCCTTTCCATACAACTACGTCTCTAAGTGTTTTACAATAAAAACATTCTAAGTAATAAAACACAGAGAGAGAGAGAGAGAGAGGGAGAGAGATGGAAAATATTCAGAAACGGAAGACCTATAATGGTATGTGGGAATGACCTTGGGAGACTGGGCAAAGAGATGCTGCCAAGGGAACAGTCAGATAAGACGCTCAGAAGGGACCTTCCCTAGTTTCTCGGGTAATAAAGGAGATGGGGGAGGGAAGAAATGTATTTTCAGACTTGCAAGATTCTGTCAATGCAGCTTTACAATAAGGTAGAATTAGCTCATCTAGTCATGTTTCCTATCTGATTTGCCCTGCAGCGGGGACAAGACCAATGTGAAGAGAAAGGCCTTTAAAGGGCAACTAAAAGATGTTAGGGTAGGCACCTCACAAAGACTGGGATCTCCCAAATGATCTTAATAATCAACCAAGTCTGTAACAGTCCCAAGTTATTTAGTGATCTATATGTTATAAAAAAAAAACCTTGAACTTGGTTCAGTAGCTAATTGGCAGTCAGTGCAGTTGCTTCAACTGAGGTGTAACCTGACTATAGGCAGGTGTCCCATTCAGCAACTTGACTACTGCATTCCAACCAGCTACAATTGGATCAAATGAAAGGGTAACTTTGCATACAGCACAGTTCAGTAATCCAAATGCAAGGGTACTGGTGTGTAAACAACATTAGCTAGGCTGCCTCTGTCCTAGTTGCTATACCAACAATTACTACGCTGACCAAAGCTGGTAACAGGCAATTTCTGGCTGCACAGGCCACCTAGGCCTCCAATGACAATGACTTCAGATGTATGCCCAAACTACTTATCACTTTCTGAGGAAGTGCATCCCCATTTCCTTTACTCACCCACCCACAACCTCTCCATCTTCTCAGGATTCAAACTCCTTCATTACTCCGCATCCCACCCCATCACTTATCCAGCTTCAGAACACATACAGCCTCTCCTGTATGAGTATTATGGAAGGGAACCGAGTGTCATTGGCATACTGATTACACTTTGCCCCTGAACTCTTGACGACCATCTCCAACAGCTTCATACAGATGTTAGATAATATTGGGGACAAAGCAATGATTTGCAGCACACTACAGCTTGTTGCCAGAATGCAGCTACCAAATACTACTCTCTGACATATCTCCGCAAGTAGTAGATTCATTTTAGTAGTCTATGCAACTTACAGAGATGATCCAGGAGAACAGCATAGCTGATGGTATCAAAAGCCATTAAGAGACCAAGCAGGATCAATAAAATAATACACCCCCTGACTCTATCTTGCAGGAAGTCCTCTACCTGGCTTGGCTGATTCTACCCAAAACCAAGTCTTAACCTATATCAGGGCTCTCCAAGAGTATCTACAGCTGCACAAATATGGTACACGTTCTCAAATACAGTAATTTGCTCAAAAGGGGTGGGGTGGGGGATGGATGGATTGATGCTTATTTAGGAGTGGATGGATCAATGCTTCCTTCAAGGCTGACAGCATCAGTCTATCATGCAGACATGTTTTCACTACATCTTGGATACACTCAGATAATCCCCTTTGACTATATCTATTAAGCCAAGATGATCAGGAGTTGAGACAGCATATGGTAGACCAGACAGCTACAAGCTTCTTATATACATCCTTAGATTCGATCCCGTACATTAAACAAGAAGATGTACTGGACACTTCTGTATGTAATGTATTGAAAGCAACATTCCAGTCAACACCAATATAAGTGATTTATCCTCAAAGCATTTCACAAATCTGTCACATGCCAAGGTCCCTGAGCTGGATTCATTATTATTACCTTCTTTCCTTTTTTGCATTAACACAATAGCATTGGCAGGTCTGGAAGCTTCTCTGACCTTCTGAGATGTTTTTCAGGAGACGTAGGAAGTGGTAAAAATTTGTTGCATCGAACAATATCTAAGCCCATTCTTTAAACAACATTGTTACTTGCTTATTCTTGATGGCTGTAAACAAGGAAAGCCTCATTTAAGCTGATCCTTTGTAAAAAAATTTACAAAGTAACACTGCCAAATGTCCATAAAGTAGATGACTTGTGCAAAAACCACTTTAGTGTTCCTAAACAAGACGGTGTGTTTCATTTTTGTTTCCTCTTAAAAATAAACAAACAAAAAAGATGCCAAGGTTTTGTCCTAACTTGTACAAAGCAGACAGACAATGAAGCCTACTTCATTACTGTGTCTGATTTTAGAATTAGTCTAGCTATTGTAGGCAATCTTATTTTTCAACTTCTAAGTGTGGAACTAAGAGAGAGCTAAGTCTGCTATAGTGGTTAAGCCATCAGGCTAGAAACCAGGAGACTGTGAGTTCTAGTCCCACCTTAGGTACAAAGCTTATGGCTGAGCAACCTTTTCCCAGTCTGAGTCTGTTTTGAAATAAACAGATGACAGTCTAGACACAGAACACTCATAGCACTTGTGTGGACCTTAATGTATTCATCACAGGTTCTTCATCTCCCTCATTTATCATTTCTGAAGACTGGAGAACCCAGTTTCTGATGCAACAAGAGGCTGCCCTAGTAAGATAAAATTATGAATTTCTTGGGCATACATGGAAGACTTAGCTGTGAATATTAGCCAAGTCCAGGAATAATTCGACTACAAATTGTAATTTCATCAATGTATGGACTAACTCAATACCTGCAAAGTCATTCAACTACAGACAAGTCTTTTAAGGCTTAATCCTGATGGACTGTAATGTATGTTCTTATATCACTTCCACAGCACCTCAGTGTACCTGACTGATAGGAACAACATCAAAAAGGGCACAAGTAGGAAGAGTCAGGATCTCTGTATATTTTCGCACTAAAAAAAACTTGTTGGATCATTCGGTTGCCTTCGTTCAGGCAGGAGGAAAACCTGCTGCTCTTTATCCTAATATTCATTCTCTGCTCACTGGCGAGTTTAGGATGGAAGCGAGGACGAGGGCAGATTCCTGGTAACGGGAGAGCAAAGGCCTCACCCGCCACCACAGCTCTTCTCGTTCACTCCTATGTTTGGTCCTGCAAGGCTTTTCTGCCGCGCCCAAATCGCGCGCCTACTGCACTGCAGGAACAAGGGACAACCGACTGGCGGGCGACAAAGCCATCCCCACCCTCCTCAGGCGGGAAATGGCCGTAACGGGCTCGCCGAGGAAGAAAAAAGAGATCGCCGCGATCGTCGTCCCCGTCATAAAGCAGCGTCGTAAGGGAAGACGGGAATTCATTCGCACGGCATCTTCGGCACTGTACCTCCGGGTAGCGGAAGGCGGCGGCGACCCGGCATGGGAGCAATCACGCTAAGCGTTCCCGGGAAGCCCCGCTGTGAAAAAAGCGGGGGGGACCGAAGGCGAGCAAGCCCGAGAGGCAGACAGATGAAGGGGCGCAATTAATCGACCCAGCGCGCAGCAGCCTCTCTAGCAACCAAGGCGGGAAAGGCTCCAAAGGTGCCTTTGGACCGCGCTGCCGCCTTTGTCTTGAGCCGGCAAGGGCTTCGCCTCCAGAAGGCTCAAGGTGACACCCCCTCGGCCCGTCGGGACGCTCACCTGGCACCTGCAGACGACGTCCGCGTCCTGCGCCAGCAGATCCACCACTTTCCCCTTCCCTTCGTCGCCCCATTGTGCTCCCAGGACTACAGTGACTTTGTTGCCAGGATGCCGGGAGGCGCTCCCTCCATTAGGGATGGTGGCGGCGGCGGACGCGGAGCCGCTTTCAGACATGGCTCCCGCAGGCGAATGTCCCCTGCTCGTTCGCAAGACACATGCGAGGAGGAAAGGAGGAAACGGCTCGGCCGGCGAAGGCGCCTTCTTCCCCGCCTTCTCATACAGAAGGTACACCGTTGCCGCATCCGACAACTGCGCTGCCCGCCGCCTATTGGTCATTCTTCGATAGCCCTCTTGTACGCGGGATCAAGAGACCCGCCTCCTCATTTGCATAGTCTGAAAAGGCCGCCGCTTCGTGCCCATATATAGAAGAAGGGACTACGCTGCCCAGGATGCTACTGGGCTAACGTCGCCGCGGGTCATCCTGGGAAGCATAGATGCTGTTCGTCTCGCCCGAACGTGGGAAGGAGCGACTGGATAGGGCTACTAAGGAGCCGTTGTTCCATGGTAGGGGAGGCTTGTTAGTCTGTTGTTTATTCGTTCAGTCGCTTTCCACTCTTCGTGACTTCATGGACCAGCCCACGCCGGAGCTTCCTGTGGATCGTTGCCACCCCCAGCTCCCCCAAGGTCGAGTCCGTCACTTCTAGAATATCATCCATCCGTCTTGCCCTTGGTCGGCCCCTCTTCCTTTTGCCTTCACTTTCACTAGCATCAGCATCTTCTGGTTATGTGGCCAAAGTGGGAGTCGTCTGGTAGCATCTTTCCCGCCTAACACATGTTATTCACTTCATCAGATGCAGGACTTGACTGATGGAGGATTTCAGTTGGGGTGGAGGGGAAGACAGGTTGCTTGTGCAGATGAAGGTTCTGTGTGAGATCGATTACAAATACCTTATCGATTAACAAGTCTAATGTGTTAAAAAACATGTTGTGATATGAGTTCCACAATCTCTCTCTCAATAGTGCTGTTCAAATCTTGTTTTTCTCCCTTTGAAATCTGCAATAGAGTGCCCTAGGAAGTTGAAAGGCTCTCATAATTACTTTATCCTTGTGTTGAGTCCTGATGCCAGACTTGTGTCCATGCATTCTTTTGTGCAAAATTTGTCCTAGATAAGGGCACTGCTGGTACATGCTGGCATGTATCCCATTAGAGGCAGAGCATGTGACTGCATTCCACTGTAATCTCAAAGGGGCCAATTGGGAAAAGAGACTAACAGTACCACAATTTATTAAAAGCAATTTGGGGGTGTTAATAGCTCCCTTTTTGAGCTAACTTGTGCAGACCTAGCCTTCCTTGCTGCTCTACATATATTAAATTTATCAGGAATCTAGAGCAGCTCAGAGATGTTTAATTCTACCTCATTTGATATGCATATGGATGGCTCCTGTTAAAGTCATGTTGAAGAACATAGATATATACACACATACACATCAGAAGAATAACTGTTCCATGTTTTTAGTTAATTGGTATATAGTATAAGTGATGTGAGAAGTCTAATTTATATTAAAAAAAATACTCTGCATAGTGATCCAGATATTGAACTAGGACTGAGGAGACCCAGGTTCAGGTTATCCTCAACTTTGGAAGCTCGCTTGGTCTAGTTGCTCTCAGTGCACTGTATCTCACAAAGCAGTTGGGAACAATTAGCATTATGTTGGAGGAAAGGGGCAGTGTAATGCTAACAGATAAACATTTTAAAAATGACCGGAATGTAATTCAAAGCACCCAGACATACACTAGAGCTACTGGATTGTGGCAGCTATGAAACCAGTGGAGAGCTTAATTTATTTAAATCTGCCTTTTCATTTATTATTCATCAATGTATCCATTTGTTTATTAGATTGATATCCCACCTTTCATTCAGGAGGTCAAGGTTCCAAATGTAACTGAATGGAGTACAGTGGAAGTAACAATCTACTCAATGGGAACTTGTAGATTTTTTCCATGGAATCCTCTTCTAACCATGCAGTTGTGTACTAGAACAAACACTTCACATGAATCAGTTAAATTTGCAATATTGATTTTGAACGAACACTTAAATATTATACATGCACATATTCATGATTATCTTCATATCATGTTGCTTTTTTAGACTATTGGTGCTATTATTTTAAATTTATTTTCTAGGTGTAATTATATCATACATTTCAAGCTATATATCCTGAATAAAATTTTACAATGCAGTATTTTTAGTAATCAGAATTCTTCCTGCCAGCAGTTCTGTGTGGGAAGAATGCAGTCCAGCTGGAATATAAGGAGATTCCTGGGATTATCCTTGCTGGCTTTCCTCTGTTTCCTGGAATCTTTCCATAGAATAATTAATAGTTGATTGGAAATAGAAAGCAGTTGGACTAACGTTCTTTTTTGTAGCTTCCCTCACTCTCCTGAAATTCTTTCTACAGGGCAGTTGGAAGTGATCACCAAAATGACTGCTGTGAGAGAGCATCAATAGGCATTGCTGTAGCCTGAAATATTGGGTAAAATTCCTTCATCTCTTTGTTTGCACTGTATTCTTGAACATGCAGGGAAGAAGAGGAAAATCAAGAGAGAGAAAACAAACATAGCACACAACAGAAAAATACATGCTGAGAAAAACCCCAAGAGGAAAATATGTATTTCTCCACTGACGTGTGTATGAGCGGGTAAAGCTGCTCTGTGGAAAGCTAAATGGAGGTGGGGTGCTTGCTCATCTACAAGGAGCCAAGAGCATCTTTGATACTGGTCCGGCTCCTTACTGCAACTGTTTTTTGGCAGTGCATGTTTCTTGCCTTCTGGCATCTCCTGATATGAAAAATGTCCTGGATATAATAAATAACAAAAAAGGATGCAGGACAAGAATCTGGCAGAAAAGAAGCAAGGAAGTGCACTAAAGCTGCATTGTTATGAGTGAATCTTAATATTCAGAAAAGCAGGATAGGAAAGAGCCTGTTTTCAAATTTATCCTCCTATTCTCCTTTCTGTGTGAACTCCTCAAAACAAATCTAAAAACTGTATGTAATAAGCTAAATAACTGATGCCAATCGGTTTGAAATCTGAACTAATACTGATTACTGAGAAAATGAAATGTCTAACTTAAAACTTCTTTTTTGAACTTTGAGGATAGAGAGCACTACTTAATTCTATTTGCTGAGATTATAGGTAAGGTAATTTAATACATATTATCCTGCCAATTACGTTTTATCATAGTTGGATTTGCTTTTTCTTTTGAAGCTTGATTTGCTTTTCAATACTAGTTACTACTTATTTTGCAATACTTGCTATGCTCCAGCTATGCTCCAGCTGGTTATATTTACACAGGCAAATTTTAAAAAATCAATGTATTTGGGAATATGGCCCACGTATCAAGAAATATATGCTTTATTATTGTTGCTGTAATCAAATTAATAGATTTTATTTTAATCCTTTTTGCTAGCTAATTACATAGCTTTTTATCTTGAGTCTGCCCTTGGGTGGTGTCAGAATGTGACCGAAAACAGCATTTTAATGCTAGTACAGCTAGGAGCCACATGAGCCTGTCTAACATGGGTTGGGGACAAGGAGAAGATAATGTCATGGGAACAACAACAACAATAGGCCACGATCCCATTTGCACCTAGCCATGGCCTAACCTGCCTAAAAATATCTTTTTCTGTGTGTCTGCCATGACATTATCTCCATTTCAGAAAAATGCCATTTTTAATACAGCATTTTCAGAATCATTCAGGAGTAAAGACTTTTTCAGTTCATTTCTGGTGTGGGGGAAGGGATAGAATTATAGCTGGGACTAGAATAGAAGAGTTTTTCTCTTACACACTATATTCACAGAAGCTAATACCCTGCTTCAAAATTATAAAATACACGCATCCAGAAGAAGGCACCTTAACAATAAAGACATTCAAAAATAAGAAAAAAGAAAAAGAAAAAAGAATGATACAAGAAATGTATGGAGCAGGATTGTAAAATTTACAATGCAAATTACGCTGACTGCTTTAACAAAAGATCAGCAGCCATACTGCCAATTTGAAGGCTACTTCAGCTAATGTTTCCTAACAGCTCTCTTTCAGCCTGGCATAAATCTCCTTGATAATTTTCTTCATTATCTGCTTCCTGAATAGTAATGTCAAATGAAAACTTGAAAGCCTTGTTACTATCAGATTAAAGTTCAGAAAATAATATCAGAATTATGCTACCTCGCACTCCCCTCTATTATATCACTGATAACGGGTTTTTTTGAATCACATACATTAAAAATCCATGCAGAATAATAAATAAAAATTAATAGAATCACACCCTGAGACAAATTCTAAACAGTGCTGATGTTTCTCCACATTTTTGCTTTGGAGGAAAATTGGGTATGAATATGCAAGAACTGCCCAGGACCAAAACTTTGTCCCTTTGTCAAAACTTTGACCTTTGTCCCCAGAAGCTTTAGTAAGTCTTTGAAAGCAGAACTGATTAACTTCATGAGTTAATCCACTCAGCTGCTGCTCCAAAGGAAATACAAAGGTACTAGCAGTATTTCCTTTGCAGCTCTGGTTCAGGCAGTTGCCCATTGGTGGCAGCTTCCATCTCATCTGGCTTCCTGATCCTTGGTACTTCTCCTGATCAGTCTAAAAGACTCCTCCAACATGGCAGTTTATTAATTTTCTTCTTCGTGGGGAAAACAAGACAGCAGTGAAGAAGACGGGCTAAGTGCATGTTCAATCTAAGAGTTGGACTCAATGAACTATGATGAACATTCAGCAAAAAACAGGATTTATGAGGTTTTTCCCACTGCATATGGGAGTGGTTTGTGTGTGTGTGTGTGTGTGTGTGCGCGCGCATGCGCGCATGCCTTCCAGTCATTCTTGACTCCTGGTGACTACCTGGGTTAGACCCTGCAATTTTCTTGGCAAGGTTTTTCAGAAGTGGTTTGCCCTTGCTTCCATCCTAGAGCTCAGAGAGAGTGACTGCCCAAGGTCACCCAGCTGGCCTCTTGCCTAAGGCGGGACTAGAACTCATAGAGTCCCGGTTTCTAGCCTGGTGCCTTAACCACTACACCAACCTGGCTCTCTAAGGGAGTGGTAGCCAACCTTTTGGGCTATGGGCTCATTTGAAATTTTGAGAGCATGTGGCATGGCCAGTAACAAAACACCGAAGGGCAAGCTAGGGCCCTGGGATGTTCTCTGCCGTTCCAGGGGGATATCTGTGGGGTTCAATGGCATTGTTAGAAATAAATATGATGTTAGAGATCAATGCTTTGCTTTGCAGCGTGTCAGCTTCCAATTAATTTTTTTAGTAAAATATTTTTTTAAATGTTGGGTAGGACGTATGTAGATGTCCTGACTAAGCAAGAACCACGCTGAGATGAGGAAGAAGTCTCTAGTGCTTTATTATTGCTATAGTAGACAGAAAATCCTACCAAACTGAAGAAGTGTGGGAAAACCCAGTCAGATAAACCTCCAAAAGTCAAGGCGGGTCTGTTCTGTGTCTCTTTGAATGACTGTAGTGATTGCCTATCCTGATATACTCAGACTCACAAGCAGGTACTTAATGATATCTGATTTATTAAAAGAATAGTATGCAAATACAGAGAAAGCTGAGAATGAATAAAAGCGCGCCAAATACAAACTAAAAACCCTCGGCTCAAAACGTAATCCCTCCCTTCGCCCAACTGCAGCAACCACCCCCCTCCCAGGTGCTGGTAACCGTTTCCCACTGTTCCTGAGAAAGTAACCTTGAACACATGAGATAACCCAAACACATTCCAAACCAGCAGCCAACAGATAAAAATGCCCCGGAGTGGAATCTTCCTCCCTCCCGATACCTAACACGTATCAAGGAAATGACATGCAAAATGTTACGATGTACCAGGAGCATTGAAACAGTGAACATGACATACCGCCTCCCCAAAAAGACTAAGGAGCAGGTTTCATAAGATAAGCAACATGAAAGCGTCTGACTAGAATAGGAGAGTGAACATCGCGGGCAGCCACCCACTCAGGGTGCGGGAAATGTTTCCAGCGGACAAGGTACTGCAGGGTGTTACGAAGCCTGCGGGAATCAAGGACTTCTTTCACTTCAAAATGTTGGCCGTCAATCATAATGGGCGCGGGAGGTGTAGGTTGGATATGCCAGCGATCGGAGTGGTTGACAGGCTTGAGCAAGCTGCAATGAAAAACAGGATGTAAACATTTAAGATTGTGTGGCAAATCCAATTTGAAGGTAACAGGGTTAACAACTCCAACAATGGGTAAAGGACCAACAAACTTAGGAGCCAATTTTTTAGAGGGCTGAGGAGATTTAATGAACTTGGTGGAAAGGTAGACCTTATCACCAACTTTGAAGTCAGGCTGCAGAGCTCGCTTTTTATCAGCATGCAGTTTGTAGGTGGACTGGGCGTCTGCCAACGCTTGCTGAATTACTGGCCAGGAGTCGCCCAGGTGCGCAGCCCAGTCGGAAGGTGAAGAAGGCGGTGAAGTGGGTTGAGGCAGATCAGGAATGGGCACGAAATCCCAGCCAAACACAGTACGAAAAGGAGTGTGCCCTGTGCTTTGATGTACAGCGTTGTTGTAAGCCACTTCAGCAAAGGGTAGGAGATCCACCCAATTGTCCTGCTGATAATTAACAAAGGCTTGCAAATATTGTTCCAAGGTTGAATTAAGAGCCTCTGTAGATCCGTCAGTCTCCGGATGCAACGCAGTGGACAGCACTTGTTTGGTCCCCACCAGTTTTAAAAACGCCTGCCAAAACTGGGAAGTAAATTGTGTCCCGCGGTCTGTGACCAAACGGGCAGGGCTCCCGTGGATTCTGTACACATGGACTAGGAAGAGGCGGGCTAACTGCTGAGCAGACGGAATAGAGGCACATGGAATGAAATGGGCTTGCTTGGAAAAGTAATCCTTCACTACCCAAATCACAGTCTTTCTCTGACTAGGAGGCAAATTGACAATAAAATCCATGGAGATTTACTCCCAGGGACATGAGGGACTGGCCACTGGCTGTAGCAAGCCTTGTGGCTTGCCCCCCTTCCGTTTTGACATGGCACATACAGGATAAGAAGCAACATAGTCTTTGACATCACGCCTCAGTGTGGGCCACCAGAATTGTCGCCGTACCAGGTGTAAGGTTTTTACAAAGCCAAAATGACCAGCCACTTTATCATCATGAGACCTGATTAGAACCTCCCTTTGCAAACTGTCAGGGACATAGAGACGGTTTTGCTTCCATACGAACCCTCGGTCAAATGTAACATTGTCTCTATTCACTTGCAACCAAGTGTCAGATTTCAGTTCAGAGAGAAACTGTTGTTGCAATTGGGAAGGAATTGAGAGCCTCCCCCCAGCCGGTGAAACTGAATCTGAGGGCAGCTGTGCACGAGTTTGGCTGTGAGTGACAGCCTGCATACCCAACTGAGGTTCTGTCCACAATGTACCCACCATGTCCGGCACCGAAGTCGAATCCTGGGGCAGGCGGGAAAGCGCATCAGCCAGGAAGTTCTTCTTACCCGGAATTAACTTCAACTTAAAATTAAAACAGCTGAAAAATTGAGCCCAACGAATTTGTTTGGGGCTGAGCTTACAGGGTGTGCTGAGCGCTTCTAAGTTCTTATGGTCCGTCCAAACTTCAAAAGGACATTTGGCCCCCTCTAAAAGGTGGTGCCATGCCTCCAAAGCTGCTTTGACTGCAAAAGCCTCCTTTTCCCAGACATGCCATCGTCTTTCTGTCTCAGAAAATTTGTGGGAGAGATACGCACAGGGTTTTAGGCAGCCAGCAGCATCTGCCTGCAACAAAAGCGCTCCAATGGAGAAATCAGAGGCATCCATTTGAACCACAAACGGTTTAGTGGGAACAGGGTGTTGCAGGATAGGCTCAGCCGTGAACAGGCTTTTTAGCTTGTCGAAAGCCACCTGGCATTCAGGTGTCCACTTGAGCAATGCTCCCGGGTTCTTTACCTTGTGTGTGTCCCTCAGACCCTTTGTTCGCAATAAGTCAGTGAGAGGCAATGCAATTTCTGCGAACCCCTGGATAAATTGCCGATAATAGTTGGAAAATCCAAGGGAACTTTGGAGCTGCCTGCGAGTGCACGGGTGCTCCCACTCTAGAATGGCTTGGATCTTAGCAGGGTCCATTTCAATGCCCTTGTCAGAAATTCTGTACCCCAAATAATCAAGTTGAGTCTTATGAAATTCACATTTAGATAGTTTAGCATAAAGCTCAGCCTTCCTCAGTTTGCTGAGCACCTGTTTCACCAAACGCTCATGTTCTTCCATCGTTTCAGTGTAAATTAAAACATCATCCAAATAAACCAGTACCCCTTTGAACAAATGCTCATGCAACACTTCATTGATCAATTGCATAAACACCCCAGGTGCCCCTGCCAATCCAAACGGCAAAACTTTGTACTGGAAAGAGCCCAGGGGACAATTGAAAGCAGTTTTCCACTCATCCCCTTCCCGTATGCGGATACGGAAATACGCCTCCCTCAAATCCAGCTTAGAGAAGATTTTCCCCTTGGCCAGATGTGCTAACATGTCTTTTATTATTGGCAAAGGATATTTGTTTAATATCAAAACTGCATTCAATCCGCGGTAATCTGTGCAAAGTCTCAATGTCCCATCCTTCTTTGCTCGGAATAAAACAGGTGCACCCACCGGGGAATTAGCTGGTTCGATAAAACCCCTTGCCAAATTTTTATCCACAAACTCCCTCAGCGCTGCCAGTTCTTTTTGGGTCATGGCATAGATTTTAGGCTTGGGCAGTTGGGCATTTGGGACCAACTCTATGGCACAGTCAGTTTTCCGATGCGGCGGGAGTTGGTCCACCTCCTTCTCGCCAAACACATCTGCAAAACCCTGGTATTGCTCCGGCAAGCCTTCTAGTGGGGCGGCTGCAAAATGCGGAGTTGTGGCTGCCGCCCTCCCCACTGCAGCCTCTGAGGCGTCGTCTTCTTCAGGAGCTTGATAGAAACCATCCCCAAAAGTCAAAGTCCTGTGCACCCAGTTTATATAGGGATTTTGTTGGACCAACCAAGGGATCCCTAAAATGACCAAAGGACCCCCCACTGGCGCCACTACGAAAGGCAGCCCCTCCCGGTGGCTACCCATTTGCAATGCCACCATGCCCGTGGAATGGGTGACTGGCTTTCCCCCCGCCGTAGTTCCATCCAGCTGGGTAAAAATCATGGGCCATTTTAGTGGAAATGTGGGTAGCTCCAAAGCGGCCACCACATCAGGGTGCATTAGGCAATGGGAACACCCTGAATCGATCAACGCCCACACTTCCACCGCTTTTGTATGGGAGCCCAATTTCACCTTCACTGTCAGTGTGGGGAAGTTGCCACTCACCGAAATGTGATCGCGCCCCTCCTCTACCACCTGCCCAGCGGCGCCCTTTAAGGCAGGTGGCTGGCGTTTCCCACCGGCTGGACCAGATCGGCCTCCCCATCATCTCCAAAGAAAGGGATGTCCTCCGTCTCAGTCTCAGCCAGCGCTGCCTTCATCTTCCTGGGCAAGGAGGGGGATTTCCCTGACGTCTTGCCCGGACGCTCCTCGGGTTTTCTTTTCGGGCACGCCGCTGCTCGGTGTCCTTCTTTCCCACATCGGAGGCATTGGCCTTTTGCAAAACGGCTCTCCTTCTCCTCCTGCCAAGCCGTGTGCCACACTCTGCCGGTGGTGCCCAGGGGCTTGGCCGCTCTCATCACAGCCATTTGCTTGGGACCCTTTCTGCTTTGTGCAAACTTAGCGTGGGCTTGCTCGACGTTCCCCGCCAGTTGAATCCAGTCATATAGGGAAATAGGATCTGCTCGTCCCAACAACCACCTCAGCAACTCGGGTCTCAGTCCATCTTTAAACATTTCTATTAAGGTCGTTTGCGACCAATCGTCCACCTTTGCAGCTAAGGCTTGGAATTCTAGGGCGTAATCTGCAACGGACCTTGACCCTTGGATCAGCTTCCTCAGAGCCACCTTGGCTTTCTCCTTAGCTAATGGGTCAGCAAAATGCAACTTTAGCGCCCACAGGAAGTCTTCGAAATCTTCCAACTCCAGGGCCTCCATCTCGGTTAATTGGACAAACCAATCAGCCGCCCTCCCCTTCAGTTTGGTGGCCACAGCATTTATCTTGGCCCTTTCCGAAGGAAACTGCCTCCCAAACTCCTCCATATAGCTTTTAGCATTGGTCAGGAAGAATGACAGCTTCGTGGGATCCCCATCAAACTTGACCGTGAAATCCCTGTATGTTGCGCCCTGTGGGCTCCTCTTCCTCTCTTTCTGCCCAGCCCTTCTCCTGGACACTGGGGACCTTTCCTCTCGGGGGGGGGGGAATTCGAAACCCTAGCTTTGGGATTTTTCTTTTCATCCTTACTTTTCCCCCTTCCTCTGTCTTCCAAACGCCGGGGGGGCGATGGGGACGAACGTCTCGGACTGCGCGATGGTGATCTCGCCCAGTACCTCCTCCGGTCCTTCTTCCTCACGCTCGGGGGGGGGGGGGAAATAGATGGGGACGACCGTCTGTCGTGATGTTCCCTTCCCCCTCCATCCTGGCCGCCCCACGCCAATGACATCTTCGCCATCATGTCTTCTAGGGACCGTATCCTGGCTTCCCACCCTTGTGATTTCTCAGGGGCCTCGGAGTCCTCTGACCCTGTCTTATCAACCCTGACTACATTCGGGGACAGCGGATACCTCTGCTTCCCAGACGTCTTTGACGCCCCTGGTAGGGTTCCCTGTTCCTCACCCCATGTCATCCGATCAGCCGACGATTCTTCTGCTTTCTTAACCACTTTGGATTTTACAGCTTTTCCTTTCGCTGGGCTGGAACCCGAGGTCTCCGATAGGTCCTCCGATTCCGGAGTGGGGGTCCTGTCCCTTTTCTTTACTGCAGAATCCGGTTCCCCCACACTTGAACCTTCACTTTCCCCCGAGTAAGGAGTAGGCTCAGTCATCACTAACTTTATCTCCTCACAGATACTCTGGAAGGATGTTAGCGGTAAAGTTTTAAGATTCTCAGCTTTATGTAGTGATTGCCTATCCTGATATACTCAGTCTCACAAGCAGGTACTTAATGATATCTGATTTATTAAAAGAATAGTATGCAAATACAGAGAAAGCTGAGAATGAATAAAAGCACGCCAAATACAAACTAAAAACCCTCGGCTCGAAACATAATCCCTCCCTTTGCCCAACTGCAGCAACCACCCCTCTCCCAGGTGCTGGTAACCGTTTCCCACTGTTCCTGAGAAAGTAACCTTGAACACATGAGATAACCCAAACACATTCCAAACCAGCAGCCAACAGATAACAACTCCCTGGAGTGGAATTTTCCTCCCTCCCGATACCTAACACGTATCAGGGAAATGACATGCGAAACGTTACGATGTACCAGGAGCATTGAAACGGTGAACATGACAATGACAGCTCAAAGTCTCTGAACTACGCATGCATTTTTGCCCCTGGATAGTGGCCCCCTCCTGGTCGCCATCAGTACTCATGACAGTAGATCCTGACAAGAATCAAGGAAGCTGTTGCTTTCTTTACTTATCTATTGCCTCTATATCTTACTGTTCTTCCTCAAACTAAAGATGGAGTATATATAGTTTCCCCTCTAATTTTATTCCCACAATTCCGAGTTAAGCTGGGTTATAGCAGAATTAGGCAATCAGTTTTCTTTTTGCTCTCCTCAAAGGACCGTAAGAGGTATAGTTGATGAAGTTGTGACATGACCAGAATGGGTGCCCTTTTTGGGCATTTTCAGGAGTTATAGTTAAGGGATATAAAACACATATTTTGTATTTTAAACCCACTCCTAAAATGAGGGAAATTGGCTCACTTTTATATATTTATTTGTTCTGCTTATTGTACCAAATGGTACTGTATCTTTAAGGAGAGTTGTTAGTCAACAGATGTCATTAGACAACTGCCCTTAATAAGGGCAATTTGTTATATATTGACAATATCCCGTGCAGGAAGAGGCTTCAGTATCATTTTATTTCTACAAGTTGTTATATGGGTTTGCTTCTCTTAGTCAGGCTCTGGGAACAAGTAGTAAGTCCAGAGTATCTATCTTTTCAGCTTAGAGATGAGAGGCAAGGTTAATTTCAGGTATGTTTGTGAATGAGGAAGAAAGTGTTGGACCCCATGGTGCACACCTGGTATTTATGTCCACCATTTTGTCTGAGAGCACTAAGGTTTTCCAGCAGCCCATCTCTAAGTTGCTGTCCGGTTTATAGCACATGGCTGTAAATGCCACTGTCTGAGAAATGGCCAGCCTGGGTACTATGAGGTAACAGTAAGCACACTGGGTAAGAGGAGAACAGGATCTTATTGAAAGCATTGTCTGCAGTTTGATCAAAAACTGGATTCTTTGAACCTCTAAATCCAAATCAGCCCTAATACTGGGCTGTCCCAAAGGGCAAGCTTTTTGGAGAAGCCATAGGTAAGGTCCTAACAGAAACCAAGGGCAAAAGGAAAGTCCTGCCCTTAACCAACCAAATATATGAAGGCTAAGGGACGCAGTGGCACTGCGGGTTAAACCGCTGAGCTTGCCAATCGGAAGGTCGGCGGTTCGAATCTGCGTGATGGGGTGAGCTCCTGTTGCTAGTCCCAGCTCCTGCCAACAAAGCCGTTCGAAAACATGCAAATGTGAGTAGTTTAATAGGTACCGCTTCGGCAGGCAGGTAACGGCGTTCCGTGTAGTCATGCTGGCCACATGACCACAGAAGTGTCTACGGACAAACGCCGACTCTTTGGCTTTGAAACGGAGATGAGCACCACCCCCTAGGGTCGGACTGGACTTAATGTCAAGGGAAACCTTTACCTTTACTAAGACAACAGAAGGCAATGGCAAACCACCCTGCATCCCTCCAAAGGGTCAGACATGACTCAGTGCTTGCACAGGGGACCTTTCACCTTTCACAGGACAACAGAACACCTGGTGACACCTTCCATTCCTGCTGTTCCCAAAGCAAACTCTAAGACCGCAGGGGGCACAAATCATCTGGGTGGGGGAAAAGGCAGAGATTGCAAAACCAATCAGTTAAGAGTGCCAACCTCATCTTAGGGGAATACCTCTCCTCACCAACAAAAGAAGGGATACACAATGACAATTGTTTCAGCCTGCAGGTGAGCAGAAAGCTAACATAATTTATCCATCCATGGATCCATGTAATCCAGATGCATATTTAATTTAACAGATATTTGATCTTCATTAATGCATTTTTTTTCTGTTTACAAGGTGTTTTCTTGCCTAGGCTATTTCCTGATATCTCAGCATGAGCTTAAGCATGTCTCATAGATAGCATTACTATTTCAAGCCATTTTCCAATGAAACGTATAGCTGTTTGTTATAATATTATAAATGCAGCTTTCAATTTGTCTTTGAATGTTGAATGATTTAATATTTCTTAAGCACATGGAACAGGAGTGTGGGAGATTTGAATTTAATTGCTCAAATTAGAGGATGTGGTTCCTGAGCATATACAGTGTGCTTAAAATACCAACTCAGAACAGAATATCCTATTAAAAAGAAAAATGTTCATAATATAGTTGTCTTGGATGAAGGGTATGGGCTTAGCCAAGCTCTCAATGAATGCTAACAAATATTCCTTATATTTGAAGTAAAAGTTGGATTTATTCAGAAATAATGGGAAAGGAAATGGCATCTTGAAGAGAGGGAAGCAAGCAAAAGAGTCAGAGAAAGAAAATGTTATCTTCTGTTTCTTAAGCACAGACACTCTTTTAACCAAAATAGGTGAGATAAAAAATAGACACAGGGACAGCATGTGAAAGCCCTGTCTTATCTCTCCCTCACCAGCCGCCCTGGGGGCCATAACTGCTCATAGGTGCAAAGAGATTATGCCACAAGGAGGTAGTATGTTTTGTTCTTGTTCTTCCATTGCAACAAGGTTTGATTACATCTCTGTGCTTTTGAATGTGGGATCATTCAGAAATATTTTGTGAGATTATATTTTTGCTGCAAAGTTAAATCCTGAGAAGGGTAAGAAAATAAATTGTTAACTCTCTAGGTAGCCTCTCTATTTCCTGAATGATTTGGAATCCTTGTTTCTCTTGATAAAAAGCTTGAATGTCTCCCAAACAGAAATTTTGTAAAATTGTTCTGTGGTAGGAGTAAGAAATCCAATAACCTATTAGCTTTTAAACTTAAACTAATTAACTAACCAATACAACACTATATTCAGGATACCTATGGAAAAACAGTTTCCAGAACCATAAACCATCAAGGCTTTTAAAATTTTTTATTCTAAAATGAATTCAGATAATGAGGTTCATACTTCCACAGAATGTGAGTTACAGGGCAAGGGAAATATTTTAATCTTACTTTTTTCCTCTTTAAAAAAATAGCAGACGCAATTAAATTTTATGAAATTGAGAAAGGTTCCTGGCCCTGATGGACTTGTAGCTCACTGGTATAAAATATATGGGTATCTATTTACAATCAATAGTTGGGCTTCCCTGAAAGTTTTGTCATCTGGATATATGTGATTTATTTAGCCCTAACTGCAAGGACTAGTCCAGGCAGTCGCCAGGAGTCAACATGGACTTGAAAGCGCGCACACAAAAATCATCAGTGATTATCAATGGCATGTCCCTTTCTATTAAGTATTTATGTCATGATATATGAAGGCACGCTCTCTCTTCTTTTTGTTGTTAAAACCTCTTGCTTGTGCTTACTTTTAGAAATTCTGAACGTACTAAAAGTTAATCATGAATGGAGGGCTGTCATGCTCCCCAATCAAATGTTCCCAGAACATGTGATTGGGCTTGCATGCATGAATGGACTTAACACATGTTGGGACTTGCGAGTCAGTACAGTTGGGATGGAATTAACTTTGATATTGTCAATATATAACAAAGTGTGAAAACATCTTGTTTAGACTATCTCTGGTATCCAAGGTCAAGCTACCAAGCCGTTGGAGACATCTACATGGAACTGGGCTGACTGGCACGAAGAGGGGGGCTGCATGCCTGAGAGATGGAGGGGGCTTGTACTCATTGGGTCATTTAACTTGGGGAAAATGCAGGAACTTTCATTCGCAACTTTTTCACTATTCTGTGTGCTACTTTCCATTAAAGAGATTTGTACTAAAATCATGTATGAATCGAACTTAATGGTAGATTGAGTAACACAGTCATTACAAGGGCTGGAAAGATAAATTGATAGACATTTTATTATAGTCACAGACCAGCCATAAAAAAATCATGTGTCCTGATTACCAGGAAACACACTGAGGCGAGGACTTGGTCTCTAATATTTATTAGTAGTACTTAACAAGAATCCTAACAAACTGAGAAAGCGTGGGAAAACCCAGCCATATAAACCCCAAAGGTTAAGGCGGTCCCGATCTGTGTCTCTTTGAATGGCTGAACAGTTCCTCAGTGCTACGCATGCGCTTGACAGTCTGGGTGAGAGCCCCCTGCTCGCCATCCTTACTCATGACATCATGCTTACAATATATCAGTTACATTAAGCATTAAAAAAAGTTTCCAAACTATTTTCATTTAGTCAGCTGATGACACACTATAATAGCAATTGCAACAGTGTCCACTAGGATGTGTGTGTGTGTGTGCGTGAAAGAGAGAGAGAGAGAGAAGGGCCCCCACTACCCAGTGTGCAAATCATGCACCGTGTAAGGGTGCTGCATGAGGTGGGATGCAAATTACAAGTTAACAAAAGAGGATATACAATATCAAAAACACAGGCTCATTAACTTAGTACATGACTGCCGAGATCAGTGATGGAACCTATACTCATGACAAAGTAGGCCCTCACATAATTATAAATAATACATTTGGACTATTTAAAAAACGTGATTTTTTAGGAGGTGCTAAGTGGAATTCTGCACACGGGTGCCTTGTACAGTATGCCAGCAAGCAAGACGTCATTGAAAGGAAGATGGTGGTAATGGCAGTACAATCCAAGCCCTGCCACTTTGTACATGTGTGTGCAAAATCAACTCACATACAAAAGGAGTGGGACTTGGATTGCATTGCCGCAAATGCCATCCTGCTTGTTTTGACACTCCTCTCCCCCATGCTGAACAATTGTGTAAAATTTGGGCATTCTCTTAGAAACAGCTGAGTCCTAATTTGATAAAAAGAAAATTCGTAAGATGGGCATACAGTATGAGTGAAATAGTAATGCCTGTGAAATAAGCAGTAGAAAAGTACATGTCCCACTGTCCCTATTCCTTTAATTTCATATAGCAAACATGTTCAGGCAGAATGATTTCATCTAATGCAAAAAGTAGAACATTAACATTCTTAGGGTCTTCATGTTTGTCTTTCTAGGTTATATTTTTAATTCAGATTTTTGTATCGCATTGTAAAACTGATCCCATAAAGTCCTTTTTCTTTTGAAGGGTGCCATGTATATTTTGAAAATAATGACAAAAGATAAAATAGTAAAACATTTTTGGGACATCTAAGTTGTTGGAAGAAATAGAAGCAGAAATTAATATGCAATGTACACTGTAAGTCAGAGTAGTAGATACACATATTTTCAAAATATTTGGAATGATAATGTATTCATTCTTGCATTAACTATATGGACCAGGTTTTCTGAGTTTACAAGGAAACTTCTTAAATAATGAAATGAGGTCACAGATTCGGCCTTCTATCAAAAATCATGGTCTCACATCCCATTTTTAGCAGATTAGATACCTTAAAAAACAGACTTTTTCCAAATAAAAGTGAATTATTAGCCATTGAAATGATATGAAATTCCTATGAATCGAGTAGAAGTTAATTCCATCCAACATTCTTTGGTTTGGGCTCCTATAAAATAATTGTTTGGTATCACTCTCTCCCCTTTTCCAACGTTTCTGTTTTTAAGATTCTGGGAAGTTAAAGCATCTATCCAAACAGCTGACATTGTTGGAGAAATCCATGGGAAAACCATTTCTTTTCAGGGTTGTTTTATTGTTTGGAATCCTTTTGTCATTTTTCAGTCAGATACTTCTCTTACCATAGCACATGAAGTCAGCATTTCACCTCTAATTTACAAATGAGCAGATACTGACCCAACCTCTCCTTTCCCACAACCAACCAAATGGAACCATCCACAGAAAAAGGAGTAGATCCTCTTCAGCGCAGTGCCTCCAATCCCAGGCAGTCCAAAGAAATGCCATGGTAGATGGTACAGAAGGCTGATGAAATGTCTAGCAGAATCAGAAGGCATGTTCCTCCCTGTGGGATGGCTACTTTCTACATACCAGATTCTAGAGAGTGCCCCAAAATATTAGAAAAATAGATCAGTAGATTGCTGAAAATGGAACAGATTGAACTCTCTCACTATGAATGGTGTATCTTTATTGTGGTGTTTCTTAACCTTGGCAGCTTGAAGATGTGTGGACTTCAACTCCCAGAATTCCCCAGCCAGTTGTCCCAGTCTACACATCTTCAAGCTGCCAAGGTTGAGAAACACTGCTCTATTGCATCAGCATCCCAATTGAATGGTGAGATGCAGTTCTGTGCGATATGCAACAAAATCAAGTTTGTTGTTAAATGTGATAGCTATCCAATGCCTATTTATTTATTTATTTAGCCTACAGTATTTCCTATTTGTTTGTTTGTATTTGTTTGTATTTGTTTTTATTTATTTCTGTTTATTTTTGTAGTAATAAAAGAATGTTTGAAAAGTAAATGCAAGCTCTGGCCACACCTACATCCACCATTCATTCCTGTGTGTGTAAGTTTTGTGTATATTTTGTGCACTGTGATTTGTGTAAGTTGAGTGTACATTAGAAGAAACTAAAGAGGTTTCTGTTGTTTCTTGTCTGCCATTTGTTCTTCATTGTTTGAAGTGTTACTTTCTCCATTTGCCTCAGCTTCACCCAGGCTCAAGCACCTCTCCTTCAGATTCTACAAGATTTGCTTTCACCACGCCTGCCTCTTGCCTGCTTGTTACATGGTTGAAGGTCAGAAGAAATGGGGGGGGAGGATGAATGACAGAGGGGGAATACAAGGCTTCCACAGAAAACTGGTGGGAGCTGAACCCCACTCCTTTCAGGACTTTTGCAATACGTTTACACACTGTGCTTACACACTGGGCTATTTCCTTCGAAAGTACATGGAGCTCCTGCTACATTTCAAAAGCTTATCCAGAAGATACTGTCTGGCAAAGGAAAATGGTGCAAGGTCTACTTATACCAAAGTGTGGTGTATAGCCCAAAAAGGGGAAGAACGTGGAAGATGTTTAAGGAATGTATTTACCAAAATGCATAAAATTGGGCTCAGAGTCAACCTAACTAAGAGTCATGAAAATTAAACTACCTAGCGTTGGAAGAAATTAAGATCTCTCCCTTTCCGCCATGTTGTCTCCCCCCAGAAAACTATCTTCCTGCAGTATTGCCTTCCCCTTGAGCAGGGTAAAAGGTTAAAAGTTACAAAATAGAATGGGTTCAACAAAGAGGATGCCAGAAAATTAAAATAAGACAGGAAACCCCAACTGTCTGGATAAAAGTTTCCCTTCAGACTTAATCAGAGACCTTGTAAGACAAAAGGTTGCTCATTCACAGAATTTAGCAGAGCCCATTCAGGTGAACAGCCAAACAGATCTCCATAATCATAACAAAAGATGCCTTCCAAGGTGAACAGTCCAGGCCAGTAGACAAAGCCACAGCCCCACAGGGACCTGGACTGTCAGAAGAAGAAACACAAACAGCAGGGGGCCTGACCACAGAGTGCCTCCTCTCTGAAATCTGGTAAACTGCACTTTTCTGAGAAGTTCCTAGATGGTGGGAACACCTTTGCATAACAAAGCTTTCCTATATACAGGGCTTGTGGGGGAAATAAAGGTGTGGCCATCTCCAACCAGCATACTCTATACACGCTCTTGGAAAATAAAATCACCTCTGTTCAGGCAACTGCCTGCATATCTTCATTCCCAGCTCGGAATGGACCTTGGTAAGATTTCCTTCTAACACTAAAATCTGTAATTGGAAATGGGGAGATTAAATCTGAATCAGGGAAGCTGAATGCCATCCAGCTTCCCTCTCCCCCAAATAAGATATTTTCTAGGATTAATGGGATATTACAGCCAATTTGTACTGCATTATTCCACTTGGGCTCAGCTCCTGATTTGAAAACAGGAGCCAAAGTAAGACAGACTATAGAGTGATAAAAGGCAGTTCAAGATTTTAAAGATGCTCTCATTTCAGGAGCAATAGCTACCACGGCTATAAGATGACAAGGGCTATCAGGATGTAAACAACCAGCCAAGAGGACATGAGCATGGTGAGCAACAGCAAACCTGCTTGAAACCTTGCGTAGAGCTCAGTTTGGAGCTCAGCAGGAACTCTGCCTTGCAGCTTGAAGATAGCCAAGATCCTGTGGCAACCAAGTAACTCTGGCAACCGTTGGGCCTCACATTAATATTTAAGAAGTTAAAGGGCCAGAAAAGATTAGATAAGCCAAAGCCCGAAGGTGTGGTTACCTGATCTAGCTGGCTAATTGTAATTGAGAGGGTAACGTTAGCCATACCCAGAATAAACTACTAACAAAGGACAGTGGGGGAGGGGTTAAAGTCCTGCACTGGGGAAATCTTGAAACCTGCATAAAAATCTGAAAAACTTTCCATTCACAGCTTTTGTATGATTCCAGTCATTCTCAGAATAACTGGCTTCATCCCCAAGGCATCTACCTCATCATACAAGACACAAAGGAGGTTGCGGTTCACAGACTTACTAATCTGTACTTCAATGGGAGAATGCCTGATCATTGCCATAGAGGCAAAATCTCAGCCTCTGTGTTCCCAATCATCACACTTCTGACATCAAATTGTAGAAAAAATTTAGTTCATTTGGATTGGAGACCAATACACAATTCCATTGAAGCACAAATTGGTTTATTTCCGTTCACTACAGAAGCAAAAGAGAAACCTCAAGGGAGTGGGGATGCAAACCCTCTCTCTATATATACAGACTAGGATATACATGGGATTGGCTACAGCAGCAAGGTATTTGATTAGATGTAGCACATCCTGTGTTTGGTGAGGTCAGTGAAGTACTTAGGGTAGAACTATGAGGTAAGAGGGAACTGTTACAAAGACAATGGCACTTTTAAGAAAACAAGAGGCAGTATTTTAGGAATTTAAGTTTCTTTTTTATCTTATCCTGTCCTTGTTTCCCAGAGCCTAAGTTTGCCTCCCAGTATCTTTTCCCAGCTTATCAGCATTTCTTGGCCTTCTAAACTCTCTGTGGCATTGCTGACAGTTTAGTGTCTCTGGATAAGTATATTTGGGGAAGAGGTAAATTATTTGCTAAATTTGACACCGTATTTTCTCCTTCATTAAAATGACAAAATATTAATAAAAGCAGCAGCCAAACCTCTTTGTACTTACTAGACTTCCTGCCCTACCTGCCTATTTACCTTTCTTTTTAAGAGAACTTAGTGTGCTATAAACCAAAGCATCAACTTGCTGTGTATTTATTTCCAATAACATGTCTGGGCCCTGAAACTTCTTCGGAAAGAAAAATGGTGTACAATTGCAGCCTGCATTTTTGTTTGGAAGTATGTCCACCTATCCAGACAAAAAGCAAGCAAGATTGGGAGCTGCAGATTGGAGGGAATAGCTGGTGGCAAGGAACGAATTAGTAGGACTGATTATATTGTTTCTTTGCAGCTATTTTATAACCACTAGGACATACCCTGAAAATTCCCAAAATGGCTGGATTACTGGCTTACAGTGACTACAAGCAGGTCTCTACTTTTTCAGATACAAATCTTTTCTAGCTCCCAATCCAGTGGCTGCAGAGTAGTTACATTTGTATGAACTGCTTACCCATAGTTAATTTTGCCATAATTAACCCACTTGAAGGGTTTGCACAAACCAACTACCGAGGCTGGGGTTAGCCTAAAATAGGTCTTGTGTCTCCATCCTACAACTAATGAAATTTTGTGTTATCATGTGTTATCTTTATTGCAAAATGTGTTATATTTATTGCAATAATTCTAACTGTAGTAGGAAAAATACGTCTATAAGCATATTATTTGGTTAACTTAAAGTAATTAGCTCAATATCTGGTGACTTCATAGACATATCCATGTAATATTTATTTTGGACAGCAATAAGGTGCCATTAATGTGATGTGCTATTGCCTTCTTTTAGGGTTTTTTTTTTTAACTTCTAGACTAGCCTACATCTCTGGGATTCCCTAGTCGTCTTCCATCCAAATCTGATAAGGTCTGACTTTGCTTTGCTTTTTAAAATTGGAAAATGTCAATTAGAATTGCCAACTAGTTAACCTTTTTTAACCTACTTAACTTGAAATAGGTAACGTTATGTCCACAATATTTTATTGGTCTCTGCAAAGCAGCAACACAGGAGAGGCTTTTTGGAAAAACCCTAGGCATTGATCTTGATACTATGAAATCTGTAGTTGGACTCTCCTGGCAATTTATCTGTACTAACTTTCCATTTGGTGCAGGGTAGTTACATGCATGGTAGTTTAAAGACCACAAGTGACAGAATATAATGAGATTATAAGAAGAACCTGCTATGGAGAAAGTGAAGGAATAATCACATGAGATGAGACAGGGTGTTTCCTTATGTGCATCTAACCATGGTATATATATGCCCTGGCACCATCTGCCATGTCTGCCTGACATTGTCTTCATCTCATCCAAACTAGTGTTTCCCCTTTTGGATGGCAACATCCAACAACTGTAGGGTGTCCAAAATTGTATGCTTTGCCAGGTTAGAGGCAGTTTAGAGGCTTTTACTGACCCTTTCAGGCTGATGCAGGCTTGTCTAGTCACCAGCCTCATTTCATGACATTCTGCTATTCTCCCTTAAGGAGATGGGCACAGGGGCATGTGAAACGTAAAAGAAAACTGCTTGCCAGAGGTTGAAATAGTGCAACAGATTGAACACTGCAGCACTGAAATATCATTACAGGCTGCAATAGTGTTAACTTTGAAATGATGGGAGCAACCCCTGCCTCCTGGCAGGACAGGGAGGAATCTGGAAGTTGGCCTTTGTTGTTTATATAAAAGAAAAGGAGAGGACTCCAGTTTGTTTCTACTTTATTTAATTCTGACCATGACAAGCGTAGAATGAGGGGCCCAGGAAAACACCTGGAGATTTGCCCCATCCCTGTTGCACCGCGGCAATTGGCAGATGTTTTCCCAGGGGCTGGCAATGTGCCGAGCGAGGGGCAGCAAAGCCAGAAGAATCAACTAACCACTTTGCTTATCACATCCCCCGCTGCAAAATCAGGACAGCTCCATTTGGAGGCGGGTCACAGCAAAAGCAACAGAGGCAAAATACGGGTAAGCCACGAGGACAGCCCGCTTAATGCCAGCGGCGCTTCCCTCCAACTAAGTGAGGGGTTGATAGCATTTGAATTCATCAGTGGGGAAAGCTCCACAAGTCTATCAGCTGGCTGCTGCTTAGAGGTACTAGTGAGGTCGGATTAATCAACTGTACCTACACAAAGCGTTACAGTTATAACAGAAAAATCAGGGCGGGAAAGACCGCGCCCATGAAGGCGCTTTAATTACTTCTTCTCCGCCCACTTTTCCGCACTCGCCGCAGAAAGGGTCAAGGTGACCCCATCTCGACTGGCGAAGGTGCCTTTTCCCCCGCCTTTTCACGCAGAGTGTCTCCATTGCCGCATCCCACCTTGCTCTGCCCGCTGCCTATTGGTCATCCTTCGAGAGGCCCCTGTTGTACGGATCTAAAGACCCGCCTCCTCCTCTGCGTAGCCTGAAAAGCGTGCCGCTTTGAGAGCTTCCATAGAAGAATGGACTACGCTTCCCAGGATGCTACTCGGCGATCTTCGCCGCGTCTCAGACCCGCGGGGCTTCCAGGGAAACGTCGTTGCTGTTAATCTGTCTCGAACGCTGCTGAGCTGAGGCGGTGCCGACGCCGCGAGGAGGAGAGCGCGCGGCAGCGGCGGTTGCTGGTAGCGGTTCGGGGATGTTTCCTGCGCAGTACTGATGGCCGGCTTTTTAATCTTGCCCTTGCTGCTGCATTGCCTGTGGTGGAGCGGCTGCGGGGCAGTGTGGAGGTGGGGCATGAGGGGACGCTCAGGGGGAAGATGAGGGGAGGGTGTCATACGGGAAAGCAAGGCGAGCATCAGCCTTCCATAATCGACGCTGTGTCCAAGAGACTGACTCGGTTCTACAACAACAACACGGAATATACTGAGAAGGATTCTCTGCGGTTAAAATTGCACTGTGCAGTGAAAGATTGGTACTCGAGTCGGGTTAATTCTTCTTCCCCCGTTTTGTTTGTTTTAAATAAAGGTTGCTTTCACCACAACCCTCAGATTATTTCCTCTCCGCGTGGCGAATAAAGCCAGGAGAATTTCCATCTTTTCCTATCACGGAGGAAAAGGCCGCCATCACAGCTGACTCGCCCCTTTTTTTGGCCTATATCTACAGTGAGCATGCGCCCTTTATTGTAAAGGATAGTCCTTTGCTTCAGAAATATGTTCCTTAGATTTATTTAATTATTTGTTTTCTTGGTTTTGCTCTTGAATTTTCCTTTGCAAAGCAAAGTTATAAACATTTTTTTATCTTTATGAACTTTCAGATTTGCCCCTTTTTCAGGTTTGCCCTTTATTTTTTTCCAAGAAAATATGGTCACTGTACCTGTTTCATAAAATTGTAGGCTTTATTATTAGCATTTTAATAAAGGTGATATTAGCATTTTAGCATGGCATCCATACCTCCTTTGAGCCAAAGCCGTTTCCTTTGATGTGCAAAAACTAGCCCTTTCAGGGACTCTCAATCAAACAATAGGGCTGTATTCTGAAGTCCTTGAGTGTTCAAGTGTTAAAGAAACAAACCCTGTGGGAAAGGTGGAGGAGGAGGAGATGTAACATATTTTAAGGGTGTCTGTTTCTTCTCATGTCTAATCAATGTCTTCTATAGTTTGTTTTGTTGCTTTTTTGTCGCATCAGGTATATCAAATATATGTACGTATAGTCATCAACGAGCATTTATTCAGTGACCGTTCAAAGTTATGGTGGTAAACAAAGGGACTTACGACCGGTCCCCAAAGTTACGGCCATTGCAGTGCCCCATGGTCACGTGATTGTGATCTGGGCACTTGGCAACCCATCTACACTTATGAACAGTTGCCAAACACTCTGTTATCACATGATTGCCATTTGCAACCTTCCCTGCCAGCTTCCCCAGAAAGTCAATGAGGAAGCCGGCAGGGAGGGTTGCAAGTCTCTGGGATAAGTATCCCCCACCTGCACATAAGTATCCTCCCCAGCCCCCTCTGCTCACGCTGCGCTGGTCACTCAAGCACCCCCAGCACACTTCCCAACCTGCGTGGTGCCTCTCACTCCCTGGGCACCCTCCCTGACCTGCACCACAGCCCCGCATGCCCTCCCCAACCCACACAGCTCCTCTCGCACCCCCCCTCCCTCCCCCACCCAGCAGCAGCGACTTACCTGCCTGCCAGGCTGGGACTTGCAACTTCCTGCTGTCTTCCCCACTGACTTTGGTTGTGGGAAGCTGGCAGGAAGTTGCCTTGCCTAACGACCTTGGGATTCAGTTAATGATGGCCACGGGGACTACAGGGATTGCTGTCACTAAGCAATGTGGTTGCACTTTACGACCACATAGCGATGGAAATTCTGGTCCCAACTGTGATCATAAGTTGAGGACTACCTGCATCATTTGTTTCTCTACTATATAGAGAGACTTCACTGCCCCCTTAATAAAGGCCTTTCATTTTGCCTTGTGGTTCATAGGGGGGGGGGCAAAAAAGCCACTTTGCAAAGGTATTGGGTGTTTCTCAAATTCAGGGACTAGATTCTTTTCAGCTCCATGCGAACTTGGGTGCTTGAGTTTTATGGGTAACATACCTATATCCCCTCTTTTCCCCTGGAATGACACTACTCCCTCTTTGATTGATGGGAGCTGCCCCATGCCTTCTCCCATTGAAGACATAATGAGGTAGTTATTTTAGTTGCCGGTGGGTGTCCTTTCTGGCTCCCTGTTTATTTCTGGATGGGAATTTTTTCTGAAGTGGAGTGATGGCTCCCCATGTTTTCTAGCACTGAAAAAATGAATATTGTAATATTAGAGGAGGGATTTGATGAATGCATTTCTTTATCCTTGATGTAATACTATATAGAGGCCCAGTTACTCATTTTATAGAAGCTCATGAGCTGAGTCTTTCAACTTCTTTAAAATTTAAAGTCATCCCCTGAAGAAAGGCAAAATTGAACTGAAGATGTGACTACCTGGGTGGGAATGTTTAACTACTTTCCCAGGTGAAATTTTTCATGGCACTTGTTTAGATTTGGAGTGGAGAGAGACCAACTCTATAAATTACCTGTTTTTCCTATAAGTGTAAAAAGCAGGATCAAAAAGTAATTTGATCAAGGAACTGGTTTAAAGGAAAGAATGGAATACCACTTTCCCCAATACTGTTAACTTGATAAATCTGTCTCTTTAAAAAAACTAGGCAGCCAAATAATGAATAACCTGAATAATTCATAACTAACCCTTATATGTATGCAGGGCCGCAACTAAGGTCTGTGTCACCCGGGGCAAACATGGATTCCATGCTCATTTTGGCGCCCCCCCAGCGCTCATTTTGGTGCCCTACCAGTGCGGCACCCAGGGCACGTGCCCTGCTTGCCCCCCACCAGTTGCAGCCCTGTATGTATGACAGGTAGGATGCAAACTGCAAGTATTAGCAGCTATTGGAGACTTTTCTTTATTTTACTTCCAGGTATAGAACAAACACTGGAACATATTTGATTTTTTCTACAAGAACTACTGTAAGTGCTTATTGTCAAAATCCATATAATATATATCATAAGCTATATATTGAACTATAATTATAGTGTAGTACAACATACTGTACACAATTTGTACCAAGACACCGATTTTACATTTGTACAAACTGGCTGTTTGTGAGACAACTGCTATAGTTTCAATTGTGGAAAGTCAAATGATTATTTATTTGCAGCTTACTCTACTAATGTATGAGATTATATTAATGATTTTAAATATTTATAAACTGTTTTTCTGGGATATATCCGTCAAGTTGTCAGTTTAATAGAGTTTTTGGCTAAATCTTCACTTTCAGAATTAGTTTTAGAGATTAGAGAGTGAATAGAATTTGTGACTTGTCTTAGTGTTAAATCATTACAATATCGTGGATAGTGAATGCTTTCATAATGCCCGATATTAATAAATTGAATTAGTTATTCTCTAATAAATTGTATATTTAATCTTGTCTACAGTTTTATAATTATATTTAATATGTGGGATGCACTCACTATTGGTTCACTAGTCACTTAGTGGACAGAGTCTTAGAAAACTTCTGTGCTAAAAGCTATGCAAATCAGCCATGTTTTATTAGTGTGCAGTTTAGCAACTACCTCCCTTTGATTTCATTGAAACTTCAAAAATACAGCAAGTGTTTAGAAAGCACAATCTATCAATCTTGTGCAACGATCATTGAGATAATAGTGGAAAGCTTACATCTTTGCCCTATTGGTAAAGAAAGAAAGAATTAAGATGCAGGTGTTTATCAAATATGGGAAAATCAAGCTTTTTACAGAGGTTGTGAAACTGATTAGAATCTGACTAGAAAATTAAGATCAATTCGACTAATAAACTTTCTAGTTATTAGAGAGAACTCCTAGTTTAGGCAAAGGGAGATGCAGCTGATCTAAGAACTCCCAGAAATAGGAAAATGTATTTCTCCAAAGCTCCATGGAGTTCCAATATATCGTATTTGAAAATGGAAATTTTGCTAAATGAACACCAACCAAGCCAAAAGTTAAGTTAGCCCAAGTATCCAGGTGAAAACACAAAGGTCTGGAGACATGGAAGTTTGCAAGTCTTTTCATGCAGAATTGTCACGTGAAAGTGTCCAGAGTCCTACTGAATTTAAAGGAGCTTCTGAATAGATATGTGTAGAACTGCACTATTATATATGATGTTTACATTTTTTTATATCAGTTATATGTTTTACTGTGTATTTCTATGTTCTCTTTTCTTTATCTAGATATATTTAGAATATGAAGGAACCGCATTTTCAAGATGGGACGTTCCATCGTTATGTACTATTGATGATGCAACGTAAGTACTGTAGAATATGTAAACGCCTATGCATAAAGAAACAGGCTGGAGAGAGAAGAATATCTACTGTTTGGCATTTGAAAATATAATAAAATATTATAACTAATGTACCTGTTATTTGTTGAGGCAGAAAGAGGACAACCTAGTGGGACAACCTAGTGATCCTTTACCAGTAATAAGAAACCTCAGAGCTAATAAGAATAATTTCTTTATAGAATGGAGGGATATTTTGTGGTTCTTTTTGTTGTTTATTCATTCAGTCGCTTCCAACTCTTCATGACTTCATGGACCACCCCACACCAGAGCTTTTTGTTGGTCGTCAGCACCCCCAACTCCCCCAAGGACAAGTTCGTCACCTCTAGAATATCATCTATCCATCTTGCCCTTGGTCAGCCCCTCTTCCTTTTCCCTTTCATTTTCCCTAGCATCATCATCTTCTGTATTAATCCCACCTTATAATTTACCAATTGCACTATAACAAAGATTATAAAAGTGATATGACAGCTACCATTTCTAACATCTAATTCTTAACAAAGCAGCTCTAGGAAAAGGTATGAGATAGATGTGAGTTACCCTGCTCTTCAAAATAAACAGCTTTGATGATCTTGTGCTTAAACTAAATGTGTGAATCAGCATGCAAATCATGGTACTGAAGCTTTGCTTCCCTAGACTAGAAACACATTTTTCTTTGTTTTTGAAATATCTGAGAGCATTCCCCAATATTTTGCATTACTTTTCACACTATTTTCAGACAACCCAGTTAATAGCAAGTATACTTGGAGATGTCTAAAACAGTGGGAGGGGATTATTTTGGGAAAAGATATTCTAATCTTGTCTGGTTTTTTGCAGCTATAAAGGCAAGTTGAAGATACAGTAGCTTAGTTCACACAACATATTAAGCTGAAAACCAGGCATTACATGAATGTAATGAGTGAAGAAGTTCTATACATGTATTTTACATTTCTATAGAATTGCGGAATGCTATAAAACAGCCTTACTTCTAGGACAGATGGAGGCATTCGGTAATTACATTAATTACAATGCTGGTATTTAGCAAACTGTAGGGCAAATATCTTCTTATAAGTAATTGTTATTATCCACTTAACTGTGACTTTTCCTCTCCAAAATTGCTGTAGTAAAAAAGAAACAACACTGTTTTGTCCAGTTCCTGGTACTCATCGGATTCAACCAATAGTTACAGTTATAGTAAGTTTTCAATTATGTCAAAATACTATTAATACATTTATGACTATATAACTGTTATGTTCTTGTGATGAAGGTAAAGACTCTGGGATGAAAGAAAGCAGAAGCAGAGGTAGAGTTATGTTTATTTCTTGTTATGGCTAACAAAGTTCTGCTGTCCTTAAAAATAAATGGCCATTGTTTGGGGGCTGAGATAGCCCTGAATGCCATATTAAAAGATCTGCTTTATTCAGAGAAAGCAGACATGAAAGAAAAGAGAGGCAGAAGTAGGGTATGCATCCCACCACTTCAGTGCTGCAGAATTGGCAGTGGTAGATTTGGTGCTGCAAAAGAAAGGGAAGGCAACTTCATAGCTTTGTCATTGGAGCTTGAAGTTCCTATAACTGACATGGAAGAGCTGGTGACGGAGGAAAGGCATCTTTTTGGAAACCACAATAGTTCCGTCTGAGGAGTGAACTGTAACATTTCCACTGTTAGCACAAAGGAGGAAACAGAGGCAGTAACACCCAGCATTCCCTCCTATGTTCCTTATTCCAGTGTCAGAGGAGGAGATACCCCAGGTCAAGCAGCATTCTTGAATTGGTTGCAAAGAATCCAGGTAGAGGCAGCATAAAGTGGGATCATTTTGAAGTAGCAGCAGATCCAGTTATACCTTTAGTGCAAAAAATATATGAGCAAGCAGGAAAGGACATCATGGCTGATGCACTTGAAAAGGCAACACCAGCCTGCATCTCTTAAGATGTCAGCTCCTTGTCTACAATTAATAAATTCTGCTTGATCAGAATATATAAATCTTGTTCTATTAGAGTCATTATATCAGAACTTTCCACAAAGTACCTGTGGAACTCAGTACATTTGCCTTAACTTCTATACCACCTGGAAATTGTTTTTTTTTTGTCATGAATGCATTTTGAGCATTCAAGTCCACCTGAAAATACTGAAAATAATGCATAATGTGAACAAACAAGGGAGATCCTATTCTGGCTGGTTGGCACTCATTCAGACTATCTTTTCAACAGTCATAAACCTCATGGAATCTGATGATACTTTGGCACATACCCTCAGTTATAAACATGCCACAGTACACAAGTGGAAGTTGCCTATCACTCTAAGGTGCTAATTATCAAGGCCTTTCATAAGATGTCTTACTCAGCAAAAGTACAAAATGGTAACTCCAGGTGATTGTGTCAGATCCCCCGATCAAAGGTTTCACAGAAACCCTTATCAGGGCATCTCCCATCATTTCAATCTCTCATGTTGCCAGATGGGAGGGGTGTGTGAAGTTAGAGTGTAAAGTGGTTTATTATGGCTATGGAGCACATCAAGGACGCAGGGTTGAGATATGCCAGGAATACCATCTGGATGGGAGGGGGAGTGACATACTTCATGGGAAAGGGGACTAATTAAGGGGATGTAGTTTTAAATTAGGTTTGAGCGGGAAATCTTTATTCGCAGCTTGCCTTCTGTACTGTTCATTACGCTTCATTAAAACAGTTAAAGGAAACCCAGCCTCTTGACTGTGTATGTGTGAATGCTTGAATGATCAGGTGCTGACATTAAGCTGCGAATCCATAATTTCAAAAACTCTTCCTGAGCAAGCAATCAGCTGAGAGTTGATGAACCATGCCTAAACACGGAAAGTCCCGGGCTAAGCAGCCATTGCCTCTACCATCATCGGAGAGGACCATGCTGTATGCCAAAGTGGAAGAAGAAAAAATTGAGACGGAGGAAAGTTCAGGGAGTGGAGACAGCGAGTGCGAGGTGGAAACCCGGCTCAACCAGACAGAGTTAGAAAGTGCCCTCCACTCCCTCAATTTTGTGAGAGAACCTCAGACGCCGAGTGTTATCATCGAAGAACCACAGGTAGGACCTTCCCAGATCGGTGCAGAGAAGAAGAGGGAAGACCCCCTCCACCTGTGGAGGCGCAAGTAAGAGTGCGGAGTCCGAGGTCTCACGGAACCATTCCAGACCTGAATGGAACTCCACAAGACATGCGGAATTTGGAAGCAAGGATGTCTGCCATGGAAGTGGTGTTGCAGCAGGTATCGAGAACCCTGGAGACCATGGCATACCTCTTGGCAGAAATCTCAACTCAGCTGTCCAGGGCGGAGTCGCCAGACGTACAGGGAAGATGGTGTACCCTAACCCCAACCCAGGATTTCGAGTCTCCAGTGAGGCACAGGTGGAGTGGGGACCACCCAGAAAGCCAAGGAGATTGGGGAAAAGCACTGCTCAGCAAGGCGACGCAGGGCGCAGCCCCAAAGGACATACAAGTTAAGTTCAATGGAGACCCACGACAGTTGGCATTCTTCCTGACCAACGTGTCCAAATACATGAAGGAATATGGCTCTTGCTTCCCCACTGAGTACAAGAAAGTCAGCCAGGTGGGCGCCAGACTCAGGGGCCTGGCTGCTGAATGGTTTGTGCAATTGCACGATGCCATGGCCCCAGAACTGGGTAGCCTGCGAGAGTTCATGAGGGCACTGAGAGACCGGTTCAAGGACCCACTGGATAAGATGAGAGCGAAGACATGTATCCAGCAACTTAGGCAAGGGGGAAGGACTGTGGCGGAGTATGCCATGGAGTTCAAGGTTCTTGCTGGAAAAGTTATGGACTGGTCAGAAACCACTAAGATTGACTACTTCAAGGGGGGATTGCAGCCAGAGATTCTAAGGTGGGCACTCTGCCGTGGAGACCCCCCCACTCTGAAGGATTGGATCTGCCTTGCAGGGGAGGTAGAGATACCTAGTACCAATTCCGCAGGCAGCTCTGAGCTCAAGCAATGGGGAAAAATACAGTAGCGCCAAGTCAATTTCCTTTTCCCAACAAAGACCATTCCGTGACAGGGATGATCGGAATGACTGGCCAGGGAAGAAAAGCGGCTGTTTCAAGTGCGGGAAGGACACCCACAGAGTAGCAGAATGCCCAGAAACACTGAAAGGAGCAACCAAACCAACTAAAACCCCACCAACCAGACGCAAGGCAGCAGCTGCAGCCGCGCTGACCCAAAAGGATCTAGACCTGAAGGCTCAACTGGAATCCGGCAAAGACTCTGAAGAAGAGGATCTGGAGCCGGCAGGAAATGAGTTTCACCTTTTCTAAATCGCGCCTGCAAGCAGGTGGAAACTCCAGGACGCAACATGCCTACTTCTGACAATGACAACAAAGAAGACCCTTTGGTGAGTGATGATTGCCCCACCTTGTTGGTGAAAGTAGAATTAAAAAACTTAAGGACCTGGCACAAAGCCATTTTGACAGAGATGTTAGACTCGGGATGCACAAAATGCTTAATACACCCTACCCTCATTGACACACTGAGCCTTAAAACCAAGAGACCTAAAAATCCCATTATTTTCACTCAGATGGATGGCTCAGTTACCCATGGGGGTCCCGTGGAATTCCGGACTGAGACTTTGGCCATGAGGTTGGAGGGGTATAAAGAAACCTTGCAATTCATTGTAGCCCCTATTGCCAACTATTCTATTATACTGGGACTCCCGTGGCTAAAAAGCAGAAAGCCACAGATCGATTGGGACTTAGGTGCCTTATTGTTTAACAATGGAGTTGGCAGCCTCTTTGTTGTACTCCAACCGGCGGGGGGGGGGGGTAGCTGGCACACTTCTCAACTACTCACCCCCACCTGAAGCTTTGGTACAACCCGACATTCCACCTGAATATGCAGACTTTATTGATGTCTTTGATGAGAAGGAGTGTGACCAGTTGCCTCCTCACAGAAAAACTGACTGTGCCATTGAAATAGACCCAAAGGCTAAACTACCTAAGCCTAAAATGTATGCCATGTCCGAGACTGAAAAACACGTTCTCAGAGAATTTATTGACAAAAACTTAGCACGGGGGTTCATTGAGCCTGCCAATTCGCCTTTGGCTGCCCCGGTGCTTTTTCGGGCGAAAAAAGATGACTCTCTGAGACTCTGCACGGACTACCATGGAATAAATGCCATCTCAATTAATAATCAATACCCCCTTCCCTTGATGAAGGACATGCTTTTGCACCTATCAAAGGGGAAAGTGTTTACCAAACTTGACCTCAAAGAAGCCTACTTTAGGATTCGGATTCGGGAGGGGGATGAATGGAAAACAGCGTTTAACTGCCCTCTTGGTTCCTATCAGTACAAGGTCCTCCTGTTTGAGTTGGCAGGGGCCCCTGGAGTGTTTATGCAATATATCAATGAGGTTCTCCACGAGCATTTGTACAAAGGGGTCCTGGTTTACTTAGATGACATTTTGATTTATTCTGACAACTTCAAAGACCACATTCAGCTTGTTAAGAAAGTCTTGCACAAACCGAGAGATGCTATACTGTATGCCAAGCTCTCTAAATGCGAGTTCCACAAGTCTCAACTGGACTATTTGGGCTATCGTATTTCTTCCAAGGGGGTTGAAATGGATCCTGCCAAAGTGCAAGACATCATGGGGTGGGAACCCCCTCACACCAGGCGTCAACTTCAAAGTTTTCTAGGGTTCACGAATTTCTATAGAAATTTCATCCCCCAATTTGCTCAAATTGCTTTGCCTCTCACTGACTTATTAAAAACTAGGGGGAGGGGAGTAACCTGCAAAGTTACTTCCTCTGGGGCCAAACTTACATGGACTTCTGAATGTCAAACAGCTTTTGACAATTTGAAACTGCTTTTTACTAGGGAGCCCATTCTCACCCACCCAGACCCAACTCACCCCTTTATTGTACAGGCAGATGCTTCTGACTGAGCTATTGGGGCAGTTTTAGTCCAAAAGGATTGACAACATCTGGTACTCTAATGGCAGAATCTACGTTCCTGAATCTTTTCGCCAAACAATTTTGCAATGCTCCCATGATAGTAAATCTGCCGGTCATATTGCCTTCACAAAAACTCTCCACTTGGTGAGGTGCCAATTTTGGTGGCCCTCCATGCTGATGTGCAGTCCTACGTCACATCATGCCACATCTGTGCCCAAGCAAAGAGGAAGGGGGGGAAACCGCAAGGACTGCTACAACCAGTAGCCTGCCCAAAAGCTCCCTGGAAGGAAATAGCTATGGATTTTATTGTGGATTTGCCTGACAGTAAAAACAAGACTGTAATTTGGACTGTCACTGACTTGTTTTCCAAGCAGGCTCATTTTATACCTTGTACTAAGATCCCAACTGCTCAGCAATTGGCCAAGCTCTTTCTCACGCATATCTATAAAATTCATGGGTGTCCCACACGTGTAATTTCTGATAGAGGTGTCCAATTTACTTCCAAATTTTGGTGCGCATTTTTGAAATTAATTGGCATCCAGCAATCTCTCAGCTCGTCAAGCCATCCGGCCACAGATGGGGCGACTGAATGAGCTCAGTCTACTCTAGAGCAATTCTTACGCTGCTACATTAGTTTTCAACAAGATGACTGGGTAGACCTTCTACCTTTTCCTGAGGTTGCTTATAATAATGCAGTTCACCAAAGCACTGGGTTTTCCCCTTTTCACATTGTTAATGGCCAGGACTTCGTTCCAATACCTGAACTCCAACTGCAATCCATGCCTGACTGCTCCGTAGCTGACTGGGCTGCACAGATTGCCACTAATTGGCCAGTCATCTGCCAGGCATTAGATCACACTCATGGAACTCAGAACAAGTTTGCTGACTGTCACAGACACCTGGAGTGGAAATTTAAAATGGGAGATCTGGTTTATTTCTCTACTAAATTTTTACACTCCCAACAACCCTCAAAGAAACTTGCTCCCAAGTTTGTTGGACCTTTTCCAATTACTAAGATTATTAACTCTGTGACTGTTCAATTGCAATTACCCCCCACCCTAAAAAGACTTCACCCTGTTTTTCATTGCAGCTTGCTTAAACCTGCACTGGACCGTTCTAAGTGGCACCAGCCTGCAGTAACCCCTTCACCCATCATGGTCGATGGCCACCAGCATTTTGAAGTTAAAGACATTCTGGACTCTCGTTTTTTTCGCAAATCTTTACAGTACTTAATTCAATGGAAGCATTTTCCAGATCCTGAGTGCATGTCATGTTAATGCTCCTCTTTTAACCAAAAAGTTTCATGCTAAGTATCCTTCTAAGCCCTCTCCTGCCTAGCCTCATTCTTTCATTTACTTAATAATTGTTTGATTTTTTGAATCTGTCTTGGGGGGGCAGTATGTCAGATCACCCGATCAAAGGTTTCACAGAAACCCTTATCAGGGCATCTCCCATCATTTCATTCTCTCATGTTGCCAGATGGGAGGGGTGTGTGAAGTTAGAGTGTAAAGTGGTTTATTATGGCTATGGAGCACATCAAGGACGCGGGGTTGAGATGCCAGGAATACCATCTGGATGGGAGGGGGAGTGACATGCTTCGTGGGAAAGGGGACTAACTAAGGGGATGTAGTTTTAAATTACGTTTGAGTGGGAAATCTTTATTCGCAGCTTGCCTTCTGTACCGTTCATTACGCTTCATTAAAATAGTTAAAGGAAACCCAGCCTCTTGACTGTGTATGTGTGAATGCTCGAATGACCAGGTGCTGACAGATTGTTATGTTAATTCTCCTTCATCTATTTGAGCTTCCACAACAACGGAAAGTGGTGATATCACCTGGACCAACAGTCCCTGTTCTTCACAGCCATTTTCCCCCACTCCCATGTCCAGTCACCTCTCATCAGATGTGTTGGTGGTGTTGGAGGCAGAATATTGACCCTCAGTCTGCGCTCCTGTACCAGAAAATTGACTTGTGTTTCAGCTTTTGTTTCTGTAAAAAGCTATTTTGTTGCTTAAATGTATTTTCATGTTTTTGCTATCCCTTACATATCAGGGCCTTATGTTTTCCACTGTTAAAGTTTATGTAGCTGCAATTTCTTCAACCCCTTCTCCCAGGATTCTTCAGAATGTCAAACCTCTCAGTCTCAGCCACCTCCTCACCCAGCAGCCACTGTTCTCTCACAAGTTTGTTTGGCTGTTTGGAACTTTTTGGCCTCTTTCCCTGGGATTAGCTTCTTGCTGCATCCTCTCTGGTATTTTTCTCTGATGAGGAACAGCAGCAACTGCATTAATTGCAAGAATGGCAGCACAGAATATTGGTAGCCAACAACAAGAAGGGGAGTCACCAGAAACAATTGCACCCTACCTTAAAAATTCTATTGGCCACACCTTACATACTTAGGACAATTATATTTATTTGCAGGATGAGCTATCTATCTAGGTAAGATGAAAGCTACAGATCTTCCCAGTTATTTGGACAAGACAGTCTTGTGAGAAGAAGGCTACAGATGTTAACTAGCTGGTTGTCCTCTTTCATACCTTCTCATCCTGTAATCAGAGCCTTCCTGAAGGAAACCTAGACTTACTGAGGAAGCCCCCTTCTTTGGCATGGGACTTTTCAGCTATTTGCACCACACATCTTTTGCTACTTACTTTCAGAGTAGCATTCTCAGGAATCATTTCTACCTGCCAAGCCTTGATTTTTGGGCTTTTTGATGATGGGGTCATTTTTTAATTATTTGTAATGTTTATGTTTAAATATTTAATTTTAATAATTCAGTTTAGGGTTTGATTTATTTTAAATATTTAATTTAACATTTACTTTAATGTAATTTAATGATTCTCATTCCAGAGAAGCTACTGAAGCTTTTTTCTTGATTAGTGTTATAGCTCCCTCTACAGATGGAAAAAACTGCATCTTGTTGGTTTTGTTTATTTCTTTGATTTATGGAACAACCTGAAGAAGGAAGTTGCTTTTTCCATCTGTTCCAAAAGAAGAGAAAAGCACAGTGATAGGTGTGTGTTTGTGTGTGAGAGAGAGAGAGAGAGAAAGAGAGAGGAAAGAGCTACCAGTTTAAGCATACTCTACTAATTAAAAATGGTTTCAGATTTTTTTTTCCTTCTGGAATTGAGAAACTGTGGCCTTGGAGCAAGTAAATGAAGAAATAGATGGGGTTGAGTTGGAAAGAGCTAGTTGGCTGGAAGGAATCAAGCAGAGTTGGGGAAAGGCAACACAGGGAGGTTGGAGAGAACTAGAAAGCTGAAAAGGATTGGCAGGGATTGGAGAGGGCAATGCCAAAAGACTGGGAGAGATTGGGAGTGGTTGAAGGAAGGCAGCATGGAGTGGTTAGAAGAGAGAAGATGGGCTTGGAAGGATTGTTATATAACAGAACATCAATTCACACTTTTTACTGGCATAGAATCTGCGTGCAATGCTGCTGACCCTAATCAGGTCACTGCCAATTTTTCTTGCCCCCCCCCACGCCCCAAGGCAGAATGTGACAGCAATTCTACGCTGCTGGCACATGGAATAAATGTTTACCCAGTGGGATCTGCTGAGTCGGCTGCTCATATGAACACAGCTGCCTTTTCTAGGAAACCCAGTTGCTTTGAAATAAAAGCTTGACAGTTTCAACTAGCAGCTGAGTTTGCATGGGGTTTTCAGTATAATCTTTCCATTTCAGGAGCTAATATAAATGTTGGAAAGTCCTGATTTTCTTGATATCTTTGACATACTCTGTGTTCATATAGCATGCTTAACCCAGTCGGATCTGCTCAGGAGTGGTTCTGGCAATACACTAACAGGGTCAGAAGACATTACTTGTGGGAAACGCAGAGTCTCTGTCTATGATCCTCAGAAAGTGCCAGATACCTTGTGAGCCTTTGTACTAAACCTTCATGACATCCCAGCTCCTTCCCTTTTGGTCAGACTGGCAGTAGTGAATATGGAAGGGAAAGGAAGAAAAAGCAAAAAGGAGCATTTCATGTTCCATACCGCAGAAAGTAATTATGCTACCACTCAATCTCCCAGATCTCTTGAAATGGCCATTGGGAATTAAAATGCATTTACAGTCATTGCATGGAAAACATAGTCTTTAATGAGGAAGAAAAATAATAGCAAAGAAGATAGCATCCTCAACTACACACACCAAACAAATCCCAGGCTTAAAATTGCCTTTGTTTAAAGTGACATCTGATGCAGTTTTGGTGTTTCATGATACACTTGCCCTACCCATGACCCATATTAACGTAGCTTCTGTGCTTTTGGACCAACTCCGGGCCCACCTCCCTTGAACTGACTTGATCCCAACTCATTATGCTGCTATAACTATTGGACTTCCATTTTACCCGATGAGGCTGCTTTGTCTATTTGTCTGTCTACTGGCCATCCTGTGACTGGGTTAAGGTAGGGTAATGTGTTGTATAAATAGCTAAACCCAATCGGCATTGATAGTAGAAAGGATTAGTTTTAGCTCAAAACAAGCCTGGAGTTCAAATATATACCCAAGAACAGAATGTGACTCCTCTGAATGTGACCATATTGACACAATAACAAGCAGAACTGTTCTTTCTCCAAACTGACCAAATGTTGCACTAGCAATATTTTTAGGCAGCTGCATATCACTGCTGATTCCTATCCAATTTAGAGTATTTTCAGATGTTTTGCTCCTAAGGCATCTCTTCCCCATCTTTAATATAAAACCTCATATTGCTCTCTTGGTTTATTTTGGTCTTATATTCTAGCCTGTCAAGAACTTCTTGAATTTTCTGTGTGATTGGCTATTTCTTCAAGTTTTGCATCATATGCAAGTATTATTTTGTATTTTATACCCTCATCCAAGCCAGTTATTTTTACAAATATGTAAAACTATTTATACCTGTAGCTATATATTAGAAACCTCTTGGATAACTGTGATACTATGAAAAAAGGAAGTAATTAGTATTTTTCCCTTCATAGTCACCTGATGATGAGGAACGCTACTTACCTGTCCACGAAAATGTGAATTGTTTCATGTGGTATATTCATCAAAATGAAACCAGGTAAAATACCCACTAATTTGCACTTCTTTCTACTTACTGTATATATCTTCAACTATGGCTGCTGTTTTGAAGCTAGAGTTCTGCAACTGTATCACTCATCAGTGATAATGCTGACTTCAGCAGACTGCTTAAGAATCAGTCATTTCAGGATAACATACTTAATACTTTTTCTTTGCAGCCTAAATCAGATTTATGTTTATAAATGTCATGTAGTGCTACTTATGAGTGGGAATATAAATTTGATATTTAGGACTAACTGAAACCATTGAAAGAAATCTTTCCCATATAATTCGTATAATATAATTCTCAGTGGCTTTCGATTCCATCGACTATGCTATCCTTTTGGGGCAGCTCAGGGAGTTGGGGGTGGGCGGCGTGGTTTTGCGCTGGTTCACTTCCTTCCTCCAGAGCAGGTCCCAATCGGTGGTGATAGGTAGCGAGAGGGCTGGCCCTTGGCTGCTCCTTTGTGGGGTGCTGCAGGGTTCGGTTCTCTTTCTGCTCCTCTTCAACATCTACATGAAACCGCTAGGTGAGATCATCCATCACCATGGGATGAGGTATCATCAATATGCCAATGATACTCAGTTGTATATCTCCATCCCGGGTGAAGTAAGTGATGCTGTGACTGCCCTCTCCAGGTGCCTGGAGGCTGTGGGAGCCTGGATGGGGAACAACAGGCTTCAGATGAACCCTGGTAAGATGGAGTGGCTGTGGGTTAATGGCTCTTCTGTATCTGGGACTTTGTCATCTTTGGTTCTGGATGGAGTTGCATTGCCCCAGACAGACCCGGTGGGTTATCTGGGGTTCCTCCTGGACTCATGACTCCTGCTCAAAGAACAGGTGGCAGCTGTGGCCAGGAGGGCCTTTGCACAACTTCGGGTTGTGCTCCAGTTATGCCCCTTCCTGGATTGGGAGGCCCTTCGAATGGTCACTCATGCCCTTGTTATCTCCCATATAGACTATTACAATGTGCTCTACATGGGGCTACCCTTGAAGAGTATCCGGAAGCTACAGCTGGTCCAGAATGCAGCTGTGCGGGCTATCTTTGATGCCCCTAGAAGGGCACATGTAACACCTTTGCTTCGCAAGATGCATTGGGTACCAGTTTGCTTCCGAGTCCAATTCAAGGTGTTAGTTATCACCTTTAAAGCCCTACATGGCATGGGTCCAGGCTACTTGAGGGACTGCCTCTTCCCCACTATGTCAACCTGTCCCACCCGATCATGCAGAGGGGGCATGTTGCGGACCCCGTTAGTAAGAAAATTCTGGTGGGGTCCAGGAGGCGGGCCTTCTCTACAGTAGCTCCCACCCTCTGGAACATCTTGTATATTTATTGTTTTATTGATTATTATTGTAAACTGCCCAGAGTCTCTCTGATTGGAGGAGATGGACGGTGACAAATTTGATAAACAAATAAATAAATAAAGGTCCACTATAAAAATAGTTGCTATTATTTTTAATTACATTTCTAGTTGAATGTCATTTCTCTCACTAGGAGAATTAAATTAGTTCTGCTAACTACCATTGGATATATGTTTTATATACATTTTTCATTTTTATTTAATTTATTTCAAATATATAGAAGTACCCTTCTAGATCATGTTCACTTAAAGCAGTTTGCAGAGGACAGTTGGTGTATAAATGGAGTTAAATAAATAAATAAAGCATGTTAAAATCAATATAACCAAATACTTGTAACTGTGAGGAGGAAAAGAGCAAATTCCTCAAGAGTAATACAGTACTAGGCTTGTCCTTCTTTTCCCAGACTAAGTCTTAGCAGGCAGGTTTCTGTATGTTGACTAGTGTGAAGTCTTTTCTGGTTAACTTTCTTTTTATTGCTTAACAAAAAGTGTGATAAAGGAAAGATGTTGCCTTCTCTCACCCTCTTTCCTTTCCTAGTTAGATCTCTAACTTTCAGTTTTAGCTTCTGGGCATCATTCCAACCCAGCACCTGGTATTTTTTTAGCCAAGTAGTTTGACCTTGGATGTTTTCTCAGAACTTTTCTGTGAGAAGCTGAAACTTCCCTAACCCTCATTGGGGACCATCATTTTTCTACAGAGGGTTGACAAGGATTTTACTTTTCTGTCCTCCTTCTTTTTTTACAGAAAGCTGAAGGGTGTCACAGGCTCGCCCCTCTTCTGGGTCATCTCGCCATTGGATCTAGTAACTAGCTTTCTTCCTCTTTCTTGCTCAACTCCCCTTGCAAGTGAACATCACCAGGCTGCTGGTGTATGGGGACATACTGTATGTAGAGTGACCAGTATAGGAGTTCCCTCTGTCTTCCCCTTATTGCCACTTAGCTACTCATGGCTCTGGCTGGTTTAGTCGGTGCTGCAACCTCTCAACAGCAGGGCTCCCTTTCTTGGAGTTTACTACCAGACAGGATCAGCAATGCTACTTGGTCTCTGCCCTTCTCTGTTTGTTATAGCTTCTCTGCTGTTGGTAGCAGAATTCATGCCTCTATTGTTAATTCCACTTACAATTGGTCAAACAAACCAGTCAACCTCCCTTGATGTCTTGTCCCCATGTTTCTGGCATGGCTGTTGCCTCAAATCTCTGACATGATTGAGGCTGCTGCTTCAGTGCTCAGCCACAGTTCCTCTTTCTGGAGCCTTCAGTTGCTTCATCTCCTGGAACCCACCAACTTTCTGGGTCTTTAGCGTTCTTTCAAAGCCTTGATGCTTTTGGAGTCCCCTTCAATGTATTCTGTAGTCTTCTGCTTGTTCTTTTCAATAGAAATCTTCATCTACCAACTTCAGTCTTTTTAAAGCTTTATCAGCCTCATGGATGCTCTTTCCAAACAAGTGTACATGCAGCATGAGCAAAATGTGTTTGGGCAGGGAAGGTGTTTTCACTCAGCTGCTTGGTCATACTGGTACTACACTTTTAGAGAACATTCACTACAAGAAGCTGCTGTGCCTTACAAGTTACACAAATTCTTCTAAGAAACCCACTGAAAAGGAACTTGCTGTCCCTGTATGGTTTCTAACCCCAGACCCCGGAAGAGCACTTCAGGAAATGAGTTGATATATGGAGGTCTCCCAGTTATTAGGGTTAACAAAGAATGAATACCAATTAATAATACTTGCTGGAGTTTAAATCCTCAAAGACCCTGATACCTAAACCTATGGTACAAGTTTTTCCTTTTTATTTCCATTTTTTTTCTTTGAAAGTCACTATTCTAGCTAAAAGACTAAAAGTTCAGGCAATATTTCACTATGAGCGCCATCCTGAAATCGGAAGGAAAATACACGAAAAAAGCCCATCCTGAGTCCTACTTCTTTTCTATGTTGTTCCTTAGACAACTTATGCTTACAACTATAGCAGCCAGTCCCTCCATCTGCAGAGGTGAACTCTGTCACAAACACATTATTATTACAGTTTTAATACAATTCAACAAACTTATAAATTAAATGCATTTTCAAAATATGGGATTTTAATTCTTCTTAAATATTTGCATTAGATATTTATTAAATAAAATTCATATATGGACATGCACACACAGATTCCCAAATAGAATCTTCATAACACTTAGGAAACACTTTAATAATGTATACTTTCTTAAATATCTGATTGCGTTTACTGTTAGAAAAAAATTAAGGATACCATCTTTGTATGCTTTACATAATTTATCAAAATCAGTTGGATGGTAAAAAGCATTTATAGATTGAAAACAACACATGCTTTATATACATTTCAGTACATGGATTTCTCTTTCCTCCCTTGTTATGAACACAATACATGCAGGCCAAGTCAGTTGGCATTCATTTATTAGTCTATGCCATCAAATTTTCTGCAGATGGCAAAAGCATCAAAATATTTAAAACTGTTTCAGTTCAATTTTTTTTTATTTTCTGAAATTGTAATGTATTTCTTTTCAATTCTTTTGAGTTTTTTAATATTTTTATTAAGAATTTTAATTGTATTTTTTTCTTCTGTTTAAAACCTTTAGTCCCCTCTAATGTCTAGTTTCTAAAATCATCACTTATCTTTTGTTACGATTTGCAATAGCCAAGATTGTCAAAGTCTGTTTCCCATGAGAAGTTTCTGCAGAACATTTTATTATGCTATTATGCTATTATTGTATTTATTTTTTATAGTTAATTCCAAAATCTTACAGTCAATATTCCAAATTTATCTGGGCCGTTAATCCATTTATATCATTCTTAGATCAAAATCTTATTTAGCTTTTTGCTGTTTATTTCAAATTCTTTAAGTTCTTAAGCTTATAATTATTTTTCTTTTGTTCAGAGTTGAAGATAAACTCACCCGATGAAGACTTTTCAGACTTGTTGTTCTGATAGTCTCTCATAGCTTTAACATGGTTAATAAGCAATTTCCAAAAATGATTAGAAAGTAAGGTTTGCAAACTTAGTGTCCTTTACAAGTCTCCACCACAGTTGTGAGCAAGATGGCTGAACCCATTGTCTCTTGGCGCTCAAACCTGTGGAAAACTGCTGTCCTGTGATCTCTCAAGAAGTAGCCATCTGGAACCCATATGGGCAATCTCCCACTCTCTCCTTATCTGGAGAGGTTCCAAGGGACCAGTCTACTCACCGATTCCTTGGTGTCATGCACTGCCTACCGCAGAGTAAAACACAGACGCTGATTCAAAGGAGAGCAGGTTCCGGTTTATTTCATACGTAGTGTCAGTTGCGAAAAAAGCTGAGAGTGAGGGGAGCGCGCCAGTGCGGGGTTTAAATACCCCGCGCCGGTCAGCGCCCCCTTACCCTGGGTTACGTCATCCCCCCTTTGTCCTGCATGCTGTCGTGCCGGTAGGTGAAGGGTTGCGAGGCCCCAGCTGGTGCCCCGGGATCGCCCATCATCGGTTTCCTCTTTCAGCCGGTGATTGCTGTCAGCTGGGCGATCTCCGTTGCGCTTTTGCTAACAGCTTGGGTGTGCCTTGCGATCCGCCTAGTCTTTGTCTTTCCTTCTTTCTCTTTTGTGTTCTGATGGCTGCATCCTCCGGCCAGGGTCTGTGTCTGTTGTTGTGCGTGCTATGCTTATCTTGAGTCCCTTCCTCTGCTTCCTCGTTATTGTCATGTGTGCCGTTGTGCTGATGTCTTCAGCTCAACGGCACTCATGACATACTGCCCCCTGTCCGAATAGGCCCCCCCCCCCGCCCTTCCGGTTTTTACCAGGAGAGCTGTCAAAATGGTTTTTTTTTTTTTTTTTTTTAAATTTCCCGCCGGAGTGTTTTCGCCCCTCCCTTTGTTCCGCCTTCTACCTCGTGTCCATCTAGGGTGTGTTCCCAGTGTGCATGCCCCGACCACACCCTGGGCGTGCGCATGCTCCGGCCACACCCTGCTTGTTTGGCTCAGTTCGTCGAGGAAAGAGGCGTGGCTGGTCAGGTGCTTTTCAGCTCCAGGTAGGACCCTTATCTTTTTTCAAGTGCGTTGTCATTGTTATGTGTGCATCCTGGGCGTTGCCCCCAGGCATGCACTGGTGACCAATGTCACTCCCTCGTGGGCCTGGGGCGGGGGAGGTCTACCCAAGTCGCGGGCTTGGGGGGCCCTTTCCCCTGGGGGCGCGGCTGGTGGGGGGGGCCCGCGGGGAAAAGGGTGTTCAGGGGCCGGTTCGGCTTGTCGCCCCTTTGGCTTGTCGGGGTACGTCCGGTGGAATGCCCGGGTCAGGTCTGGCGCCTTGACGTGTTGCGCCGCCACGCATTCTGGGTGGGGGAAGTGTTTCCACCTTACTAAGTAGTGTAATGTTCCCCGTTGACGGCGAGAGTCGAGTATGTCTCTTACTTCGAAATGTTGTTGGTCGTCGATCATCACTGGGGAGGGCAGTGGCGTGCTCGGGTGCCATCGAGAGGTGGTTGCAGGTTTCAGGAGGCTGGTGTGAAATACCGGGTGGAGTCTCCGTAGATTGTGCGGCAGGTCCAGGCGTATTGCCACCGGGTTCACTATCTGGGTTACTCGAAGCGGCCCGATATACTTAGGCCCCAGTTTTTTCGAGGGTTGAGGTGACTTCAGGAATTTGGTGGATAGGTAGACCATATCCCCTGCCTGGAACGTCGGTTGCTGGCGCCGGTGCTTGTCGGCCTGCTCTTTGTAGGCCACCTGTGCTTCCTTCAGCGCTGCCGTGATTATTGGCCATGATTCTGCAATCTTCCGTCCCCAGTCACTAGCATCCACTTGGGGTCCCAGGGGTTGTGGTAGCTCCGGTATGGGTACGAAGTCGCGCCCCGAGACTACTTCGAACGGGGTTTTCCCCGTGCTCGTGTGGACGGCGTTATTATATGCGACTTCTGCAAACGGGAGCAGTTCGACCCAGTCGTCTTGGTGGTAGTTTGTGTATGAGCGTATGAATTGTTCTAGGGTGGCATTGAGGACCTCTGTGGCTCCATCCGTCTGGGGGTGCCAGGCCGTGGATAGGGCTTGTTGGGTCCCCGTCAGCTTTAGGAAGGCCCGCCAGAATTTCGAAGTGAATTGTGTGCCCCTGTCGGTCACCACGCGTGCGGGACATCCGTGTAACCTGTACACATGTATAAGGAAGAGTTCGGCTAGTTGTTGGGTGGACGGGACCGATGAGCAGGGGATGAAGTGGGCCTGTTTCGAAAAGTAGTCTTTCACCACCCAAATGGCCGTTTTCTTCTGGCTGGTGTGGGAGATCTACTATGAAATCCATGGAGATTTCCTCCCATGGGCGGGAGGGCTCCGCCACCTTTTGTAAAAGTCCCGGGGGCTTACCTGGTGCCCGTTTGGCCCTGGCGCATGTCGGGCAGGACGCTACATAGGCTTTCACGTCCCGTCTCAGCGCGGGCCACCAGAATTGGCGTCGTGTTAGGTGCAGGGTCTTTAGGAACCCGAAGTGTCCCGCTTGCTTGGTGTCGTGGGATCTGCGCAAGATCGCCTGGCGTTGCGAGTCCAGGACATATATTCTGCCTTCCCCCCATGCCAGGTCCTGTGCCATCGTCACCTTGTCAGGGTTTGCTAGGAACCAAGGGTCGGTTTTGAGGGCGGCGGTGAGGTCTGCGCGTATCCCCCCTGGCAGCTGCGGTTGGCGCCGTCTGGTCACTGGTTGCCCCACCGTCGGTTGCGCCGTGGGGTTGGGCTGCCGCCAAGCGCCGCTCCGGGTGGTCACCGCCATCCCCAGCTGGGAAGCGGATAGGACCGTCCCGAACATGTCTGGGGCGGGCTCCTCGTCTTGGGGCAGTCGGGAGAGGGCGTCGGCCAGGAAGTTCTTTTTGCCCGGCATGAACTTCAGCTGAAAGTTGAAGCAGCTGAAGAATTGGGCCCATCTGACCTGTTTTGGGCTGAGGCGTCTGGGCATTCGGAGGGCCTCGAGGTTCCGGTGGTCTGTCCAGACCTCGAATGGTTGGGTGGCTCCTTCCAGTAGGTGCCTCCATGTTTCCAACGCCGATTTCACCGCGAAGGCTTCCTTCTCCCAGACGTGCCAGCGCCTTTCTGTCTCAGAGAATTTCCTCGACAGGTAGGCGCATGGTTTCAGGACTCCTGTGGGGTCCTTTTGGAGTAGGATGGCCCCCAGGGAGAAGTCTGAGGCGTCGGCTTGGACCACGAACGGCCGTTCTGGGTCCGGGTGCGCGAGGATTGGCTCCGTGGTGAACAGCGCTTTCAGCCTGTTGAATGCGGTTTGGCACGCGGGAGTCCAATTTAGTACTGTGCCCGGGTTCTTGGCGCGTTGTGTGTCCCCCACCCCTTTAGTCTTGAGGAGGTCTGTTAGGGGGAGGGCTATCTCCGCGAACCCCCGTGCGAATGACCTGTAAAAATTCGCGAAGCCGAGGAAGCTCTGGAGTTGGCGCCTGTTACGGGGGCGTTCCCAGTTCACCACCGCCTCGACTTTTGCGGGGTCCATCTCTATGCCTTCTCCGGAGATTCGGTACCCCAGGTAGTCTAGGCGTGCTTTATGGAATTCGCACTTTGAGGGTTTGGCATAGAGTTTCGCCCTTTTTAGCTTGTCGAGGACTTGTCTGACTAGGGTCACGTGTTCCTCGTGCGTTTTGGAGTAGATAAGGACGTCATCTATGTAGACCAGGACCCCTTTGAACAGGTGCTCATGCAGAACCTCATTGATGAGCTGCATGAACACCCCCGGGGCCCCTGCTAGTCCGAATGGCAGCACTTTGTACTGAAAGGCGCCTAGGGGGCAGTTGAACGCAGTTTTCCATTCGTCCCCCTCCCTGATTCGGATTCGGTAGTATGCCTCGCGAAGGTCCAGCTTGGAGAATACTCTGCCCATGGACAGGTGGGCGAGCATGTCTTTCACGAGGGGTAAGGGGTATTTATTGGATAGGGAAGCTGCATTGAGGCCCCGGTAGTCGGTGCAGAGCCGTAGGGTGCCGTCTTTTTTCTCTCGGAATAAGACGGGCGCTCCGACCGGTGAGCATGCCGGCTCTATGAATCCCCTCTCTAGGTTTTTGTCGATGAACTCCCGGAGGGTTGCCATCTCCTTCGGGATCATCGAGTAAATCTTCGGCCTAGGTAAGGGGACATCGGGCAGCAGGTCAATCCTGCAGTCCGTCTTGCGGTGGGGGGGTAGTTGATCAGCTTCCGCCTCTCCGAAGACCTCTGAGAAGTCAGCGTATTGCTCCGGTAGGTCTTCTGGGGTAGCTGTGTTGTCCTGGGTTGCCGCCTCTGCTCGTCCCACCGTGGGGTTGGTCCTGCCCTCCGGAACTGGCGCCCGGTACTCGCCGTCGTCGAATCGGAAGGTGCGGGTCTCCCAGTCGATGCGCGGGTTGTTTGTTGCGAGCCATGGTATTCCCAAGACTACAATGGGCCATCCTATGTGGGTTACCACGAACGATGTTCGCTCGGTGTGGGTACCCATTTGTAGGGTAACCGGCTCGGTCTGCATCGTGGCTGGTGTCCCTCCCGCTGTTGAGCCGTCCAGCTGGTGAAATGCCAGCGGCGTGGGGAGGGGGAGGCAGCGTAGGGCGAGTTTGGCGACTATGTCGGGGTGGATCAGGTTTTTCGAGCACCCCGAGTCCACTAGTGCCGCGGCCGTGGTGGCTCCGTTGCCCACAGAGAGCTTGATTGCCGCCATTATTACGGAGCTTTCGCCGCTCTGTCGAAGTGATCCGCGCCTCTGTCCCAACACCTGCCTTGCGGCGCGTTTTAAGGCAGGCGGGGAGCGTTTCCCGCCAGCTGGTCTGGGTCTACGGCGTCCTCTCCCCCCCAGTAAGCGTCCCAGCCTTCGTCCGGTGTCACTGTGGCTCCGGTCATTCGGCGGTGGGGGGGTGGCGGCGGGTTAGTTGGTTTGAGGTTAGGTTTCAGTGCGGGTTTAGGAGCGCTCGCTGGGGTTCGGTTGGAGAAGCAATCTGCCGTTTTGTGCCCCATTTTTCCACACCTCCCGCAGGGCCCGCGAGTGAGTTTCTTCCTTGGATATGTGGGACCGGCCGTCCCCACGTGTGGCGCGGGTACCTTTGGGTAGGTGTTGGTTTTGTCTTCCGTCGTTGCCATTAGGAAGGTGCGGTGCGCGTGTTCTGCTCTCCCCGCGAGGTGGATCCAGCCGTGCAGAGTCTCCGGATCGTCCCGGTAGAGAGCCCATTGAAGTACTTCGCGGTTGAGCCCCCTTTTGAACATTTCTAGCAGGGTGGTCTCGGACCAGTTTTTGATCTTCCCTGCTAGGGCTTTAAATTCGAGGGCGTAGTCCGGGACAGTGCGTGCGCCTGGTTTGAGGCTTTGGAGTGCGCTTTTAGCCCTCTCTTTGGCTAGTGGGTCCTCAAAGTAGCGCTTCATCTCGGTGAAAGCATGGAAGTCAGAGAGGGCGGGGGAGTTGGACTCGTACATTTGGACGTATCAGTCCGCCGCCCGGTCTTGTAGTTTGATCGCTACGGCTGTGATCTTGTCCGCTTCGGAGTTAAAGGAGTGTCCGTGCCGCCCCATGAACTCCCTGGCGTTCGTAATGAAGAACAACAGTTTCGCGGGGTTCCCGTCGAAGAAAATGGGGAAGTCCTTTGGGGCCCGGGCGTTCTGTGAGTCCCCTCCTCTCGCTTCCCGACTCACGGCTTCGTCCGCTTGGGCCGCTTGTTGATTAGCATTTGGCCCATGGGGGTGCGACGACCCGCTCGGGGTGTGGACCTGCACGGGAACGTCGTTGGGCGGCGCAGGGGACATCAGCGATTGTAGCATGGTCCTGAGGTCCTTTAGCTGGGCCTCCATGGCCGCGAGTCTGGCTTGAGTTTCCCCGTCCGGAATCCGCGCCGCAGCTGGGGTCGGGTCTATCGGTGTGTCCGCAGGGTTGAGCCGCTGGTGGGGTTCAGGCATTCCCGTCCGCTGGTCAGCTTCCTCCGTTTGGGAGTGCGTCAGCTGGGTTGCCTCTCCGTCCTCCACCGTGCTTGCCGCCGTTGGGCTGACGCTCCACGCCCGTGGCTGGGGTGCGATGTGGGGCGGGGGGGTCTCCGCTGGTCTCGGGAGGTATATTGCTCCCTCCCGGTGCCGGGTCGCCTCCGCCTCCGTCTCCCTCTGGAGTTGGAGCTGAGGCTCGGGGTGGGCCGGGCGGGTGTCCGTGGCTCCTGGGGTCCGCGGTGCCTCTGGCCTCGATCGGTCCTCCTCCGCTTCTTGCCGTGCGGTTCGCCCGCCTTGGCCGCGACGCGTCGGCCTCATCGCTCGTCTTCTCGCCGTCTATTCCTCCCGCGGCTCGTTGTCCGGTGGGGCTCGGCGAGGCTGAGTTTGTGACTCTCAGCTTTATGTCATGCACTGCCTACCGCAGAGTAAAACACAGACGCTGATTCAAAGGAGAGCAGGTTCCGGTTTATTTCATACGTAGTGTCAGTTGCGAAAAAAGCTGAGAGTGAGGGGAGCGCGCCGGTGCGGGGTTTAAATACCCCGCACCGGTCAGCGCCCCCTTACCCTGGGTTACGTCATCCCCCCTTTGTCCTGCATGCTGTCGTGCCGGTAGGTGAAGGGTTGCGAGGCCCCAGCTGGTGCCCCGGGATCGCCCATCATCGGTTTCCTCTTTCAGCCGGTGATTGCTGTCAGCTGGGCGATCTCCGTTGCGCTTTTGCTAACAGCTTGGGTGTGCCTCGCGATCCGCCTAGTCTTTGTCTTTCCTTCTTTCTCTTTTGTGTTCTGATGGCTGCATCCTCCGGCCAGGGTCTGTGTCTGTTGTTGTGCGTGCTATGCTTATCTTGAGTCCCTTCCTCTGCTTCCTCGTTATTGTCATGTGTGCCGTTGTGCTGATGTCTTCAGCTCAACGGCACTCATGACACTTGGTCTGTGCTGTGATTGTTGTCTCTGCTTTTGCAGAGCTGTCTTCAGTTCGCCATACCTCCCCTGGAAATTCTGATATTGAGGGGTTTTTTGCATGACTGCCACATGTGATATAATGTTCCTTTTTTATTGTGACATCATCATCATCATCATCATCATCATTTTATCCTGTCTTTTAAAATATATATATTTGGTCAACTTGAGGCAGTGAATATGTCTAATACTCCTGCCTCCTATTTTCCCCACAAGAACAACCCTGTGAGGTGGGTTGGGCTGAGAGAGTGCCTGGCCCAAAATCACCCGCCCAGCTTTCATGCCTAAGAATTCACCATCTCCTGGTTTCTAGGCCAGCACCTAGAATGTCAAACATTTATTTGTCCATCTTGGTAATCGTTGACGGAGTTATCTACCATCTGTAAAAAAAATTGTATACCAATTTTTCTTTAAATTATAGCTTGGAGTGAACATTTCCAATGTTTAATATTAAATATTAAAAAAACAGTTTTAAATATTTAAGTAGTGGTTATGGTTGGAGAAAAAATGGAAGGAAAGGGGAGAATGTGTCACCAAATTCTCTATAATATTTTTATGTTCTATTTTTAATTCTTCCTTTTGTATCTTTATTCCTAACTCTTTTGTACTCTTACATTTATGCAATATAATAAAAGAAAAAAAAACCCTGCAACATATATAACTTTACCTAACATACACATTTTGCATGCTTCTTTGTGTGCATTTTTCCTGTATACCTGTCAGATGCTAGGGGATTTTATGAAGTAAATAATTCCTTCATTATCTGGCTGACTCTGTTGTAAGAGATTATGTCATTTTGTTTGCTTAGAAATATGTAGAGACAGAGTAGTGTATGTCTCATGCTAATAACATCTCAGTCCAGACTTTCAAATGATCTCCCCAGGGGTTTGAGATACTGTAGATGTTGAACTGAATGGGAGGCAAGTACCCCAAATATCATGGGCAGGGAGTAGAAGAAAATTCCCAATTTCCTTTCTGAAAATACTTCCATAAATTACTAGAATAATTGTAAGACTCTTGAGAGGCATACAGAGTAATATTATCACTATTACCCCAACTTGCTAAGAATATCAAGAAAACCAAAAAGGCTTGCATTCACCAGCCATCCCTTTGGGTAGATTATCCAGCAGGATATCTTTAGACTGTATAAATTAAAAGAATACCCATAATAATCCAAGAAGTTATCCTTACTGCATGCAGCCAACTTTATCCTAATAAATGCATCCACATCAGAGCAGATACAAGCATCTTTATTTGTAAAATATAAATCAGTCACAGTGGATTCCTGAAGTTGGAATACATCACTATCTTTTATTAACAGGATTAAGTTGTGATACTTGAAGAAAATGAAGCAAGATATATCTGCAAATAATTTGTCTCCAGCACCAAATCTTTTAATACAGGCCTTCAGAACCCAAGTTTTGCTATCCACAATCCTGAACTGAAAATTGTAACATGTATTTTTATAAGTTGTCTTTTTCAGTGTTTTTATAAACTAAAACAAGTATTTTTTTTTTCAAGGTTATTGGACACCAATCCAACTCAGGTAAATATGTTGAATTAATCAGTAAATGTAAAGAGAATAACATTCTGGATAACATTAGCATATGTTTGCAAATTAGCATGTGTTTCCTAATTAGCCAGTTCTGGATAACATTAGCATGTGTTTTAGCAGAGGCCATGACTTTCCTATTAATCCCCATTCCTTAACATCATCTGTACTCTCAGAGCAGATAAAGGGCTGCATGCAGTCCCTAGACTGAAATTACCTGGTCCTGATTTGGAAAGTCAGGAATGAACCCTTTGTTCATAGACTCCCCACCTCCTTTTGGAATGTTCAGTTTAACCATATTGTTCAGGTTTGATTCAACCATAGTTTAAATTGGAACTGGTAAGCAAGTTTGAGCACTCTGTCCAATCTGTGTAATCTAGGACTGTGATTTGCAATGGTGGTTTTGAGAACTTGCTCAAATGAAAGTTTAGACTTAAATGATTTTCAAATCAAGAAGTTCGACATAGGAGGAAAGGAAGAACTCATCAAATTCATTTCAGTCTTTAAAACTGTCAAGGCCTTGATAACTACTGGACTGAAAGTGATTTCTTCTAAGCATGAATCACCTGAATCTACTGAGATCTCAGTAGAAGTTTTATTGTGATGAAAGGAGTAATCTACAAGAGTTGCAACAAGTGAATGATTTAGCTACCTTTTTTGTGTTTCTTTTGACAAATGTTCACTCCTCACAAACCCCGCTACTATGCATACTTTTCTATCAGCATTTGTACCTTAACATTTCTCCATCCATTTGCCGTCTTTAGTAAACACAGGCACACAATTTTATCTACTTGCTCTGCTTTTTCACCATTTATGTTTAATTTGCAATCATTCATTTTCCTTGCCAAACTCAGCTGCCTACATTAATTTTCAGATTCATCCTCCTCATTGCATGATTCAGTCTGACTTCTGCAGAATATTTTATTATGCTATTATTTTTCCTGTTTGTTTTGCTTCTGCTGGAATCCTCCTTCCTCTGTAATCTTCATTTTGCAGCTGTGTCTGCTTGATCTAATTGCCAAGATCATTCCTTGGGCTAGCATCAGGGGAAATCTTCAAATTTGCTAGAGTTTGAAATGGTAGAAATTGTCATTATTTCTTGTGATTTCAAAATTGTAAGCTTAAATGAAAATCCCTATTTATACTGAATTTCCATATTTATTGGCATGTCTATTAAAGGCTAGAATGCGATTCTTTTTTGCAAGGTAGTTTGACTGATGTTGTGAAAAAACAAAACTTTTTCCTCCTCCCCAGTTTATTTCCTTCAGCTTGCAAGTTTCCTGATAATTTTTGTCTCTGGTATGCTCATTAAGTAAAGTAAGTAAGTAAATTTATTTATTCGGTCAATGACCAGCAAAATTTAAAAAAAACAAAAAAACGAAGTACAATCAGGAAATACAATAATAAACTACAAACTAACAAAATATATCACATAATAATACAGCATTCACTCTGCTATTACTGTATTAATATATTTGTTACGTTATGGGGTGAGCCTAAAACATTAGAAATTATATGGTAAGAACTGACAAAATAAAAGTAAAAATATATATCCCCTGACAATTTATCAGTTAAAATATTTCGAATTTAAAAGTACTTTTTAAAATGGGGAGGTATTTCTTTGTCTGGATTTGTCTTATTTTCATTGCAGCAACACAGAATTTGGCAACTGTACACGTAATATAAGGTTTTAAATCCTGAAGTAGATAGTTCACGTAAAAATTATCTGGATACCCAGGGAGTTTTTCTATTAGGGGCAAAATGTAAGTTGACCTGATATCCCTATGAAATTTACAGTGTAGCAGTACATGTAAAATGGTTTCTACTTCCTCTTTACTGCATGGGCAGATACACTCAGCTGTGGGGACTTTGTTGTATCTGCCTTGGAGTAGTGCAGAGGGGAGAACATTGAATCTGGCTTTAAAGAATGTGATTCTCAACTTAGGAAATGTTAAATTTAGGAGATATCTTGCTGGTTCCCATACGCCCCTGTTTATCCAAATTCTGTTATGTTATGGGAGCCTACTGAGTTCATTCTGGAACTCCTTGTCCTTTATTCTTTGGATGACTATTTGTTTGGTTTGATCATAGCCTAATGATATTAAGAATAGAGGAGAGAGTCCATACGAAGCCAGCTTATATTCTACAGCCTGCTTCCAGGGTGAAGAGAAATGATCTCCTAGGACTAAAGGAGTTAAACCAACTGGGAAAAATTGGATTTTTAGCCAATAATTTATCATCAGCCACCAGGCCCTCACTTGGATTGACGGCATTCCTGTCTCGAGCCTTAACTGGGCATTTGATGTACCGTTGGGTGCGGCCAAAATTGATTGCAGGAATTTTGTTTGGACTGTTTCCAGCGGCACCTTCATATAAATTCCTATTTGTGCCCCATAAAGAATTCGAGCCAGTGTTTTGGCCTCAAAAAGTTTTAGAGCTGCAGGTACTGATTGTCCTCTACCAGTGTAAAAAAAAAGTTTAATGGCGTTCAGTGACCTGAGGGCTGATTGCACTACATAATTCTGATGTGCATTCCAAATACCTTTTGAGTGGAAGACCACCTCAAGGTATTTCAATACATTGACCTGTTCTAATTTATGCCCTTCAACTTTCCAGGAATGCTGCGTAGCTCTCTTGGCAAAAACTAGAATTTTTGATTTGTCAAAGTTGAGAACCAAATGGTTTTGTCTGCAGTACCTTAGTGTTGCTTCAATTGCTCTTTTCAATCCAGTAGTGGTTTGCGAAATTAAAGCAGCATCGTCAGCATATAGGAGAATGGGAATTTTGCGCTGTGCTAGGTTGGGTGCATGAATATCCATGTTGTGTAAGAGGTCCACAAATGAGTTAATATAGAGATTAAAAAGGGTGGGGGCAAGAATACATCCTTGTCGCACTCCTTTCTGCACATTTACTATGCCGGAGAGGGTCCCGAGAGGGTTACACCTCACTCTTAAAGTGGAATTGGAATATAATTTCTGCATGAGATGGAGAAGGTGCCTATCAATAGTTGTATTTTTTAATTTTTCCCAAAGGACATTTCTGGATATTGAATCAAAGGCTTGTTTAAAATCAAGGAAGGCTACAAAGAGGGATGATTTCTTTTTGTATGTGTATTTTTGTACAAGATGATGGAGTACCAGTATATGATCTACTGTTGATCTCCCTTCTCTGAAACCTGCCTGTTCATCTTGAATTATGCCCTCTGTCTCAATCCAGTCTTGTAATTTGAGATTTAAATGTTTGGCTTATAGCTTACTAACAACACTCAAAAGGCTAATGGGCCTATAGTTGCATGGCTCGTTCTTGTTACCCTTTTTATAAATTGGGACAATTATTGCCAGCCCCCAATCTCTTGGGATGTGGCCAGTCTGGTGTATAAATGTGAACAGAGATGCTAGCAGGGGTGCCCACCAACTAGAGTTCTTTTTAATCATTTCGGGCATAACACAATCAGCACCTGGAGCCTTGTTGACCTTAAGAGATTCAATCAGTCGGGATGCCTCTTGGACCAAAACTGGTGGCCAATTCTGAACTTGCTCTAGATCAATCTGACTCTCATTCTCAGTGCTGGCTGGGTCTACATATAACTCTCTAAAATATTCCTCCCAAGCTTGAGTTGGTACCTGATTAGATGGAGGGGTCAGTGATTTTCCCAGCCCTCTGGTAATATACCAGAAAAGGGATGAGTCTCTCATCCTGACTGATTGGATAAGTTTCTGCCAGGACTCCTGCAGTGCTGATTTTTTCTTCTTTTAAGAAAGATTTATACTGAGTTTTTAAGTTCTTCAAGAGATATATTTGGTCCTCTGAGGGGAGGTTTTTACTATTTCTATAAACTCTGTTGTATGCCCTTTTCATCTGAGCGCACTCCTGATCAAAGCAATTTTTATTTTTTATACCCTGATGTCTAAAGCGTTGTTGTGTTCCTTTATAAAAAATGATTTAAGATTAGTCATTAACATTTCATACCCTTCTAAATATGGTCTTTGGGAATTATTATTTAACAGGTGTGCACAAATTTCTATAGTTTCTGGAGCTACCATCCAATTGGCAACTGCCATTGCATTCTTATCATTCCATTTAATTCGCACCTCAGTGTTACTATTTTCAAGCATTGGGGGAAAGGTTGTTTCTGCTCTAATATATTTCCAGGGAAGTGACATAGTTAATGTTAAGGGATGGTGATCACTTTCTAGTTGTGGATCTACCTCCAGCCGCTGTAGGGCTTTTAGAAGATAACATGACACAATCCAGTAATCGACCATGGAGCTCCTTCCTGCCCCCCAATAAGTGTATTCTGCCAGGTGGTCCCCTTCTACAGAGCCATTAAAAATATACAGCTCTAGTCGAGCAGCCATCTGTCTAGCACATAGGCCAGCCCAGTTAGATTTTGAATCCTTAGATACTCTTGTATACAAAGGTTCCTCTAAGATATTCTCCTCATAAAAACCCTTGAATTGGCGAAATAACGCATAATCATTTGGTCCCATCCTTGCATTCAGGTCCCCACTAGTTATTATTGCTGCTGCAGGATATTTATCTAAACAGACAAGGTTAAAACTTTCTATACTCTCCCAGGTGGTATTAATCTGAGCATATGTTTTAAAAGGGGGAATATAAATATTAAAAAGCAAAATTTTAGCTTGGTTAAATGAAAGCAAAGAGGCCACTACCCATGGCTTCAGCGGGGGCAATGATACACAATTAAATTGTAGCGCTGTACTGACTAAAGTCACAATACCACCCTTAGGTCTCCCTCCTGCCTTGCTTGGGGTAGTCAGAATTGAATTAACCCAATAGCAATCTATCTCCACCTCTGATGTGTCCCAGGTTTCCTGGAGAAAAAGAATATCAAATTGTGACAAGTAATCAAAAAAAGGTTGGTCTTTTGATGGTGCTGCCCAGCCTGCAATGTTCCAGGTTAAAAGGGAGATTACATCAGCATTTGAAAACTGTCATAAGGCCTGTTTTTGATGAGCCAGTGATATAAACTCAATATGTTGAGCTGGAGAACCAGAAGTGGGAAGCCGAGCCTCAACCAAGGATTGGCTTATCTCATGTAGATTCTGTATCTGCTCCTGGGAATGTTTCTCTGGAGGAATGCATTTAACAAGGCACTGGTCAGCATCTGTCTGTGATATAGAAATTTCTGCCTCCTCAATTGTTTGCATGTTGGCTTCTCGGCCTTTTGGCTAAGGTCAAGTGTGGTATGCTCATTAAGAAACATAATTATGATAACTTTTTTTTTTCAACTTTGAACCCTGGACTGCTGAACTTGATGTGCACATACTACTGTATGTCATTTTCAGAAAAATGTAAATCTGGGAAGAGTAAGATCATTAAGTTTTACAATGTAACATTCTCATTCTCATCTTTTTTTGCTATTATATCTAATACAAAGGTTGCTTTGTCTGTTATGATCTTCAACATCTGCAAGAGATATTTTAGATCCATTATGTCTCTCTCAATTTTTTTTATACCAGAGTCATTTTTAATCCTTAAATCATAGAGTTGACTAGCTGTCTGAGCAATGTACAATATATGCCTTGATGTGTCTTTATACTGTTTGTTAATTCCTTCAGATGTATATACTAATAAATCTTCTTTTACTGAAGTAAAGGACTTCTCCCATTCTAGCTTGACACCATATTTAAGTTAAATAAATGTGTGGTTGATAGTGTTAAGGTTGTCTTCGAAATGGTAAGATGATTTAAGAGCTGCAGTTGGCATTTCAGTTTCATTTGCCTCTTCTCCACTGAAAGAAAACTGACAGTTGCTTGTTTTGATCTCTTTCCTGTGTTTTCTGATCCCTTTAGTTTTTTGTGAAGCATCTCTCATAGACATTTTTTGTTTCTTAATTGCTTTAGAGAGCAATTCAGTGCAAATAAGCAGTTGATGGTAGTTGGAAAGGCTGAGTTGGGGGACGATCAAGGCTTTCAGAATGCCATCTTCAACTAAGTGACACCCCACCCCTCCTAGTGTTTCTGATTTCCTTTTCATCCATTTTTTTCCTTGCTGAAGAACATTTTAGCATTCCTTTCAACTCTACTTTTCAACATATCATTATCATAATTGTATGATACAATATAATTCTCTAAAATATTCCATCCAACAGTCTTACTTCAGTTTCATCCAATCATTTCATTAATTTTTAATTTCATTCACTCTGCTAGGGACTCCTTATTTAGCCTGGTTTTCCCATTTCCAAAATCACTGTTTTATTTTACCTGTGCATTCTCTCTACTTTTAATCATATCTATTCCTTGCATTCTTTGAGTACATTCTTTGCAATTATTGTTTTCTTTCTATATATATTATACCTTATGTTTCTTACATCTTCATTTTTTGCAGTTGAAAAACATTCTCCTTTATGTTTTTGCTTATTGGCAGCCTCTTTCTGTTCCTCATTAAGCATGTTTTAAAATTCTTCCTGTTACTGTAAGTCAAAGGCTTCTATGGCTCTCTGTAACAATTCTGTTTCAAGCAATGTCTATATCTTTTTTTCTTAAACCCATTTCCCATTAATTCTGTTTGGGAAAATTAATCTATTTTCTAATAGTAATAAAGTTATTTTAATTTCATGTAATTAAAAAAATAAAATTGTTTGTCTTAATCATTATGTAACATTTACAGAAATTTAAAAAAGCATTTTTCATGAGAACAAAAAGCTTTTCTTCTATAATACTAATCTTTATTTTTTTGTCAGCTTATAAAGGTATGGTTATTTGATCCAGAAAATGCAAAAATGACTGAAAAGCTTAACACTGCAACTTCACCACCACTAGTAGGTATTTTATTTTTTTTACCATGGAGCATATAATTTATATGGTATACATATAGTTCTATCAAATCTTCAGGAACAAGGTGAAACATTTTTATCTGCCTCATTAATCTGGCCATATCAATATGTGCAGTTAGACACATTAAAAAATTCTTTTTTCTATAACCTTAATTGCTGTACAAGAATATTTTCAGGGGATGGCAGTTGAAGAGAAAAGAGATAACTTAAGCCTTACTGAATGGTAATTAAGTTTTTTTCTTGAAAAAAGTGTTCTTCAACTGAATTAGATTTTATAAATTTAATGGCTGCATATGGGGAATTGTGGCTTAAGGGAGAGAGAGAAAAACAAAGGGAGATTTCAAGTGAAAGAGGAGAGAAGGAAGAAAGGTACAAAAAGTTTTAAATGAAAGGGTTTGTTTAGGTGGTGTTGTTTTTCCCATCATGGCACCGAAGTGGATGCCCATGTGGTAGGCTCACTTTGTTGGTCATTTGAAGATGGCGTGGATGGTGTGCAGAGGTGTTTGGTTGTCCCAGTCAGATTAGTGAATGGCCAGCAATGATAGTGTCAGTTATCTGACTGGCAGGAGGAACGGGAACAGCAGTAGTAGTGCAGATGGCCAGTGAAGCAGCAGTGGACCAAGTTTACAGAAATTTTAAAAAGGAAAGGGCCAGTGGAGCCCTGTCAACAACCCCCTAGGTGGCAACTGAGTGGGACTGTGTCGGGTGGTGGCCCCTCCATTGCAAAGGTTCCTTGGCGAGTGATCAGCAGTCAGCAGAGCTCAGTGGCAGCGCAGATCAGCTGCCTTTGTTCCAGCTAGGTTTTACTGTTGTGAGCTGCCCAGAGTTGTGTTTAAGATGGGTGGCCATACAAATCTTTTAAATAAATAAATAAATAAATAAAAGGATGGTATGAGTGAGGAAGGGGTATGAATATGTATGGATATTGTCCTTGACTACTTTTGCCTTTTGATCCACCCATTATCTGTGTGGGACTTAGTCAAAGCCCTTCTCTGAGAGGATGTGGCCCCTAATTTAAAGTATCTGTGTTTGTGTGTGTGTGTATTCACTCCAATTCTCCTTTGTTAATGTTAAATACATTAATTTACATAGAGACAGCTTATCTGATAGAAAATTTCATAGAACAATCAAGTCCAACCCCTGCTCAGTGCAGAAATCCAGTGAAAGCATCCTTGATAGATAACTGTCCAGCGTTTGCTTCAAATATCCAGTGAAGGGAAACGAACTATTTCTCTGGTTAACAAGTTCCATTATTCAATTGCTCTGGCCAAGAAGGCTACATCTTATTTTATATGTTATTCATACTTTCCATCCATTCTGAAGCTGAACTTTTCCACAGCAGCAAAACAAAGTATAGCAAGCAACCATCAGCTCCACCATCATCAAAACATCAAATGGAGGCTTTGGCCCTACTCATCCCAAGTATATTTATAAGCATCAAGCAGATTACTTCAAGATGAGTGGCCTTGCCAGAACAACTGTCAGCAACCTAGTCTCAGAAACAGAAAGAGTTCTCAGCTGCTAAGGTTCTGGAATCCAAGAAAAAAATAAAAGATAAATTGAATTTAACCTCAACTACTTCAATAGGGCAAGCCTTTTCTTCAGCAGCAACCAAACCATTGCTGGCTTTGGTACTAATGCCATCACTGATGCTTCTTTCAATGACACAGGCTAGAAATTTCTCAATTCAGCATTCCCTGCCAGAGGTGCAATTCATCAAATCCATACTGGAGCCCACCATTAGGGATCATTCCCACTCGCTCTGCTTATCCTGAAATTCATCCATTTCCAAAACTTCAGAAGGTAGAAACAAGAACTTACTGAGTATACCTCATTGTGAGAGCCAGTCTGATGCAGTGGTTAAGGCACCAGGCTAGAAACCAGGAGACTGTGAATTCCAGTTCCACCTTAGCTCCAAAGCCAGCTGGCTTACCTTGGACCAGTCACTCTCTTTCAGTCCTAGGAAGAAGGCAGTGGCAAGCCACTTCTGAAATCTTGCCAGGAAAACTGCAGGGACTTATCCAGTCAGTTGCTAGTCAGTTGCCAGTCAGTAGCCACAAGTCAGCCGTAACTGGAATATTTATTTATTTATTTACCAAACAAATAAATAAAAAGTTCATTGTATTACCTCATTTTTAAATTACTAATCAGCAAAATTATTTCCCTTGAGAGATTCAGGAATCACCCACATTCTCAAAGCGAAATTGGCCCATCCCATGCTCCCTTCTTTATTACAGTCCCAATCTCTGTCCCATGCTCCTGCTGTCCATTGGTTCCCAGGGCAAATCTGCTGTAAGCATTTCCCAAATATGTTGACCTAGCTTTGTTTTCTCCAGGGCAATGACATATACTGTGTACTAGTTTTGAAAAGTCGTATCTTTCTCCTAAACAGATTGTCCAATGTATTGAGATTCATTTCAGTGCTGCTCATGCAGATGGCTTCCTCCCAGATGACTGCTACTGGTTGATTAGGTGCCTCACTCGTGTTGCTTGGTCCAAGTGAGACTGGTGATGCATCAGCTCAACACTGTGCCCTCAACTGCAATTTTACATAAGGATGGTTTCTGGGCAATATGCTTCATCATCTTACCTGCAAGATATTTTCTTTGCTGGAGTGGTAAATGGACCAAAGCAGTGTACTACAGGAATGCCTTTCAGCAGTCCCATTCCATCTGTTGTCGTAACTCTAGATGCCTGCCACAAGGACTAACTGAATTCAGAGATTCTGTCTTATGAGGAATGCTATCAATATATTGATTCATACCTGTAAAGGGCATAAAGAATGACCTTGAAGGACAGTGGGAAGATCTGTTACCAACAGACAAGCACAGCTTAAGTGCATTCCAAGAAACTGAGAAACTGTCTCAGACAGAACCCTCCCTAATTCACGTAAAGATCAAGTGAGGTAGGAGGGAAGCACATTCAACTTGCAAGTTTCTGTTTCTACGGCTGTTCTAATAAGAGTAGTTTTAAACCTACATGGCATTGGTTTCTTAGTCTGGTCTATAGGGATGACAGTATCAATTAAATAGAACTCAGAGCAATGTTTAAGGTACTTAAAGGCCTTCTGACCACTAATTGCAGGGCAGGTTGTTCATGCTCTCACAGACATTTCCATCATTGTGCAATATTTGAACAAGGGTGGCACAAATCTCCTTGCTCAGACCTACCTGGGAACTTAAGAACTACTGATTCCCCACCAGACCTTATTTGTAACTATTCATTTGACTGAAAAGGGCAGTATTTTAGTAGACAATTTTGTCAGGGGACCATTCATGCCACATGAGTGGGATGGTACTTATGGTCATCTTCCACCATTAAGGGATGCCAGACTATGATGATTTTATCACTAATGCCAATCTCTGGATTGCCCAATATTGCAGCAGGTTGGCCTCAAGTGCAAATATTTGGGGGACTCTTTCCATTTTCACTGGGACCATATGTCCCTATATCTTTTTCCATTACAGCTTCTGATCACTCAGGAAATTTCCAAGATAATTCTCAATCATGCCAACTGCACTGCTTCCTAGTGGCTTTCCCAAGCCTGGTTCATGCTCATCTTCTCATGACTTCAATGACGTCCTCTCAGCCTGGCAATCCTCTATATGTATCAAGTTTTAATGAGCTTCAAACTCATTATATACATCTAATCAGTCTTTTCCAGAAATTCTAGCCCATATCGTGTGCTTGCAGCTTATTGATACACAGCTAAATGAGTTTCTTTCCTATCACTGCATACTCTCTTTCTTGAACTTTGGAGTTCTTGTTACAGCTAAACTAAAGAGAACTCACTTTTTTTTTCTTCAAGTAATAGCCCTTTTTTTCCTTTTTCACACCATTCAGTTAAGCCATTTTTGAAAGACCTCCAAAACCCCTTTTCTACTTGTACTTAGTTTGTTCCATGGTGGAGCTTGTAATTTGTTCTTTCCCTATTGCCTTTAGTTTCTTCAATTTAAATATTCTAGAAAAAAATAACGTTATTAAGAAATAAACTTTAAAAAATTCTCTTCCATAAAGGATCATAAAGTCACTTCCCAGACTATGACTCTGCACTGTTTTGCGGTTATGGACTTATGGTTAGTCAACTCACCATAAAAATATATAAATCTCATACTAATAACCATTATTTTTGTACTGTTAATTTATCTCTGCTAAGAAGTGAAACTTTGTGCAAATGAAATTATATTTAACGAAAACGTGTTTTTTTTTAAAGTCTTACTCTTAAAAATAATAACTGTTTTTATTTCACAGTATTCTAGGACCCTTAGCAGCCAGTTCTGGAATTTGGGACAAGTACCTGTTGTTAGAACACTATTTGGAAGAATGGAATATTCTAGTCAATCGTATAATAATGGGTATTCTTCTTTCAATTACATTTTCTAAAGTAATGCTATGCTTTTAAAAGGACAGATGAAGGGGTAGCAGACATATACAGTAGCTCTCCAGATGTTGCTAACTGACAATCACCAGCAGCCCCAATCTACATGAAAAATAGGTGCTGGGGTGTAGAATTGAATAGTATCTGAAAATTCATGTTTCCTACCCACTTAGTAATGTTCATGACTGATGGTTAGATGAATTGTGATACAACAATGCTTTCTGCAAAAAATGTTATAATGTTGTTTTCTTTGCCTCTTGATAAATATGCCCCTTTTCCAATCAGCTAGCCATGCCCATCTCAATCACATCATTATATTCCACACATAATATACCTTTTTTTTCTTTTCCAAGTGACATTTAGTTTTGCATGGCTACTGACCTTGCTTAATCCTTGCTAAGATATGTATTTTTTTATTCACTGTATTTCTGAAAACACTGAATTCCTATTAACATTTCAAAATCTTGTTTCTCGGTAGGCCACTTGTAATCCCATTTCTCTTGGTACTCAGCATTTGACTTCATTCCTTAAATCAGTGTTAGATGTGTCAACTAAAATAAGTGCTCTACATTGTATTTAATAAGTTGGAAAGAGGAATGCAAGGCATAGGAAGAAAGAATTTGCATGAAATTTCACTGAGCCAAGAATAATGAGCTGCAGCATATTGAAAGCTTTATGAGGAAAATTGGAACCCATTTGACAAGAATATTCAAACCCTGAAATACTACCTCAGAAAATTATAAATTAATTTGTGTGAAACTTCCCCCCCCCCGCTAAATGAATAAATAATAGCCAAATAATGTAGTTTAGCTATTGTTCAAAATTCCCAGGGTACAGTTAGGCCATAGCAATGCACACCTCAAAGCAACATTGTAGCTAGATCAACCTACAAACAATAGATTTCAGCAAGCATTACAGTTCAATATTGTACCATCAGCAGAGCTGGATGTAAAATATTGTAAAATTCCATTTGTGGAAAGGCTCTGCCCTTGTAAAAATGGTAATACTGAAACTCAATTTCATATTCTATTGTATTATACCCTCTCCTGAGACATATGTAAAAAGCTACTAACACATCTTTTAACACATTTCCAGGATAGATTGAAAAATTTTGTGTTCAATTATTACTGGCAGATAAGGACCTCAAGAAAACTCACCATTGCAAAGTTTGTTTTTGCAGTTTGTAAAATTTGCACATTGTTGATAGAAAACGAATGCAAGCATGATTTCAGATTTTTTACCATGTATGCCTTATTTTGTAGCTGCATTCTGTAGGACTTATTTATTTATTTTTATCCATTCAGTTATTGTCCAATTCTTGGAGACTGCCTGGGCAAGTCCCTGCAGTTTTCTTGGCAAAGTTTTTTTAGAAGTGGTTTGCCATTGCCTCATACCTAGGGCTGAGAGAAAGTGACTGGCCCAAGGCCACCCAGCTGGCTTTGTGCCTAAGGCAGGATTAGAACTCATGGTCTCCTGGTTTTTAGCCTGATGCGGGAAATAGAATCCAGGAGTGACTCAGCAGAGTGGGAGAAATTGCAGACGCTGATTGGACAAACTCCGGAGGGAGGTTTGAATCCTCCAATCAGTGCTCAAGAGAGAAGAGCAGAGAAGTGTGCAAAACAAAAAGCAGCCTGATTGGCTGCTGAAGGAAAACGGTGCAAAAAGGATCGCATAAAAAGGCAACCGCGCCAAGAGCAAGCTGCCGGAGACAACCGATCCTTCGAGCTCACAGCCTCTGTGGAAGAGTCCTTACCAGAGTCAAAAGCCTTGTCTGTAGCCGTCGTGGAATCAGAGCCAACTCCTTCTGCCATTGCGGACCAGCTTCCTTTGTACCAATTGAGTCTAGCCTTGCCAATCCAGCTGAACACAGCCTTGCTTCCAGTTCCAAGGCTCATTTCGTCACTCCAGCCATGTCCAGCCTTGTTTCCAGTGCCAACCTCATTTCATTGCTCCGGCCATGTCCAGCCTAATTTCCAGTTCCAAGCCTAGTCTAGTTGCTCCAGCCAAGTCTAGCCTCGCTTCCAGTTCCAAGCCTTGTTCTGTCGCTCCAGCCATGTCTAGTCTTGCTCCCAGTTCCAAGCCATGTCTGGTCGCTCCAGCCAAGTCCAGCTCCGCTTCCAGTTCCATGCCCTGCCTCGCTGTTCCAGCCAAGTCCTGCCTTGTCTCTAGATCCAAGCCTTGCCTAGCCTCCGTGTCAAGCCGGATAATTGCACCACAAGTCTCCTCATTGCCACGCGTTTTAGCCACACCGAGTCTTGCCGCCTCATTGAGGGGTTTAGCCAAATTCTGCCTTGCTGTTTTGCCATGATCTCCTGCTACCTCTGATTCTTCAGCCCTGTCTTGTTTTCCTCCACTGCCTGGGTAGACTTGATTGAACTGCACTGTCTAATCTATTCTAAGGACTTTCATTGTTGTAAATAGTTAATTGTAAATAAAGAATTTAAGAGTGATTCTCCCTGGCCGTCTCATAGTCTGGACAGATTTTCTCTGGCCAGAAGGAGCAGTTAGCATGGATAATGCACAGTTGGTGCAGCAAGTTGCCCTGCTACCTGCCCAAATGAACCAGCTCCAGAACCAGCAGCCTGCTGCTGCTGCGGCTGCCATACCTCGCCATAAATGTCCAGTAGTAACTCCTGAGAACTTCGATGGGACCTTGAAGAATTTTCCAACGTTTATCATGCAATGCCAACTATATTTGAGCCTTCATTCCGAGGACTTCCCATCTGATTGCCACAAAGTCAAGTTTTGTCGTAAGCCTCCTTTCTGGAACTGCAGTGTGGTGGGCTTTGCCACTCATCACTCAACGAAGTCCCTTATTGGACAATTTTGATGGGTTTTGCCAACAGCTGAGAATGATGTTTGATGACCCCATGAAAGTACAAACCACCAGCAGGCAATTGCGAGAATTAAGGCAAGGAAGAGCCGTGGCGGAATACATCAGTGATTTCTGCATAATGGCCCAGGACCTCAGCTGGAACGAAGATGCATTAGTGGATCAGTTCCAACAAGGCTTGGTAGCAGAGATCCTGGATGAGTTTTCCTGCACGGACTCTCCATCTACCTTGTAAGCGTTAATGCATTTGTGCCTGAAAATTGATGGACACTTGCAGCAGCGCAGAGCTTATGGATGCATCGGAACTGGGTCTGCTCCGATACCTCACTGAGGGTATTCCATTACCACTGAGGAAGCTATGCAGTTGAGGGGAGCTAGACCAAAACAAACGGTCACCGAAAGGGACTGGCATAGGCAGGAAGGCTTGTGCTTGTACTGTGGAGGTCCAGGACACCTAGCCATGAACTGTCTGATCAAGCAAAAACCTCAGTCACAACTGGGAAACGGGCCTCGCCCAACTTAAAGGGGCAGTTAAGTTGGGCTAAGTCAGCCGCAGGCAAAGATCAGCTGTCCTGCCTTTCTCCCAGGCACTTAGTCGTGGAAGTTACTCTACATCTACCTCAAAATCCAGCCATCCAGACTCAAGCCATGATTGACTCCGGAGCCACCATGAATTTCATGGACCTTGAATTTGCCAGGCAATGAGGGATACCTCAAATGTCTATTCACCCCCTGTTGTTGGTGGAAACCATATATGGTCGACCGTTAAGTTCCAGCCCAGTCTCCAGTGCAACTTCCAGCCTGACCATGAGGATCGGGGAGCATTCAGAAAAAATTGAATTCCTCTTGGCTGCTATCTCTCAGTTTCCCATTGTATTGGGAATGGAGTGGCTGAAAACCCACGAACCCCACATTGATTGGGCTAGGATTACAGTAACCTTTCCTAGTCAGAAATGCTCATCCCATGTCAAGACCTTAGCAGCTAGGCAAATCAATGCTCAGAACTCCTTGATTCCTCCTCAACTGCAAGAATTTGCAGACATCTTTGATGAGAAACAGGCGGATCAGTTACCGCCTCATAGACCATACGACTGTGCCATAGACCTCGTGCTGGGTGCTAAGTTGCCAATTAGAAGAATTTACTTCCTCTCAGAGCCAGAGAGAACAGCCCTTTTTGAATTTCTGGACACAAATTTCAAGAAGGGGTTCATTCGACCTTCAGCTTCTCCCTTAGCTACCCCCGTGTTCTTTGTAAAAAAAAATCTGGAGAGCTGTGCCTCTGTTGTGATTATCGATGCCTAAACGAGGTAACTATCAAAAATAGCTGTCCCTTAGCCTTGATATCTGAACTCTTAGAACGGATTCAGGGGACCCGAATTTTTACCAAATTAGACCTGTGCGGGGCTTATAACCTGATCCAAATAAAGAAAGGGGACGAGTGGAAAACTACATTTTGCACCCAGTATGGACATTGTACTGATCCATTTAGTTTTCACGGCAAGAATACTGAGGTGGGTTGCCATTACCTTCCCCAGGAGAAGATGCTGATGCTAGGGAGAGTGGAAGGCAAAAGGAAGAGGGGCCGACCAAGGGCAAGATGGATGGATGATATTCTAGAGGTGACGGACTCGTCCCTGGGGGAGCTGGGGGTGTTGACGACCGACAGGAAGCTCTGGCGTGGGCTGGTCCATGAAGTCACGAAGAGTCGGAAGCGACTAAACGAATAAACAACAACATGGACATTACGAATATACAGTCATGTCCTTTGGGCTGTCTAACGCCCCTGGAGTGTTCATGCACTTCATGCATGATGTATTTAAGGACCTGTTGGATCAGAATTTGATCATTTATTTAGATGACATCTTGATATTTTCTTCCTCCCTATCTGAACGTTATCAGCATGTACACATGGTGTTGCAACGTTTTCGAGTGAATTGTTTGTATGCAAAATTAGAAAAGTGTCAATTTGCTGAGAGCACTATAGATTTTCTTGGGCACAGGATATCCCATGCCAATCTTGCTATGGAGCCAGATAAAGTGGAAGCCCTTCAATTTTGGCAATCTCCCCAGAGGGCTAAAGACATACAGAGACTATTGGGCTTCGCTAACTACTATAGAGCTTTTATTCCACAGTTTGCCAAGCTCACCTCTCCACTCTCTGACTTGCTCAAGAAAAGATCCAGATTCCATTGGGTGGAGGTCGAGGAACAAGCATTCCAATGACTCAAGGCATCATTCATGACTGAACTCATCCTTAGACATCCTGACCCTAGCCAACCTTTCTTCATGGAAACCGATGCATCCAAAGTAGCAATTGGGGTCATTTTACTACAGAAAGACCCTCAGACTGGAATGCTGTGTTCATGTGCATATTATTCCAGAAAATTGTCACAGGCAGAGGGCACCTATACCATTTGGGATAAAGAGCTCCTAGCAATCAAGGTAGCATTGGAAGTCTGGGGGCATCATTTGGAAGGAGCCCAGCATGTAGTAGAAGTAAGAACAGATCATTGCAATTTAGAGCATCTTAAAACATTGTGCAATTTGAACCAAAGACAGATTAGTTGGTCGATATTGTTGCGTTTTGATTTTCGAGTCACGTACAGTATATTCCTTGTGGGCACAACCAATGAGCAGGTGCTCTTTCTAGAAAACCAGAGTATGAAAGGAGTATACCTCCGTAACCTCCTCGTTCCGTGATTCCAGTAGACAAATTCACAGCAACCAAGTTCAATGGAGACCTCATGCAGCAACTCCAGGAACATCAACAAAAGGACCTGTTTGTGCAGAAACAGAGAAATGAGCTAGAACAACTCCCAGCTGAGCAAGCTGCATTGTGGAGTTGGGTTCATGGTCTACTATGTTTCTGAGGTATCTACTATGTACCCCCTGGAAAACTTCGGGAAAAGATATTATGATGGTGTCATGACAATCCAGCTGTAGGCCATTTTGGGTTTTTCAAGTCCCTCAACTTACTGTCTCAAGAATTTTGGTGGCCTCGCATGTTGCACGATGTTAAGCAATATGTGCTTTCACGTCCTGAGTGTTGTTGGGTGAAGCATCAGACGGGTAAATCTGAAGGTCTTCTCATGCCACTTCCTACGCCAGAGCAACCATGGGAGTTGGTGTCCATGGATTTTATCACCGATCTCCCAAAGTCCAATGGAGCCACAAATATTCTAGTGTGGTAGACGCTATGACCAAGATGATACATTTCATTGCTTGCCCAGGACTTCCTACCACCCAAGAGTCAGTGCAAATGTACATTCAAAATATTTTCCACCTTCACGGTATAGCCAAGCAAGTGATTTTGGATCGCAGTACACAATTCACTGCAAAATTCTGGAAGGTGCTTCTTAGAAATGTAGGAATCCAGAGAAACCTCTTGTCAGATCCCCCCGATCAAAGGGTTCACAGAACCCCTTATCGGAGCATCTGCCATCATTTCCTTCTCAATGGGTATAGACTCTGTGTTGCCAGATGGGAGGGGGTGTGAGGTTGGAGTGTGAAGTGTATTATTATGACTATGGGAGATGTTAAGGATAACGGCTTGAGATACAACAGAAGCACCACCTGGATGGGAGGGGGGTGACATACTTTGGTGGGAAAGGGAATCAGTTAAGGGAATGTAGTTTTAAATCTAGGTTTAAGCAGGAACTCTCCATTTGCAGCTAATGATTCCCATCTTTAGTATCTCCCCAGTTTCCTTTTCTATGGTTTTCTTCTGCCAGTGGGCACCTTGTAAAAAAAAGTGTGTGATCACCTCAGTCTTTACTGGAATGGCTGAGAACTGAGGAGCAGTCTGGGTACATATCTGCTCTGCCTTGGCTCTCTGCTATTCTGTGAAAGTTGAGGGCCAATCGAATTCCCTCTTCCCCTCTCCCTTGATAGTTTCCCAGACAGATACTATCCCAAATGGATGCTGTCTTGATATAGTAGCTCAACAGAGATGTTGAATATCCCAATTTCTAGAATATAGTATGGTTCAGGGCCTTAATAAGTTAAACTCTAGGCTAGAGCGCTGTCCCTGTGAATTCCCCTAAGTAGTTTTTCTTTGATGTGGTACAACCCTTTTCATTTGGCTTGCATCTTGTATTCTCTGTTAGACCAAAAAACAGGTAGGAGTCCCTCGCTCCAGTACCTGCTCTCCAGCCTGGTTGTTTTACTAGGCCTTTTGTTTGCTCTGGATTTCATGTAACATCTGATGGGCCATCTTACAGTCTCTTAAAGGGTGCTTTGGAGCTGATCCACAAACTCTAGGATATTCTCCTTGGAAGGAAGCTTTCTTCCTTAGCTGTGATGGATTTTGGCAGTGCTGCTGGTTCTCAGGAAGGAGGGAGCACATTCCAGGGAGGTAGAGGGGATAAGCGGAGGCACAGTCCAGGGAGCAATGGTGGAAAAATGAAGAGGTTCAGGATAGCCCCGCCCTAGAGTCTCCCAGGTTATTTCCCCTTAGGTTAGCTAGAGTAGCTTTAGTCTGGCAAGATTCTGTCTGTATGGTGAGAGCAAATAAAGAACTGGAGTTTGAATGGACTGACTCTTTGTTGTTCTTGGGCTGGGCCTGACATCAGCACTGGTTTTAGATTAACTGCAAGGAGCCTGGGCTTCCCTCTCTTTTATAAGCTCCCTTTTGCAAAAGGGAGTACCTAAGATTTGGGTGTGGTACTACCTGGTAAGCAACTGCAACTGGGTCTAAATCAAATTTCAATTGTTACAGTGTTAATAAACATGCAAATCATGATCCCCAAAGGTCCATTAAACATTTCACCTAATAAGGGACAGATAGCAGATGCTCAATTCCATTTGTAGCCCATAGCTTTGCTATCGCTCCTGACATAAAAATTATGCTAGAATCTGTGAGAACCTGTTGGCCAACCTATTCTAGCAAATATGTCCAACCTGTTCTAGGAGATAGGACCATTAGGTTCTCACTCATGGACATGGCATCAATCCAGCTCAAGGCTGCTATTTGTGGCCACGAAGATCAATGTGCTGCTTGCCCTGGATCAAATGGATCAGCCCCAATATCCACTGTCACCTTCTGGGAGGGAATCCCTGTGATTAGCAGTGGTTGCAAAGAGGCTTTAGCTTTATCATTACAGTTCCCCATGCACTGGCATATGTCACAATATTTCACACATGCGGTTACATTCTAACCATACCCTTCCCAGTAGAAGGTTTGGGTCAGTTTTTAGTTCTATCGCTACCTGCATGTTCATTTGGATAGTCATAAGCCAGTCTTAGCAGTCTCAAGCAAAACTGGATGGATACCACATTCTCTTTCTGCCCCCCTCCCTTCCTTGGAGGTACACTCTATAATCCATCTTTAAATATGTAGTGAAGCTTTGAGCTGTGGGTGATGAATCACACTTCACCAATTCCTGGATTGCTGTTATGCATCATCCTCTTATACCTCCTGCAAAGCTTCCATCCCTGCAACACTATCCCAGGTCTTGTGCTGGTTGGCTTCAGTCTCTAGATCTGGTTCTGGGGATGGAGTTGCTAACGTAACTCTCATGAGATTGCTTTCCTATGAGTGCAGGGTGAGTTGTTGCTGGGAACTCTGGAATGGCTTGCAGAGTTCTATCCTGCACCAGATCAGCTGTGGTAGATTCATTTCTTGCACTTTCTGCCATGGGTGTGTGCGTGTGTGCGTGTGACTTAGTGTTACAGGAAGTGCACCTGTGTCTTATACCCACCTTCTCACAGAGTGAACACCTTCTTCTGTTTCTTTTTACATGACCCACTAACCTAAAATGAAAAATCACATTGTTGATTTGTTTTTGAGTCCACCCCTGGTGGTGAATGTTCATTCTTCTTGGATTGATTTAGGCATAACACAAAAGGAAAAGGGATGGGAGAAAGAATGAAAAAAAACTTATTTCTCCACTTCTCAAAGTTACTGTTGTTATCATGCCCAGCTGACATGAACACTATAATGGAATGGCTACAAGCTAGATGGCCATTGAAAAAGGTATACATAGCTGGTTTCCCAGCAGAGGCAATAGATTCCAGTGCACATCTGTCTTGCAATGATGATGTTACCTAGTAGGGTAATGAAATGTTTGCAAGCAAACAACTAAGCTCAGAGAGCATCAAGAACTCCACAGTTTAACCCTGAGTTAGTTATATATATATTCCCTTAGTTCTTGCTTAACAACTGCCCTGTTCAGTGATTGTTCAAAGTTACAGTGGTGCTGAAAAAGTAATTTTATGATTGATTCTTGCACTTAAGACTGTTGTAGTGTCCCTGCAGTCATGTTATCAAAATTCAAGTGCTTCACAACTGGTGGGTGCTTATGACTGCTGCAGCATCCTGCAGTCATGAGATCGTCATTTGCACACTTCACAGCCAGCTTCCAACAAGCAAAGTCAATGGAGAAGCTGGCAGTAAATTCGCAAGTCACAGTCACATGATGTCTCACTTACTGACCACAGGTGACTCACTTAATGACTGCAACAGGAGTGACATAAGTCAGGTGCAGTCACATGATGTTTTGCTTAACAATCACGTCACTTAGCGATGGAGTTGCCGGTCCCAGTTGTGGGTGCTAAGTGAGGACTAGCTGTATTGGATTCCACTCTGTTGTGCAGCCTGAAAGAATGGCTGCTAACTATGTGTCAGTTGAGGTCACATTGAAATGATAAATTAAACTGCTTTTTGACCAATTTATTATCTTCATAGAATTCTTCAGCAAAATTTGCTTTTTAGACCTTATGATCAGTGTTTAATTGGGGAGTAATTGAAGGCTTATAGATAAACTTTATTAGAAAGAATTAAGGAATAAATCATATTGAACAGAAACATATTCAAATACTTTATTTATAAAATTACAAGATCTAATTTTATTATTTTTTGTTTGTTTTCAGAGTATGGACAATTGAATTACCTAGCAAAACAAATGACAACATGGCAACCATCCTTGGCAAAGCAGTTACTTTTCAGGATTGTTTTGTTCTTGATACTCCTTTTAGTATTGCCCAGCCTTTATATAAATTAGGCTTGGAAACTGGAGTTTCTGTCACTCTTCCACGTGGTAGTGAAACCATAATATCATGGGCTGCATGTTATCCAGAATCAGCTGTTGTAGTGACAGATGTTGGTATCTTCCATACCAGCAATGGATTTTTAACTACAGCAGAAATAAAATTTCCTGTAGGCCTGATAGATCCTAGCATGATTCACAGCATCAAAGAAGTAGCTATTGTTTTTCCAAATGTCTTCATTCTGATTCAAAACATACTTTATGAGGCAAGTGTAGGCACCATTACCAATGTTGGAGACAACTATTTTCACCGTGTAGACATTATTGGAATACGGGCCAAAACTTGGTGTTCAGGCAAATATCCTTTGGTTGTAAGTATTTATAAAAAGTTATTTTATATTTTATTATAAAGTAAGCTCTAGTCATCCTTAAGATAAAGGCACAAGTGCTTCACATAATATACAACTAATCTATGACATCAGATCCAGGTGAACCTTTGACAGCTCTTATGGACTACATGAATTACATGAAGTGATGGATTGAATAAGATGAGTAAATTGGAATTTATATGACATAGTTACAGTGGAAAGTTGCTTTCTTTCTTGGGGAAATACTTTCCCTTAAGGATCAGATTGGCAATTTGGGGAAATTCCTCAATGCCTAAATAATAGTGGCTCAGTGTACTTTTTAATAACTTCACCTGATTTGTCTGGTTTGCCTGACACTGGAAAAAAAGCATATGGCTGCTGACATTTATGCTTCAGTAACATTTATGCTAGGATACTCCAGTGTGGTCTCCATGGTGCTGACATTGAAGACAATCCAGAAATTATGACTGATTTAAAATCGATCTGTCATGTGAAAGCCACTATAAACATATCTATTTTGAAACATTTTATGGCTGTCCTTGTTTCACCATTGAAGGTGCTGGATAGATCTTGAGAGCCCTAAGTGTTTGATGTTGGTACTGAAATTTGGTTATGCTGGGGAAGCTCTTCTCCCATTTGAACAATGTCAGTAGCAACTAGAATTTGACAATGAAGCCCTACTCTAAATAATATCAACTGTGTGTGCTCTTTATTATTATCCTCATGATTACCTATCTAGATGTCTTGCCTGTTGGTTAATTTTTGAAGATTTGAATCATGTTTTGTAATATATAGGGCTGTCCCCAGAGGAACCATCATTTGAAGCAAGTAGATTTCCTGCTATAGGTGCCCTGCCTTCATGCCTGTCCCACCCACTGACTCATTTACCTAGCTGCCTGTTGTGGCAACGACAACCCTCCTGATATCCTTTATTGGGCCAGGAAAAGCAAATGGAAGAAGTGGTACTGATGTGACAGCCAGCAAGCATGCTAGGTAGAGAGGCAGGCAGGTGCAGAAGAATTACCTAGTCCTATAATCTTTAAATAGTTAATTTATTACTTTAACTGTGATCTGTAAATATTGTAAGTTAATATCTGGAGAAGACTTAGTAGATATAATTAAGCAACAGAGAAATGCTCTGTGCTCTATGCTCTGAAACATTTCCATCTGTAGGATACCAGCAATTAAGAGTTTAATTGCTGGTACCCTACAGAATAATATTGATATTCGTACTGTGCCTTTCTTCTGACCTTTATATGATATCTATTTGGCATTTTCCATTAGCAGCATGTTGAGCTAAAATTATCCCATTATACAGTGACTGTACAGTCATGGTTAAGGTACTAGACCAGGACTGAGAGACCCAGGTTTAAATGTCCACCAGATCAAAGAATTCATTGGGTGAGTTTGGGTCAGTCACTTTATCTCAGCTCACCTTACCTCATAGGTTTGTTGTGAGTATATAATTAGATGGTTCCACATTTGCTACCTTGAACTCCTTAGCAGAAAGGTGGGAAATACATACAAGTAAATAAACTAGTCTGGCTCTGTTATTTTGGGAGCAACTATACATTATTACTTTTATTCATCGGATGGCAGCATCTTCCAGAAACTGATGCTTTAGCAAAGGGTGGTAAACCTGTGACTTTATATATATGATGAACAGGTCTGTGTGAAACAGCTTTGGTTTGCCGCAGTTAAGTGTTTCATTTAGTGAAGGCACTGTATGAGTTCATTCTCCAAGGAAAGGAATTGGAAGCTGAAACAAGACATCATCCCAACAGACCATAGATCGGTTAAGGATTTCTCTCCATTGCTGAGTTAATGTGCTATCCACCTTAACCATGCTTCTCATATGTACCTTAACATGCACAGGCAGTGAGAAAACTTCCCCAACGTATATAACCTCCATAGTAATGGCATATGCAGACAGTTAACATATGAGAAGCTACTTTAACTAGTTTATATTAGGTTAGCATTATGCAAGCAATTCTAAATAAGCAGCAAAATCCCAAACTATAATATGTATTCAGAAATTTTAAAAAGAGACATATAGAAAAAAAAATACAAGGAACTCAGATATTTAAGTCCCAAGAATGTTACTAAACATGCAGGTAGGATGTCATGTGGCCACACTGAGAATCACCGACAAGATGTGATGCAGTTGAAGGGTGAAGGTACACAGAAGTTGGGATTGTTCAGAGAGTGGTTATGTGCCTGGAGTGCAGCAGTGATGGAATACTGTCTGGCTTGATGTCCATAGTCCAAGTCTTTTATCTTTTCAAAATCCAGGCTCATTTGACCCAGACTGACTTATACTGTCATGGGATCTAGTCTGGAAACCCTCTGATTTCTGACATGGAATCTAGCATTGGCTCCTCTGAGCTTTGTGCATTCATTCCTGGCACCTTTTCACAGAGGAACTTCAAGAATGTTACATCAGCCCTTTATGTTATAGGCCAACTGTCATGGCAGCCTCAGTCTTATCTCTCATGAATATACTAGCTTTCAGGTCTCCAAGGAAAAGCTCTCCATATCTGGCATATACCTGTACAGAACCACAGAAAAGATTTAATGGAAAAGAAGCTCATGAGAGACGGTTATATATTCTAGTGAATGGAGTAGAAGCATCTTAGCAAAACAAAAAGCACAGGTCCAACATATTTACAAAAAGCACAGGCTTAACATATTTTTAATCTTATTTAACAGTAAGTATAATATATGTATTATGCAAAGTCTAAAGTAAGTACAAATCAAACCTAAAATCAGGCAGTTCCTAGTAGTAGGTGATTATTAATAGCATCTGTTCTCCTTGAATAAAGTTATGCCATGTATATGCCAGGGGAGAGCCAGTTTGCTGCAGTGGTGAAGGCACCAGCCTAGAAACCAGGAGACCATGAGTTCTAGTCCTGTCTTAGGCACAAAGTCAGCTGGGTGACCTTGGGCCAGTGATTCTCTCTCAATCCTAGGAAGAAGGCAAGGGCAAACCACTTCTGAATATCTTGCCATGAAAACTGCAGGGACTTGTCCAGGCAGTCGCCAGGAATTAAGACTGACTTGAAGGCACAAAACAAAACAAAAAGTAAAGGATGTGCTCTTTCTCCCTTTTTAAAATTTTGCTGTAGAAACTTTTGTTTGTATAATTAGAAATTCTGAAATAATTGAAGGAATACCATTAGGGGAACAAATCATAAGATTTTCTAATAGGTGTGTTAACTTTTTATATTTATAACCTGTTACCAGAAAATTCTGTTACAAATATTATTTCATTTGTACTTGTATTGGGTATCCTGTTTGGTTACTGTATAAATGGGAGTAAATCAGAATTTATGGTACAGGATTATAACAATAGATTTGACAATTATACAGACTGGAGTTTTAAGTTGTGTGCTTGGTTTACTTTGGTATAAGAATTTCCTAGAAGCTTGCTCAATCCATACATTTGAACTTATCCTTTCTTTTGGAGCAAATTAAATAATGGTCAATGGACTAGAATTTCTTTGACTATTTAGGATAGAGTACAGTAAATGAGATTAGACTGAATGTACCATGTTCCTTTTCAGCAAAGGATTGTTACCTTGCCATGGTGCTGGAGCTTGAGCACCTCAATGATGCCATGAGCTAAATCGTGAAGGGCCACCCAAGACGGGAAGGTCATGACAGAGAGGTCAAACTAAATGCGATCCCTGGGGAAGGTAATGGCAACCCACCCCAGTATTCTTGCCGTGAAAACTCAATGGATCAGTACAACCAGAGATATGTCGGTATACCATCGGAAGATGAGACCCCCAGGTCGGAAAATGGTCAAAATGCTACTGGGGAGGAACAGAGGATGAGTTCAACTAGCCCCAGATGTGATGACGCAGCTAGCTCAAAGCCGAAAGGACGGTTAGCGGCCGACGGTGCTGGTGGTGAACGGCGAATCCGATGTTCTAAGGATCAACACGCCATTGGAACCTGGAATGTAAGATCTATGAGCCAGGGCAAATTGGATGTGGTTATTGGTGAGATGTCAAGATTAAAGATAGACATTTTGGGCGTCAGTGAAGTGAAATGGACTGGAATGGGCCACTTCACATCAGATGACCCCCAGATCTACTACTGTGGACAAGAGGACCACAGAAGAAATGGAGTAGCCTTCATAATTAATAGTAAAGTGGCTAAAGCAGTGCTTGGATACAATCCAAAAAACAATAGAATGATCTCAATTTGAATTCAGGGCAAGCCATCTAACATCACAGTGATCCAAATATACGCCCGAACCACAGATGCTGAAGAAGCTGAAGTAGAGCGGTTCTATGAGGATCTGCAGCACCTACTGGACAACACGCCTAAAAGAGATGTTATTTTCATCACGGGAGACTGGAATGCTAAGGTGGGCAGTCAAATGACACCTGGAATTACAGGTAAGCATGGCCTGGGAGAACAAAACGAAGCAGGACATAGGCTGATAGAATTTTGCCAAGACAACTCACTCTGCATAACAAACACTCTCTTCCAACAACCTAGGAGATGGCTTTATACATGGACCACACAAGATGGACAACACTGAAATCAGATTGACTACATCCTTTGCAGCCAAAGGTGGTAGACATCTATACAGTCAGTAAAAACAAGACCCGGAGCTGACTGTAGTTCAGATCACGAACTACTTCTTGCACAATTTAGGATCAGACTAAAGAGATTAGAGAATACCCACAGATCAGCTAGATATGAGCTCACTAATATTCCTAAGGAATCTGCAGTGGAGGTGAAGAATCGATTTAAGGGACTGGACTTAGCAGATAGGGTCCCAGAAGAACTATGGACAGAAGTTCACAACGTTGTCCAGGAGGCGGCAACAAAATACATCCCAAAGAAAGAGAAAACCAAGAAGGCAAAGTGGCTGTCTGCTGAGACACTAGAAGTAGCCCAAGAAAGAAGGAAAGCAAAAGGCAACACTGATAGGGGGAGATATGCTCAATTAAATGCAAAATTCCATAGATTAGCCAGAAGAGATAAGGAATTACTTTTAAACAAGCAATGCGTGGAAGTGGAAGAAGACAATAGAATAGGAAGGACAAGAGACCTCTTCCAGAAAATTAGAAACATTGGAGGTAAATTCCAGGCAAAAATGGGTATGATCAAAAACAAAGATGGTAAGGACTTAACAGAAGAAGAAGAGATCAAGAAAAGGTGGCAAGAATATACAGAAGACCTGTATAGGAAGGATAACAATATCGGAGATAGCTTTGACGGTGTGATCAGTGAGCTAGAGCCAGGCATCCTGAAGAGTGAGGTTGAATGGGCCTTAAGAAGCATTGCTAATAACAAGGCAGCAGGAGACGATGGTATCCCAGCTGAATTGTTCAAAATCTTGCGAGATGATGCTGTGAAGATACATGCTATATGCCAGCAAATTTGGAAAACAGAAGAATGGCCATCAGACTGGAAAAAATCAACTTATATCCCCATACCAAACAAGGGGTACACTAAAGAATGTTCAAACTATCGAACAGTGGCACTCATTTCACATGCCAGTAAGGTAATGCTCAAGATCCTGCAAGGTAGACTTCAGCAATTCATGGAGCGAGAATTGCCAGATGTACAAGCTGGGTTTAGAAAAGGCAGAGGAACTAGGGACCAAATTGCCAATATCCGCTGGATAATGGAAAAAGCCAGGGAGTTTCAGGAAAACATCTATTTCTGTTTTATTGACTATTCTAAAGCCTTTGACTGTGTGGACCATAACAAATTGTGGCAAGTTCTTAGCAGTATGGGGATACCAAGTCATCTTGTCTGCCTCCTGAGGAATCTGTATAACGACCAAGTAGCAACGGTAAGAACAGACGACGGAACAACGGACTGGTTTAAGATTGGGAAAGGAGTACGGCAGGGTTGTATACTCTCACCCTACCTATTCAACTTGTACGCAGAACACATCATGCGACGTGCTGGGCTTGAGGAATCCAAAGCTGGAGTTAAAATCACTGGAAGAAGCATTAACAATCTCAGATATGCAGATGATACCACTTGGATGGCTGAAAGCAAAGAGGAACTGAGGAGCCTTATGATGAAGGTGAAAGAAGAAAGTGCAAAAGCTGGCTTGCAGCTAAACCTCAAAAAAAAAACCAAGATTATGGCAACCAGCTTGATTGATAACTGGCAAATAGAGGGAGAAAACGTAGAGGCAGTGAAAGACTTTGTATTTCTAGGTGCGAAGATTACTGCAGATGCTGACTGCGGGCAGGAAATCAGAAGACGCTTAATCCTTGGGAGAAGAGCAATGACAAATCTCAATAAAATAGTCAAGAGCAGAGACATCACACTGACAGCAAAGGTCCGCATAGTTAAAGCAATAGTAGTAACAGTCCCAGTAGTAACATATGGCTGCGAGAGCTGGACCATAAGGAAGGCTGAGAGAAGGAAGATAGATGCTTTGGAACTGTGGTGTTGGAGGAAAATTCTGAGTGCCTTGGACTGCAAGAAGATCAAACCAGTTCATACTCCAAGAAATAAAGCCAGACTTCTCACCTGAGGGAATGATTTTAAAGGCAAAACTGAAATACTTTGGCCACATAATGAGAAGACAGGACACCCTGGAGACGATGATGATGCTAGGGAGAGTGGAAGGCAAAAGGAAGAGGGGCCAACCAAGGGCAAGATGGATGGATGATATTCTAGAGGTGACGGACTCTTCCCTGGGGGAGCTGGGGGTGTTGACCAACAGGAGGCTCTGGCGTGGGCTGGTCCGTGAAGTCACGAAGAGTCGGAAGCGACTGAACAAATAAACTACAACAAAAAAGTCTGTGACATCTTTCCTCCCTATAGAATAGAATTCATCGTATTTTGTAAAGGGTTGTAAAAGTACATCCTCAAAGCACTTAGAATACAAAGTCAATAGTCCATCTGGTGCAGACACCTTTCCTGGTTTACTCTTTTTAATTGCTTCTGAAACTTCTCTTATCATTATAGATCCATTCATTATTTGTCTTTGTTCTTCTGTAATTGTTGGTAAATTTTGTTTTCTAAGATAGTAATCTATTTTCTCTAACGGAATATCATGCCCTTTATACAAATTAGAATAATATTGATAAAAATGTTTTTGTATGGCCACATTATCCATTAATACAGTATCTCCCTCTGTTAATTTCAATATCATTTTCTTTTTCTCTTCACAATTTATAAGCCAGCCATTTCTTTGGTTTATTCACAAATTCAAAATTACTATGCTTTTCATACTTCAATTTTATTTCCATTTCTGTTATTGTTAACATAGGTAACTGTTGCTGTAAAATCTTGATTTGCTGGGAGATACTTGTATTTCCTGAGGAGTTCCTTAATTATTCTTCTTTTCTTTTTATTTCATCCAAAATAAATAGTTGTATGAAATAATCATCTTGTATGAAATAACCTCTGGTAAAAGCTTTACTTGCATCCCAAACCATTCTGAAATCAGTACCTTTGTCTAAATTATTTTCAAAACATTCTTTTAATTTCTTTTTACAATCCTGACCTTTCTGTAACAATGCTTCATTTAGTCTTCATCTGAAAGAAAGATATTTTCTTTTATAAACCAGACTCACAGGATTATGATATGAAAAAGTCTGGTAGAATCCCTACCTTAGACATTTTAGTAGCCAAGTCACTTGCAATCCAAATCATATCTATTCTTGAAAAAGATCTGTGTCTTCCTGAAAAATAGATGTACTCCCTGGAACTACCATTCTTCTCTGTCCATACATCAATCAACCCTAAATTGCCCATTAAATCAAAGAAAACTTATGGTAATTTACCCTATTTTAATATTTTTCTCAGAAGTCCTGTCCAGTTGGGAGGAAACTACTCCATTCCAATTCCCCATCAAACACCAACTTTCATAAGAAAAGTCCATTAGCCTCTCCATATGTTGTTTATAAAAAGTCACTTTTATCTTCATTTGGGGCATCAACTCCCAGGACCATGATTTTAACTCCATATAATATAATGTCTACTCCAACAAACCTGCCACGATCATCAGTTAATACAAGTTCTGGGTTTAGTTGAGGATTAATATACAAAACAACTCCATTTCTCTTTTTAATATCTGCTGAAATAAATTCTTTGCCCAAAGATTTATAGGTCAAATATTTTATATCATTTTTTCCTGATATGGAGACAAATAATACCTTGCTTTAATTTTTTCAAATAATGAAAATTTCCCCCCTCTTTTGAGGAGCATTTGTGCCATTTATATTCCATGTTAAACATTTGTAATCCATACTCAGTCCAAAAACTTAGAAAAGTCCATACCTGTAGCTCCCAATTCCATATCATCTTTTCTGGATTCTTCTGTTGTGGCTCTTGTGCAGTTCCCTCTAAAACCTACATTTCCATCTCTTCCAATTCTCCTTTATATCCTTCTAAAAAATCTCTTGCCTTCTGGACAAAATTCAGTCTAAATCTTTGCTGTTTAAAAGTAAAAATCATATGTTCCAATTTATCCCATCAAAATGGGATCTTTTTCTGTTTTAATTTTTCAGCTAAGAAGGAGTATTCTTTTCTCTTGTGCAAAATTCTAATAGGAATCTATTTCAAAACAATTATGTCAGTATTATCCACTTTCAATCTTGTATTAAAATGCTGCTGCAGGACTTGGTCCCTTGTCTTCTTTCTAACAAAATGCACTGAAATATCGCTAGGGACATTCCTCATTCTGGCAAATCTGGAATTTATTCTATGAATTTTATCAGTTTCTGCCTACATATCTCCCTCTTCCAGATCCAAAACATTTGCCAAAACATTAATAAGCTGCTCTCTAATATTTTCATCTGGAACCTCTGGAACCACTCTAAATCTCAAACAAAATTCTTTCAATTTCAGTAAAGCCAGATTATCCGATACTCTTTCCAACTCTCTGCCTTGAACCTCTGTCTTACTCTTTAAAATTTCCACTCCGTCATTAATTTGTTTTACCTCTCCAGATATTGGCTTTATAGAATTTTCCATTTTTTTAACATCTTCTCTTAACTCCTCTCTCAATTTTACAAATCTGTAATCCATTTTCTTAAAGCATCCATTTTATTTCCCATCTGATCAAATTTATTTCCCATTTGTTCAAAAAAATCTCTGAAGCATATGTTGTGTAACTTTTTTCCATAGGTTGTTCTAGCGAGCCCCTCCTGCCCTCTCTTGCCATTTTTCTAGTAGCCATTTTTAATCTAAAAGTGAAGATGTCTCAAGCAGGCAAAATAAAAAGACAAGCCTCTCCTTTTTTCCCCTTATTATTTTCTTGTTTCAAACACTTTTTAGTTAAGTACTGTAGTTCTCAGTAACTTCAGCTACAACAGGCATCACATCTCCATGGCAACTAAACGTCACTGTCTGATTCTTTACCTTATCTTTCTTATGCAGATTCTGCCAATTACATGCAGTCATTGAGGATAAACAAGGAACATTCCCATGCTGGGCTAGCCTCTTTAACAGGCTTAGTGAGCCAAAGCACTTTCATCAAACATAAAAATGATAAAAATAGAAATAGAAAAATAAGAAAAAAAAGACTGTCCCTTTGTCTGTTTTAAACTTTCTTATATCTTCTCTTAATTAAGCTTTTTGCAAATAGTTCTTGAATCTTTAAATCAAAGCCTCTTTGTCTCTCTTTCTCTCTTCCCCCCCCTTTTTTTTGTAATCTTGAAAGAAGATTTTACTCACCACAGGAATCTTATCTTTGCCTCAGAGGAAATCTCTCTTAATCTGTAATTAATTACATCCCAAAGTGATTAAGAAGTGGGGGAAGCAGGGTTTTAATGTCTGTATTGGCTCCACCACAGTTAGGAGTATAGATGGAATTCCAGGATTCCCGACAGCTCAACTCCTGAGCCAGCTGTAAAAACTTTTCTGTTTCTGCAGTTAACTCAGAAGGAACTACCATCTGGAGCCCATATAGTTTATCTCACAATCTCCCTTTGATCCAGGGAGATTGCACTGGGCAGAATCTGCCTCCCAGCCAGCATTCTCAGCTGCAGTGGCTCTCTCTGCCTTCAGAGACCATCAACCCACCATGATTCCCCACTGGAAGCCTTAATTTGATTAACTTCTGAATATGAAGCTGGCTAGACTCCCATACTTGTGAATGTACTGATACCAGAATTTTCAAAAAAAGCAGAATTGCAATTATGTTAATATGAAACTGCTTTTCTTCTCATGGTCTATATGGTTCACACTTGTGGTTCTCAGTCACTGTTATGAAGTCACCATAAACTACATAACTTGTGTAAGAGTTTATATGCTATTACATATAGATTTCTTTTCATTAATCTTTTCACATTGCTTGATGTATCTGTTTTAGTATGAAATAATCTATATAGCTACACAGAGGTACACTGAAGACAAGTGTACATAGAACCAAAATGTAAACAAACATCTGTTGATAATTAAGATAACGTGACTATATTCTCTCAATTTGGCAAATGCTTTTCTTATTAGAATAGCAATTCCATTGTCAGGCATGCTTGAGTTAGGCAAGGTTGAACCCTGTACTCTTATCAGTTCCTAATATCATAGACAGTATGGTATAATTTCATGTTTGTGAAATTGCAAATACTTTATGGACCACTAGAAGAATAACAACTGTATGTAAGTGCAAAATGTTTTTCTCTGGTTCTGACCCTCCTTGTGTAAACTGCAAATATATTAATTCATGATACCAACTGTTAATTTTTAATGAATATTTTATAACACAGTTTAATCTTGGATTGTATTATTTGTAAAGTTTGGAAAAATTATTTTCATAAGTTTGTTTTCCTTCAGGAGAGAAGATTAAGTGAAATAATTATATGGTCAGAAGAAGACATTTTTCTTGGATATTCTGAGGATGAGTTTTCTCTATTGACAAATACTGAACAGTTAAGAAGAGAACTAAGTTTAGAAATAACTGTTAATCTATTAATAGTATCTGCTTGCTACGACTCACGCACTGCTACAGTTGCAGTACTGCTGGAATGCACTGGGTGTTTCAGCCAAAAGATATTATACATGGCTGCCTATAACGAAGATACAGCTCAATGGATCTTGAAAGACTTTATCCTAGGTTTACCCACTGCTGGTGCCATACATATGGAAGCCATACTTTCAGCATTAAGTTCCATGGTATTATGGGATAATGACACAGTTTTTTATACTTACGACAAAAATAGCCAGTATGGTTATCTTGAGATATCTGGTACAAAAGAGAAATTTTCAGCAGTATCTGAAGGTTCTACGATTCATCAAATGATTATTGGTTAAGTATATTATGTTTTAATAAAAAATATTAAACAGAGCTGATCACCCTCCAAATAGCAAAGTTTCAAACCTTTTAGAGATTTAATGATTAATGACAGAATTTTAAATTGTGCCCAAAGTGAAGTGCAGCTGTTACAATAGGCTGTTTGAAGAACCTAGTCAATAAGAGAGTTTGGTAGCCCTAATGTGAATAGGGCTGAGGAGATGAAGATTGGTAAGTGGGGGCTGTTACAGCTGTATGGTGGATAGGGGACCAAGAGCGGAACCATTGGTTGGCTTGTTCCTGGAAGAGTAAGCAGACGTGGCATGTATTACTGAAACCTGGCTGGGTGAGGAAGGGTGACCTTGGCTTTCAGAATTTCAGGTGTTTCAGCAGCTGTGATAGAAGAGAAGGAAAGTGGGGATGATCCTCTATGAGACCTCGGCTGTTACCATAGGTCCTGCTTTACAGGTAGTTCAGTGCAAGTGTACATCTGAGGTTGAGCTCCAGAGACAAGCAAGAGATTCTGGTGGTGGATAGCCCACTCAGCTGCCCAGCACCATCCCTTCCTGTGCTTCTGGATCTCATCTCAGGACTAGTGTTGGGAATCCTTTGTGTTATTAGTGCTGGGGAACTTCAGTCACTATGCTGAGATTGGATATATAATGAGATTGGATACAGCTCAGGAGGTCATCATCACATTGTCCCAGTTGTCAAGTGTCCAGTATTTCCTATGATCAAAAGAATTGCTATGCCACCATTTCAGTTTCTCCTAATGGTGGATTCTTGCTAGCCTAGGAGGCATAAATCTCTAATCTCCTGGAATTCACTGTGGATGCCAAAACTGGTCCTTCAGTTAGTAGAGTAAAGTGATGTAATTTAGGCAGCATAGTGAAGAAAGACAGGATAAAGATAAAAATTTATTCTGGAATGATACCGGACTTTTGTCATAGGAGAGGGATACTGTTTGGGTTTGGCTTCAGACAGCAACATTTTTGTGGCTGTCTGACATTCAAGAGAGAGCTACATTCTGATAGTATAACCTAATAAAATAAATCTGTTTATATAAAAAATAAATGTGGTGAAGAGCTTAAAGATAAAACTGAGAAACCAAAATGAGCCCCTTGTCAGCTGAGAAGGTTATTGTGTGAAGTGGCCAATGGTACTTTTCTCAACTTAGTATGCCTCTCAGAGTTATGACAACCAAAAGAATTAAATAACTTACCATGAGTTTTTTAAAAGAAAGTGACTTAAAATAAGAAGAATAATGAGATGTACTTGGAGTAAAAAAGATTATGTATGTTTACTGAAATCATGAATGTTTGCTGGACGGTAAGTTCCTGTGTACTCAGCGATGCTTACTCTACTTTAAGTATGTTTGAAATTACAGTATCAAGACATAGAACTTTTATAGGAAATTATTTTATTTATCTAGAAATATACTTAATATTGTATTCTTCTTCTTTTCCAGATTACAGTGGAAATGCCATAATAAAGCTGAAAAATAATGCTCTGTTTTTCTTCAAATTTCAAACAACAGATGTTGTAAAGCTTACTGCTTGGGAAAATAATCTTACACGTTTTATTTTTTATTTTAATCCTTCTGGAGATATGTATTTACTGACAATCAATAACACAAATATAAACCGCAAGGTATACCCATTGAATTTAGAAGTGCTTAGTGCTGCATCAAAATTGAACGAAGTTTGCCCATACATATCATTTGAACACAATTTGAATCTTGATATTCATTATATAGACAGGAGAGAAAATGTGACATTTTGGGGTCAGATAGTATTTTTGGAAAATCTGGGTTTATCAACGGATGTTAAAATTTACAGGCCAGAACTGTTGTTGACTGAAATCCATATTAATTATGAAATAGCTCGTGGAATCTGCACTAAGAATAAGGTGAGTGCTTTCTACACAGAGTATCATTATTTTCTTCTTCTTGTTACCATTCTTACATGAACCAGACTGAATAATGGGGCATTTATGTTTTCTATATTTTTTTCTGAAATTCCCATCTTCCATTCAAACTTTATCTTTTGTTTATCTTTATTGGGAAAGTTTGTGCAGATCACTGTATGCAAAAATCCCCAAACAAAAAAATAATGAAACCAGAAATTAGAATTTAGGTGGGGAAAAAAACACTGTAAAGGTCTGTTTATTAAACAAGCATATAACAATACAGTATATAGTATCACACAAATATTAAAAGCTTATGCTTTATTCTATAAAATATTTTCCACCTATAACCAAACATTTCAAAACAAATGTCACTGGTTAATGGTCTACTATAAGATTAAAACAACAAAATGTTTTAAGAATATTTGCAGATGTAATCTATAAGGCCAATAATACATTTTAAAAAATCAGAACTCATCTGTAGACTTTGAATCCTATATTCAGAACTTAGTGATGCATTCAGAACATAAATACCTATTATATGTGGCCACTTGCACAAATCCAATGCTGCTGAGCGTTTTCAAGATCAGCCATGATCAGATAGGTCTGATCTGCTATGACTCACCTCAAAATGCAATATACAATTTTAAAATAATATTTAGATAAAGAGATAATGCCATATCTGTTGGAGGAAGCATTCTGGGCTGAAGCACATATAAATTATATATTTGATATAGCTCATGTAACTTGTTTTCTATATTTTGTTTATTAAGTTTTATAAAAGTTTTTGCCTGCCTTAAACCAACAAGAATAAAGATTTCCTGTATGTTTTATACCACTTTCTCCTAATGTATGTTTATTAGAAATTCAGAGGACGGTAATATAGTCTACTTTACTGATGTATTTATCTGTTGTTCTTCATAGACTGTCACATTTTATGAAGCAAGGGATACCAGCCTGTATGATTATCAAGAAGAACTGTAAGTACTTAGCAATTTAGTAATATAGAAACAATAATTTAGAAGAATCAATACACTATTCACACTTGAAGATATCAAAGCTTTTTGTTTTTAACATAATCCAGTACTGTACTGTCATGTTCTAGGCTCATAGGATCCAGGCCAGGGTTTAGTTTATTCTTGTTGATTCCAGAACAGGTCTATTGGGATTCCAAAAGGGGGAACAAAGAGAAGTGAGAAAGTTAAAAGGTTATAGCCAGCTTGCAGAGAGTTCCATTAGTGATTTAATAAACATGATGGATCTTTGATTATTGCTGATGCCAAAGCACTCTACAGGTAATAAGGAGTACAGTTGGACACAATTTCCTGTAAACGCTGCATACCTGCACTTTTGTTTTGTTTTGTTTCTCTCTTGTTTTTTGAGCAAGAAACAGCCCTGCATATCTCAAAAAAGTTGGAGGCACTACTCCTGTGCACAGATTTCAATATGCCTTGTCCTGAATTCGCAGTTTATGACTCATTTTCAGCTACCAGAGCACATTGGAGATACTGGGTGTAAAAGCTGTAAAATCTCTAGTGATGGGAGAAGATAATTTTATGAAGAAGCAAACTGGTCTCTTTTATTTTGCAAGGGAAGAAGTATACTAGATTTTCAAAACTTTGCCAAACAATTTGCTAAATAAATTACATAAATTTGCTAAATGAATAGATTCTAATTACAACAAAGGGAAGGAAGCCCTAACAAAATATTTCAAGCCACTTCAGTACATGGATTTTGAGTAACATATGTTGCCCCAAGTCCACCAGCAGGACATGTTCCCCGCTCCCTGCTCCCATGGATGCATTTCATTCCCAAGTGTAAACAGGGCCTTATCCTCAACCAGAGGTATTCCGAGACAAAATAAGAACATCTGAGGTTTGTCAGGAACTGTTCCCATTTTAATCCCAATCTTTATAGCTCATATTTCACACTAGTTACCAATCAGTTACGATTTTTAGAACTTGTATTAATTTTGACCACCAGCTTGCACCAAGTTGCATACACACTTTGCCTGATATGCACTAAGTAGATATGCATTTGTACTTCATTGCTTGGAGGTACTGTTGATCACTTTGCACTGATTATTGTTAGGCACTGCTTTATATTTTGGAAGAAAGATGGAGAATTTGGAAGAAAGATGGAGATCTGAATATTGCATATATATTGCCTATAGACCTTAGTTATGTTATTTGTTTGTTAAGATAGCAAGAAAAATGAAATAAATATGAAAATTTAGGTGCTTAGTCAACAATCACATATTGAACTCCAGCAGAAGAGCCAGAAATGATAAACTGGACCAGTAGAGACTGAGAAGATGAATTGAAGTTGACCAAAGGACTTATCAGGATGGACTGGACATTTGCCCTGAAAAATACAGATAGTCTGAGAGGGACTAATCAGTCACAAACATAATAAACAGGATACTCTGACTTAACCAGTTAGAGGTGGCAGCATACCTAAGTTTAACTAAGCTAAAATGGAATGCTATGCTAACTAATTATGGCATAGCAAAATGCCAGCTCTCAAGGTTGGAAACAAAGTGCTGGTAAAGAAGATAAAATGTCACAGTAAGTTGTTAACCCCATACTACACTGACGCTTGTCAGATCATCAGCATCAAAAGTACCATGTTCATAATACAATGGGACAATCACTGGCTACTCAAAACCTTGCACATTTCAAATCATTCCATGAATTGTTTACCTAAAAGGAAGCACCCACATAGTTCCCATCAATTAAGAGAACCTCAAAATGTCCTGTTTAACAGAAAAAAACAGAAGATATTCCAATGAATACATCACCAGTTTTACCACTTAAGGCGTAGGCTCCTAAAAACCCTTCTTGTTGCCTCCCAGGCCAAGTCCACTGTGGACAACGGGGGCAAGTCTGCCTGCTAATGAAGTTAAACATGAATTATAGCATACTCAGTGAACATGGAGAGCCAGTTTGGTGTAGTGGTTAATGTCATGGCCAGCTTAAACGAGACCGACAACGAGCAGCCAGTTCCAGAGTTGCCAGATGAACCGCTGCCTGAGGAGCTGCAGGCAGAGGAGGTGGGGCTGCCTGGTAACCAGCAGGCACAGCTGCCACCGGTCTCCGGTCTCTAAAGGAGGGGAGTCTGAGCTGCCACCCTGTCCTAGTGCAAGGGCTCGCTGTGCGGAGAGCAGAGCAGAGCAGAGCAAAGGTGCTCTGCAAGACTCCTCACAAGAAAGGAGCCTCACCCTTCCAAATGAGCAACACCAGGGCTGCTGCTTTTCAAGGAGAGCACCGAGCTCAACCATTGGCAAGAACCGTTCATTTACCCAGACTCCGTGTGCCTTGACTCCCAATTTGGAACCTTGTGACTTTGACTCTGCACCTGGACTGGCTGACGAACCTTCTACAACGTTTAGACCCTTGGACTTTGCTTGACCACTCTTGTGCCTGCTGTTTTGGATTTGGAACTCTCTCAAGGCAAGCTTGCTGGACTTGTGGGGACTTGTTTTCTCTACTGCATGTGCATGTCTTTCGGCATTTGTACTCACATTTCCTTTGCCACTTGTTTATTTGCTTCACAAACTTCTCAGTAAAGTTTGCAGCCACCTCTCTGTGTGCTTGTATGTGTGTGGTCTGAGACAGGACAGTTAAGGCATTAGGCTAGAAACCAGAAGACTGTGAGTTCTAGTCCTACCATAGGCACAAAGCCAGCTGGGTGACCCTGGGCCAGTCACTCTCTCTCAGCTGTAGAAAGGAAGCAATGGCAAACCACTTCTGAAAAAAACCTTGCCAAGAAAACTGCGGGGACTAGTCCAGGCAGTCACCAGGAGTCAGAAGCTGATTTGAAGTGGGTGGGTAGGTGGGTGCCGCAGGCAGGTGCTCTAATTATGGAGTAGCCTTCATAATTAATAGTAACGTGGCTAAAGCAGTGCTTGGATACAATCCAAAAAACGATAGAATGATCTCAATTCGAATTCAGGGCAAGCCATCTAACATCACAGTGACCCAAATATATGCCCCAACCACAGATGCTGAAGAAGCTGAAGTAGAGCAGTTCTATGAGGATCTGCAGCACCTACTGGACAACACGCCTAAAAGAGATGTTATTTTCATCACAGGAGACTGGAATGCTAAGGTGGGCAGTCAGATGACACCTGGAATTACAGGTAAGCATGGCCTGGGAGAACAAAATGAAGCAGGACATAGGCTGATAGAATTTTGCCAAGACAACTCACTCTGCATGACAAACACTCTCTTCCAACAACCTAGGAGATGGCTTTATATTGCACAATTTAGGATCAGACTAAAGAGATTAGGGAAGACCCACAGATCAGCTAGATATGAGCTCACTAATATTCCTAAGGAATATGCAGTGGAGGTGAAGAATCGATTTAAGGGACTGGACTTAGCAGATAGGGTCCCGGAAGAACTATGGACAGAAGTTCGCAACATTCTTCAGGAGGCGGCAACAACATACATCCCAAAGAAAGAGAAAACCAAGAAGGCAAAGTGGCTGTCTGCTGAGACACTAGAAGTAGCCCAAGAAAGAAGGAAAGCAAAAGGCAACAGCGATAGGGGGAGATATGCCCAATTAAATGCAAAATTCCATAGATTAGCCAGAAGAGATAAGGAATTATTTTTAAACAAGCAATGCATGGAAGTGGAAGAAGACAATAGAATAGGAAGGACAAGAGACCTCTTCCAGAAAATTAGAAACATTGGAGGTAAATTCCAGGCCAAAATGGGTATGATCAAAAACAAAGATGGCAAGGACTTAACAGAAGAAGAAGAGATCAAGAAAAGGTGGCAATAATATACAGAAGACCTGTATAGGAACTATAACAGTATGGGGATAGCTTTGATGGTGTGGTCAGTGAGTTAGAGCCAGACTGTCATGAGTAAGGATGGCGAGCAGGGGGCTCCCATCCAGGCTGTAAAGCGGATGCGTAGTACTGAGGAATTAGGTATCCATTCAAAGAGACACAGATTGGGCCCGCCTTAGCCTTTGGGGTTTATATGTCTGGGTTTTTCCCACACTTCTTCAGTTTGTTAGGATTTTCTGTTATGTAGCAGTAATAAAACACTAGAGACCTATTCCTTGTCTCAGCGTGGTTCCTGGCTGTTAGGACATCAATCCTAACAAACTCCTACTCCCATCGAAAGAGGGAGGAACAAAGAATTTAAAGAGGAGACATTTGGAAATGTCTTCAGAACACCAAGAAATTCGGCTCGCCATCCAACAATTGGCAGCAGCCCTGCAACAACACCAACAACAGGTAGATCTACAGGTTAACACATTACAAGCTGCCATGCTATAGCAGTTACAACAACCAGCTCCGATTAACCCACAACCGGCGCTAGCAGCAGCAGCAGCAGCTCCACCAGTAGTCTTGAGATCCCAGGGCAGTCTACCAGAGAAGTTTGGAGGAGAAGCAGGACAGTTGAAAGCCTTTCTCACACAGTGCACAATGTTTTTCGACAGCAGACCGGCAGAGTTTCCCACAGACAGAACCAGAGTCACCTTCATCCTAAGTCTGCTAAAGGGACCAGCAGCCAAATGGGCTATTCCCATGGTGGAGAACAATGACCTGATTCTCAACGACTACCAGAACTTTTTGGCAGGGTTCCGAGCACACTTTGACGACCCGATCAGAGAGGTCACTGCCAGCCGGGAAATTCGGAAGCTCAAGCAAGGTAACAAGAGGGTGGGAATCTACATTGCTGATTTCAAGTTGTTAGCAGGAGATCTGGACTGGAATGAAAGTGCATTAAAAGACCAATTCAAACAGGGGCTGGATGAAGAAATTAAGAATGAATTAGTGCGCCAGGGAACACCAGCTAACCTAGAAGCCTTATATCAGTTGTCTGTGGTCATAGATGCCAGGCTAGAAGAGCTCAGACAGATGCAGCCGGGGAGAAACAGGGCCCTCAGAGCGCTTCCAGGATTTACAGCTCTCTCCGTAGCATCTACTCACTCAGGACCAGAGGAGCCGATGCAGATCGGGGCGAGCAGGAGGCTTATTTCCGAGGCTGAGAGGCAGAGAAGGAGAGAGAGAGCCCTCTGTTTTTACTGCGGAGCCCAGGGGCACATGGTGAGAGCTTGCCCAGCGAGAAGCCAAGCAACTTCAGTAAGACCCCCAGGGCAAGCAGCTGAAACAAGAGCCATCTCCGCCTCTGCTTCCAACCAGGGAAACTCCGTCGGTCTCCCTCCACAGAGCTCAGCAGGGAGACCATCAATCAATTAAGGAGGGCTCATTCCGAGGATTCCAGGCAATCCTTTTACTACTTACCAGTAATAATGCACGTCAACCCAGAGCACCAGGTCAAGCTAGAGGCCATCGTGGATTCCGGAGCTTCAACCAATTTTATTGATGTACAGACCGTACAAGACTTCAACATCCCGACCAGAGAATTGCCATGCCCCATAGAAGTGGAGACCATTGACGGCCAGCCCCTCAAGGCAGGGCCGATTAGAAGGTTCACAGAACCGGTGCAACTGACAACGGGAGACCACACTGAGTGGATCCAGCTTTATGTTACTGCATCGCTTAATGTGCCTGTAATCCTAGGCACGCCTTGGCTGAGGATCCACAACCCATTGCTGAACTGGACTACGGGAGCAATCTCCTTCTCAGCTAAGGAATGCCAGCACCACAAGATTCAAGCCGCTCTCCACTCTCCAGCAACCAATGCAGTCACGGAAGCAGGGGGGGTCCAGTTGCCAGCCAAGTATGCAGATTTCGCAGACGTTTTCAGCGAACAAGAGGCCACAGCACTACCCCCCCATAGGGACTGTGATTGCACCGTTGAGTTGATACCAGGAGCCAGGATTCCAGCAAGGAAACAATATCCCATGTCTCCCAAGGAACTAGCCACCTTAAAGGATTACTTGGACTGTAATCTCCAAAAGGGTTTCATCTGACCATCTACTTCCCCAGCGTCTGCTCCTACCTTCTTCGTACCAAAGAAGCCTGACCCGTTGGCACCTGCAAACCAGGAGACACCCATGAGAGTGGTCCACGATTTCAGTTTTTTAAATAAACTAACAAAAAAAGAAACTTACCCGTTGCCTCTAATCTCTGATCTGCTGGATCGCTTACAGAAGGCACGCATTTTTACCAGGTTGGATCTCAGGAATGCGTACAATCTGATCTGGATGAAAGAGGGGCATGAATATCTAACTACCTTCGACACCAGGTTTGGTAAATTTGAGTACCTTGTTTTGCCCTTTGGCTTGTCTAATGCAGGAGCCATATTTTCCCGATTTATGAATCAGATTTTCTCTGATTTACTAGATAAGTATCTGGTCATTTATCTAGATGACATATTAATTTTCTCTGAGGATGCTACAACTCATGTAACCCATGTACGTAATGTCTTACAAAGACTGAGAGAGAACAAGCTATTCGCCAAGCTAGAGAAGTGTGCCTTTGATTTAACTGAATTACATTTCCTGGGCTATAAGGTATCAACAGAAGGCATATCCATGGATCCTTCTAAGGTCCAGGCAATTCTCTCTTGGCCACCTCCCTGAAATGTTAAAGAAGTACAAAGATATCTAGGATTTTGCAATTTCTGTAGGCGGTTCATAAAAAACTTTAGTGACAGAGCTAGACCCCTCACACAGCTTTTGAAGAAAGGATCAAAATTCATTTGGGGGGAGAGAGAGCAAGCAGCCTTCCAAGAATTTAAGCAGCGCTTTGCATCCCAGCCGCTGTTAAGACACCCTGATCCCACGAAGCAATTCATAATGCATTCAGATGCTTCCGATATTGCCATTGGGGCGGTGTTATTGCAATATACAAACAAAACCGAGAATACATTGCTTCCTTGTGCCTTTTTTTCACACATGCTCTCACCAGCAGAGAGAAACTATGGTGTTTTTAACAAGGAGTTGCTGGCAATTAAAGCAGCATTCCAAGAGTGGAGGCACTGGCTGGAAGGTGCAACCTTTCCTGTGAAAGTTTGCACCAATCACAAGAATTTACAGCTTCTACAAAACACCAGATCCCTCACCCCACGCCAAATCAGATGGAGCCAGTTTTTCTCCCATTTCAATTTTGTTATTTCTTATGTTCCTGGGGCACAGAACTGTTTGGCAGATGCCCTGTCTCCATTCATTCAGGCAACCCCCGCCACTCACCAGGAGGTACAGGCTACTATATTACAACCTCACAACTTTGATCAGTCTATGAGGGGGAACCAGACAGAGATTTTAGCAGCAGGCAGACAAGCAGAAGACCTATTTACAAGAGTCAGAGCTCAGCAGCAACAGGACCCGTATGCCAGGGCCAGGATGGATGACCTCCAGAGGGGCCTGCAAGACACTGCCCCTCCCATTCAATGTGGAGGCAGGAATCCTCTGGCATAGTGGGCGATTATATATTCCCCCTTCATTGAGGGAAGAAGTACTGAGACTTTGCCATGACCATCAAACGGCAGGCCATGGAGGTGTTTTCAAAACTCTCCATAGAGCTCTGAGAGACTACTGGTGGCCTAAGATGACTACAGACATAAAGGGTTACATTGCTTCTTGTCACACCTGCAGACGAGCCAAGCCTCTCCCAGAGAAGCCCACAGGACTCTTGCAACCCTACCCACCCCCAGTAGGCCTTGGGATACAATCCCCATGGATTTCATCACTGATTTACCCCCGGTCCAGGGGCTGACTTCCATACTAGTGGTGGTGGACCTTTTCACAAAAATGGTGCATTTTATTCCTTGCAAGGGCCTCCCATCTGCACAAGCCACAGCGCAATTGTTCATGGACCATGTTTTTAGGTATAGAGGCATGGTGAATCACTTGGTGAGTGACAGAGGCCCACAGTTCACTTCCAGGTTCTGGAGGGCCCTTTTCCAGTCATTAGGGGTCCAGATCCACCTGTCATCATTGCATCATCCTGCTAGTAACGGGCAAGCCGAGAAAATTAACCAATGGTTACAGCAGTATCTCAGGTGTTACACCACTTATCAGCAAGACAATTGGCCAGCCCTGCTCCCCATGGCTGAATTTACTTATAACAACTCTGTACAGTCCTCTACCAAGATGTCCCCTTTCCAGGCACTCTACGGGGTTAACCCTCGGGTGTTGCCCACCTCCTCCCAGCAGGGAACTGTTCCAGCCGCGGCTGATTTTCTTAAAGAGCAACAAGCCGCACAGGAGTTGTTAAAGGAGCAGCTGAACAGGGCAAAGAGTGCTTACAAGAGAGCTGCAGATGCTCACAGACAAGGGGGGCCAGCGATTGCAGTAGGAGACAGAGTGTGGCTCTCTACCAAGTTTTTGAACTCTACCAGACCCTCCAAGAAATTGGGCTCTAAGTTTGTGGGCCCTTTCACTGTGGTACAGCAGATAAATCCAGTGGCTTATCGTTTACAGCTACCAGCATCCATGAAAGTCCATCCAGTGTTTCACAGATCATTGCTAGCCAAAGACCCTCCCCCAAGTGCCTTACAATTGCAACTGCCCCCCCACCTCCAGCAATTGTGGAGGGGGAGGAGGAATATGAAGTTGAGGAAATTCTGGACTCTAGGAGGAGGGGAAGGGGCATCCAATATTTCATACACTGGAAAGGGTACCCTGAGGAAGAGCGCACGTGGGAGAATGCCAGAGATGTACATGCTCCAGCACTGGTTCATCGATTCCATCAGCTTTTCCCTCACAAACCCAAGCCTCGCACTCTACCAGAGAGTCCTCACTTGGATGAGCAGGCAGAGGAATTCGTAAGTTTGCACCTTCCACCCCTGCCTGAAGCCTTGACTCCAGTTACAGAGGAGGGGGGGGCCCGCAGCCCTCCACCTCAGGCATGCATTTCCCGGGGGGAGGGGGGACGACTCTTCTAATTATCTAGCTATTTTCCAGCAGCAGCCATCTGGGCCAGAGGCGTTATCAGACCTGGAGAGCAGCACTGATTCATCCTTGGAGGAGTTTTCCTTTGCAGACTTTCCATCCTTGCCCAGTTCCCATGGGACCTTAGCAGGAGACGTCGAATCTTATCAAGCCTCTGGAAGGGAGGGGGCTGAAATGGAATGTGAATCGGGAGGGGAGGGTGATGTCATGAGTAAGGATGGCAAGCAGCGGGCTCCCATCCAGGCTGTAAAGCGCATGCGTAGTACTGAGGAATTAGGTATCCATTCAAAGAGACACAGATCGGGCCTGCCTTAGCCTTTGGGGTTTATATGTCTGGGTTTTTCCCACGCTTCTTCAGTTTGTTAGGATTTTCTGTTATGTAGCAGTAATAAAACACTAGAGACCTATTCCTTCTCTCAGCGTGGTTCCTGGCTGTTAGGACACAGACATCCTGAAGAGTGAAGTTGAATGGCCTTAAGAAGCATTGCTAATAACAAGGCAGCAGGAGACGACGGCATCCCAGCTGAACTGTTCAAAATCTTGTGAGATGATGCTGTCAAGGTAATGCATGCTATATGCCAGCAAATTTGGAAAACACAAGAATGGCCATCAGATTGGAAAAAATCAACTTATATCCCCATACCAAAAAAGGGAAACACTAAAGAATGTTCAAACTATCAAACAGTGGCACTCATTTCACATGCCAGTAAGGTAATGCAGAAGATCCTGCAAGGTAGACTTCAGCAATTCATGGAGTGAGAATTGCCAGATGTACAAGCTGGGTTTAGAAAAGGCAGAGGAACTAGGGACCAAATTGCCAATATCCGCTGGATAATGGAAAAAGCCAGGGAGTTTCAGAAAAACATCTATTTCTGTTTTATTGACTATTCTAAAGCCTTTGAGTGTGTGGACCACAACAAATTGTGGCAAGTTCTTAGTGGTATGGGGATACCAAGTCATCTTGTCTGCCTCCTGAGGAATCTGTATAACAACCAAGTAGCAACAGTAAGAACAGACGATGGAACAATGGAGTTGTCATGTTCATCATTTCAATGTGCATTGTACATGGTAACGTTTCGCATGTCACTTGCTGATGCGTGTTTCGGTTGGGAGGGGAGGAGGATTCTTTCTCCTGGGTTTGTTATCTGTATTCAGCTGAATGGAATGTGTTTGGGTTATTTCGTGTGTTCAAGGTTTTCTTCCCAGGACATCAGCAGAAATTGTTACCAGCACCTGGGGTGGGGAATTTGAAACAGTTGAGCGAGGGGAGGGATTACGTTTGCACCGAGGGTTTTTAGTTTGTATTTGGCGTGCTTTTGCTCATTCTCAGCTTTCTCTGTATTTGCATACTATTCTTTAATAAACCAGATATTATTAAGTTCCTGCTTGTGAGTCTGAGTCTATTAGGATAGGCAATCATTACAGGACTGGTTTAAGATTGGGAAAAGCTGTATGGCAGGGTTGTATACTCTCACCCTACCTATTCAACTTGTACGCAGAACACATCATGCAACGTGCTGGGCTTGAGGAATCCAAGGCTGGAGTTAAAATCACTGGAAAAAACATTAACAATCTCAGATATGCAGATGATACCACTTTGATGGCTCAAAGCGAAGAGGAACTGAGGAGCCTTATGATGAAGGTGAAATAAGAAAGTGCAAAAGCTGACTTGCAGCTAAACCTCAAAAAAAAAACCAAGATTATGGCAACCAGCTTGATTGATAACTGGCAAATAGAGGGAGAAAATGTAGAGGCAGTGAAAGACTTTGTATTTCTAGGTGCAAAGATTACTGCAGATGCTGACTGCAGGCAGGAAATCAGAAGACACTTAATCCTTGGGAGAAAAGCAATGACAAATCTCAATAAAATAGTCAAGAGCAGAGACATCACACTGACAACAAAGGTCCACATAGTTAAAGCAATAGTAGTAACAGTCCCAGTAGTAACATATGGCTGCGAGAGCTGGACCATAAGGAAGGCTGAGAGAAGGAAGATAGACGCTTTGGAACTGTGGTGTTGGGAGGAAAATTCTGAGAGTGCCTTGGACTGCAAGAAGATCAAACCAGTCCATCCTCCAGGAAATAAAGCCGGACTGCTCACTTGAGGGAACGATATTAAAGGCAAAACTGAAATACTTTGGCCACGTAATGAGAAGACAGGACACCCTGGAGAAGATGATGATGCTAGGGAGAGTGGAGGGCAAAAGGAAGAGGGGCCAACCAAGGGCAAGATGGATGGATGATATTCTAGAGGTGACGGACTCGTCCCTGGGGGAGCTGGGGGTGTTGACCAACAGGAGGCTCTGGTGTGGGCTGGTCCGTGAAGTCACGAAGAGTGGGAAGTGACTGAACTAATAAACAACAACATCATAAAGCAAGTTGCTTGCCATGGATAACAGAGTGGATAAAATTCCCAAATAGTAGGATGTCAATACTGGAAGTATCCAGCTTAGCTAATCCACCTCATAGATATTTATGGTACAGAGATACAAAGGAGGATGAAAACTTAAAAGGACATACAGTATTATTAGACAGTTTGATAAAAGAATGGAATTCTACAAGGAAAATAACAGGCCCAAAAATTTCAATGTTAGCTTCTCTTGGTCTAGTGGTTAAGGTGCTGGGCTAGAAACCAGGAGACTGAGAGTTCTAGTCCTGCCTTAGGCATGAAAGCCGGCTGGGTGACCTTGGACCAGTCACTCTCTCTCAGCCCAACTACCCTCACAGGGTGGTTGTGGGGAAAATAGGAGGAAGAAGGAGTAATAGGCATGTTCACCGCCTTGAGTTATTTATAAAAATAATAAAGGTGGGATAGAAAATAATAAATTAATTAAATGCTTTCCATGTTGGAGATTATTACAGTAAGAAAAATGGAATTATATATGCAGACATGGTTCACCCTGACTCAATGAATACATTAAAGACATAGCAAGAATTATTTGGTGAAGGCCAGAATATACCAGGGTTCGTGTATTTACAAATTGCTGGGAGGATAAAATCAGATCTCAAGAATGAAGGAGGGACATTAAGAAAAAAGACAGAACTTGAAACGCTTATACAAAACCAATACCATTTGTAGGGAGCATATATAATAAACTACTTAGATATTACACAGAGAAAGAACAAATAAAGAACCGTATGATAAAATGGATGCAAAATTTTAAAGAAACAGTCGCAATACAACAATGGGAAGAATTATGGATTAAATCTATGAAATTCACCCAAGCTACAACTTCAAAGGAAATCGGTATAAAATGTTTTATAGATGGTATACAACTACATCAATAATCTCCAAGATAGATAAATCATAGGATAATAAATGTTGGAAATGCCATGAATCCAAAGGAACATTTTATCATGCTGGTAGACATGTAAAAAAACTAAAAAGTACAGGAAAGATACACATAGTACAATGCAGAAAATTTTTGAAACTAAATTTGAAATGCAACCACAATTTTTTTTACTAGGTATAATTCCAGAAAACATCAAACAAGAAATATAATAATTTACGGAGATACATGGTCATGGCAGCGAGTATAAATGTTGTCCCAACACTGGAAGACAGATACAATTCCAACAATATCTGATTGGGAACTTAAACAATTTTGCCATAATGGTATAATTAACAATGTGTATTCATGACAGAACACAATGTTGTGTATTCACAACAGAAATTTAACCAAGTTTAAGCAAGAATGTTTCCCATGTATTCAATATATGATGCTGCATCGCAAATATAAATGTTTACAGTTTGGCTAAATGTTTATCAACTTCATAAATCAGCAGAAGCACAAAAAGGAGGAAGTTAGAAACAAAATAGCCTTTTTGTTTTACTTTTTCCTTTCCTTTTTCCTTTCTAGTCGTTCTTGCCTATTTTGCTTTGTCTATTTTCTTTTTAATACTGATATAATACTTTTTCTTTTTTTTTACATCTTTAATGGTCTAGGTTATCTAAACATTAGAATGTTAATAATCTCTAGTTAATAAAGTATAAATACCACTGCACTGAAATAATATACACTCCTCACTTAATGACCATTCATTCAGCAACTGTTCGAAATTAAGTTGATGCTGAACAAATGGTACTTATGCCTGGTCCCCAAATTACGGCCACTGAAGCACCTCCATGGTCATGTGATCAAAATTCAGGCGCTTGGCAGCCCACCTGCACTTATGCCTTCAGGGGTATTTCAGCTCCCCCTGCCCACCCATCTCCCCCCATCTCTGCCCTTTTGGCTGCACTGCACAGCAGCACTCCTCGGCAGTGGCACTGGGACTAAAGTAGAGGCCTGGGGCCTTCAGCAGTCCCAGTCCGCTGCCACTGCCCCCGGGCCTCTACTTCAGCCCCAGTGCCACCACTGCTGAGGAGCGCCGCCTCAAACAGGGATTTGGAGAACGGTGGGCGCAGCCTTCTTGTGATGCTTCAGAAGGTTTCAAAGCTTTCTGAAGGCTTTCTGAAGCATTGCAAGAACAGCATGCACAAGTTGGAGAACAGCACACACTATTTGGAGAACATTGCGAGCAGCCTTGGGAAGAAGGGCTTGTGCAGCCAGCAGCTGCCTCGCAAAGGGCCAGGCCAGGCGCACCTCAGCAGCAGCAGGAGGAATCATGAAGGTCAGCTGGGGGCAGCAAGGCCTATGGAGTGCAGGGTGGTGGGGTCATCTGGGGCTTTGTGCTGTGGGACTGGGGTGGCTGGCAGTGGTGCAGGGCTTGAGGCGGCACTCATCAGCAGTGCCAGTGGTGCTGGGTCTGAAGTTGAGGCCCAAGGCAGTGGTTTCAGCCCCAGCACCAATGCCGCCAAGGAGTGCTGCTGTGCTGTGTGGCCAAAGGGCACAGGTGGGGAAATAGGCGCCAGGAGTTGAAGAGGAGGCAGAAGAGGCAGTCCCTTACCTTACCAAGGCTTGGTCAGAAATTGGTTAGTTCAATTTAAAAAGTAGTGGAGTACTGTTAGGTATCGACTGAGAATATTTTCTCTCACATATTGGTATCAAACATATAAACATAGAATTATGTTATAGACATGCATGTTCAAAACTCAACATGTGAGAAAAAAGGAGCATCTTCAATAATTTTTTTCAAAACTTCTGAAAGTCTAGTTCCTAATACAAATAGTCCTCACTTAACAACCATTTGTTCAGTGCCCGTTCAAATTTACGACAGTGCTGAATGAAGGGACTTACGACCCCTGCTTCAAATTACAGCTGTTGCAGTGCCCCGTGGTCATGTGATTGCAGTTTGGGCCCTTGGCAATCGGTTCACACTTATGACCAGTCACCAAGTGCCCCGCAATCATGTGATCGTCATTTGCAATCTTCCCTGCCAGTTTCCCCAGAAAGTCAATGGGGAAGCCAGCAGGGAAGGTCACAAGCCACTGGCACCTGCATTCCCTCTCAACTGTTTGGGCTGGCTGAAAAAGTTCCAGTTTCCCCACTGACTTGATTTGTCACAGGGAGCTTTTTCAGCCAGCCCAAAGAGTCAAGAGGTCATCCTCTCAACTCTTTGGGCTGGCTGAAAACGCCCCATGCCAAAATCCAAGCAGGATTTTTAGCTATGGAGGATTTTCATCCCCAGAGTGGAGAGGCTTCAGAAGCCTTTCCACTCGGGCTGAAAATCGAAGTGGTTCTGAGGCTCCTGCACACCCTCCCTGACCCTCTCACGTACCCCCACACACACCCTTGCTCCCTTCTCCACCTGGCAGCGCCTGGGGCTTGCAACTTCCTGATGGCTTCCCTGCTGACTTGATTGTGGGAAACTGGCACGAAGTTGCCTCACCTAACAACTGGGGCATTCACTTAATAACAGCAGCCTAGATTGCCGAGATTGCCATTGCTAAGCAATGCAGTCATGTGCTGTCTCACTTTAAAACACATTGCTTGGCAACCTAAATTCCGGTTCCAATTGTGGTCATTAAGTGAGGACTACCTGTAAGTTAGTAGGTAAGTTAGTTTACTAGTAATATGAAAGTGGAAAAATACATGCATAATGAAATTATATATATGTATGTATGTACATTCTAAAAGTATCTTGTAATGCAGTGAATTGTAATATCTGTGTTTGTTTGTTTTTCTTATGGGTTTCTTTCCATATAGAGCAGTATCTCAGGGTATTATGACAGTTGAATTTCAGCCATCACAATCTGGAAAAACATGTGTATCAAATAGAAAGGTATGTTAACTGAATAATAAATTACAGTTAAAATTAAAATCCCAAGTAGCATAATAAAACTAACTGTGGCTAAATTTGGCCATTTCATTATGTAGCCAGTATTTCAAGAAGCCCTAAAATTGTTAGTATAGTAACAGCCTACATGTTTGAATAAAGCTGACAGTACAAGGTTAATGAATAAATAAGGAAAAGAGGAGGGTGGAGGAATTCAATTGGAAATAGATATAGGAAAGGAAAGATTCTGTATTTTATAAAGAAAATCCTTTTTATTATTATCTTTTACTAAAATAATAATGCAAAGGATTTTCTTTCTGTATAAAATGAAAATGACAACTGAAATGACAACTGGGATTGTACAATCCAGTACAATTTTCACAAAGACAACATTTACTAAAGAAATCTGTTGCATTTACAGCCTCTAAACTGTTGAAAAGTAATCAGTAATGCACATTCTACTCTTGAAATGATCTGTGATTTCTTGATTCATTTCTCTGAGCAGCTACTACTCCCTTCTAAAGAAAGTTTATTTTACTGACTATTTTATGATCTTTGTATAGGCTTATGTGTTAATAATTAAGATAATTATCTTTGTGCATAAAGCTCCAGTTAATAAACTTCTATAGTTGGGCTGAAGTTTTGATAAGGACCAAAACCTTATGGCTTGCACATTCTTGCTTCCAATTAATAGTTACTTTGGTTTAAGCTAGAGGAAAAATACACGCACAACCCTCATAAGGGTTTTAAATATTTTTTCCCCATTCATCCTTTTTTCCTCTGCCTTAGAAAACTTTCTGTGCTACCAGTTTGCTTTTTTTTAAAAAAATCGTTATCATCTTGGAAAATGCTAGTTCATAAGGGCTGTCTTGTACTTAGTTCTCAAAGATTACTTTTCTTGTACTTACTTCTCAGAGATTACTTTTTTTCACAAAGCTTATGTTGTAGAAAATGTTTACTGTTTTCAAATGAATACAATCTGTTTGTTTGATGAGGGTCACTCTAAAGTATTAGAAACACCAAATGAATCTGTGACTTGTATCTTCATCTTTTCTTATGGAAGGTGGCCCTTCAGGTAGTATAGTCTTGTGAAGTCATCATGCAAAGTAATCTAACAACAGTCTATCTCCATAGAACCACTTTCTGTAGGACCAGTTGGCTAATACACTGTTAGACTTGGCTGATCTTTTGAATTAAAGGGGAGTGTGCAGAAGTTCTTTAGAAATTGCCATGTCTTCAAGGCTCCTGCAGTGCCAAGGTAATGGCTTTTATAACAAACCATGCCTGGTAGCACCTCCAGTCCCAGGCTCCAAACTGAACTTCTAGCTAAATCAGCATCAGAAGAAGAAAAAGAGTAAATCACCACAGTAAAATTAACAAATAATTGATCAGTGTTAATTTACTGTGTGAACATACAGTATCAGAACATTCTTTTCTTTTTATACATTGGTCCTAAAAAATCAAAGCCTTACCTCTGATTTTTTTTTGCTCAGATTTGACCAGCCTGTTGACAGCTATGTCAGCACTAGAGTGGGGAATCATTGACCTTCCACTAGAAGACTCAGACTTCCTTTTTCTATATCAAAATCTGTCTTAGGCTGAATATTGTTATCCAAATAGCATTTGATGTTCTCCTAATTCAGCTTGTCTTCAAAATGCTACTCTCAAAAGTCAGCATCCACCCTCAGTCACAGACTTGACAACAGTCCTTATCTAGGCACGTATCTTTCTTGTCTCCATCTCAGTGTTCTAAGCACCATTTATCAGTACTGCAGTCAGGGAAAAGGGCATTCTTTGTAGCTGTTTCTAGGTCATCAGAGGCCATCAAGTCCTACCTTCGATGCTAAACCATAATTATTCAAGAGCTGATTACTTCCATCTTTAGGTATCTCTTCAAAGAGATTTTTTTCAAGGAGATTTTTACATCCCCTTAGAACAGTTGATGCTCATCTTCATCTGGATGTGTGAGTTTGTGTGTGGACAGGCTATTGTACAAATACTGGCTCCTGCCTCAGCAGGGCAACACAACAAAGTTTTGCATTTGTGATTATCATTGAGAATGATGAAGATACCGGTTCATTCTTTACAGTTCTACATATTTATTACCCCTTAAAACAGTGCTTCCCAAAATTGGGTAAAAGTGGTTTTTCTTTGGGTAATGAGACATGAACCCATTACCCAATCACAACAAGGACATTTAAATTGATTTAAAGTATTTTACCTACATTGGGTGAAAAGGATTTTCTGATCAGCATTTTTGGGTAATGAAGGAAAAAGTTTGGGAAGCACTGCCTTAACGTAAGAATTATTGTCTGCAATAAAAATTAGTAGTGGTTTCTACCTCTGCTTTATGCAGTTGCAGTGGCCTACCTCTGCTAAGCTACTGCATAGATGCAGCCTTCAACATTTGTCTGCCACAGTTGAATAAACACATCACAACAAGGTGACCAACTCCTTCTTTGGAAGGTCTGTTTTTAGTTCTCAGAGGTAAGAAGTTCTCTGGCTTCTTATCATGTCCTCTGACTCCAGTAAGTGAGCTTGCTATTCAACCTTTATGTAGGAATGCTCGGAGACAGGCTTGTAATTGTAGCTGTTTGGATGGCCAAACAGCTGTGCAATCACACACTCCATCTTCCTTCCCCTCTGTAGGTGGTGAAGTACTTGCATTTCTACCTCATGTTTGGTTTTTATTATCATTTGAAAGATTGAATTGCACAAGAAGGTGGGAGCCACTAACTTTGGCAGTGTGTTTGTGGAATGGGGCTCTTACAAGAACTTTTGCTTAGCTATAGAAGTATTCTGAATGAAACTCTGGGCACATGCAAAACTCAGGCACAGATACCACTTGAATTATAGTGGTAAGCAACTGATCATACTGTCCCCCAACCTTATAAATAGTGTTGTAAGTGTTAATAGCTACAGCCTTCATTGTTTCTTAACAATAATGAAATGTGCAGGTGGTTTCAATATCTCAACAAAACCAGAGAGACTGTGAAATATAGCGATTAAAACATTGATCCCCAATTTCAGTCCCCATATGATCAAGGGACGCGGTAGCGCTGCGGGTTAAACCGCTGAGCTGCTGAGCCTGCCAATCGGAAGGTCAGCGGTTCAAATCCGCGTGATGGGGTGAGCTCCCGTTGCTAGTCCCAGCTCCTGCCATCCTAGCAGTTTGAAAACATGCAAATGTGAGTAGATTAATAGGTACCGCTTCGGTGGGCAGGTAACGGCATTCTGTGTAGTCATGCCGGCCACATGACCACGGAAGTGTCTATGGACAAACGCCGGCTCTTCGGCTTTGAAACGGAGATGAGTACCGCCCCCTAAAGTCGGACATGACTGGACTTAATGTCAAGGGAAACCTTTACCTCTACTATGATCAAGAAACTCAACCTTGGGCTGTCATTCCCTACCAACCCAACTTAACTCACAAGATTGTGGGGATAAAATATGGGGAGATTCTCTCTGAACACCATCTTTTGCTCTCAAATTACTGCTTACATACACTAAATCCTGCTTAGTTCTATAAAGGCTAGATTGGACACATTTTGCTTTTCAAAATCAAAGCAAGACATGGCATGATTAAAAAAAAGAAAACAAAACATTTGGGCCTATGGCAATTACTTCGAGAGAGCATTTGTAAACATGTGTAGATGTTTTAAATGTATTTTTTTCTAGCTTTCTCACATAAGTATTGGTTGCCCTCCAGGGAAGAAAATAATTGTAGCCAAGTAAGTTAATTTTTTTCTCTACTTTTGTATATATCTACTTATATTTATTGTAACAAAGTTAAATATTAAAACAGTAAAATTTTCACCATTATTAATATATATAACAAATATAGATATGTCTTTTATTAGTCACACAGCTATCAAACTCAGCATTTTGACTGTATGTTATACTGTTAGAAGAAAGTAGAATCCATAATTCTTTATTCTGGTGTTTTCATTTACACACATGGATTTGCACAAAATAAATCCTTCCTTTCAGAACATTTTCAGATCTAAACTTTTCATGGGAACATGTTTCCTTTGTAAGTACATGTAACATGTACTTCTAAGGCATGACTTTTACAAATTCTTTGGGAACAACCTTCAGGCTCTGTAAAGAAGGATCTTTTAATTGAGTAAAATTAAATGATTAATTGTGGCAATTTGAGTTTATAGAGACCAGGGAGGTAGATAGGAGGCAGAGCTCCACCTCTTGCATGTTGGACCTATGCATGCCCTAACTCTAGCGAGTGTGTGACCTCATTTGGAGGATGATAAATGCCTGTTTGAGAGAGATAGAAGATACTTTCTGCTTTGAAAGAGGTAGAGGTATGCACTCTCCTGAAGGGTCTATTGTGCAATCCAGCCATACTGAACTACTTCTGCCCAATCTCCAGTCTTCCATTTACAGGGAAGAATTTGGAGAAGGTAGTGAGACTTCAAATACAGGATCCTATAAATCCCAGAGAAGAGTTTAAAGCATGGCTTAAAAGCATATATCATAGGAAAAGGCAAAAATTATAGCTAATGGAACACTTTCTATGAACTTTTCGATCAGTAAAGGTACCAGACAAAGGTGTCCACTTTCTTCTCTATTATTTGTGATTGCTTTACAAATACTGGCAAATAAGTTTTGAAAATATAAATATCAGGCACTAAGATTCAAAGACAGGAATATAAATTAAAATGCTATGCGGATGACTTATTAACCATTATGAAACCTCAAACTGCAGTAAGACAGATAATTAAAGGATTTAGTGAATTCTCAGGACATAAAATTAAAGTACAAAAAGCAATGATAAAACAAGTCACTTATCCAAAGAAGAAGGAAGTTTTATGAAGAAGGAGTCAGGCTGCCAGTTAACAAAAGACCCAGTGAAATTTTTGGGATTTATTTATTTATTTTATTTATCCCTGCCCATCTCTTTCCACTGGGGGACTCGATTTGACAGGCAGTAAAAAAGATATATTTCAAAATAATTACACCAAATTATGGAAAGAAAATTTTAACAGATTTTGAAATGTAGAAAAATACTAAACTCTCCTGGTTAGGATCTATTGTGACTGTTAGAATAACCTACTGTATTTTTTTAAATTTCAAAAGGTGCCAATTTCAATCCCAGAAAAAAAAATTGCAAGATTGGTAAAGAACAGTTAGCATATTTATTTAGAAAGGAAAAATCTAGAGTAAAAGTTTTTAAAAATACAAGCTTCAAAAGATAGAAGTAGACTTTTATCTTAAAAGATAATTTTAAATTAGTGCAAGCTGTTGTCAGGTAAAAGCAAATGGATCAAATCCCCAAGTAGCAGAATATCAATATTAGAAGGTGTCGGTTTAGCCAATGGACTTCACAGATACTTATGATATATGGATGCAAAAGAAGATACAACTTAAAAGTACACATTATAACACAGAATTCCATAGAAACATGGAATTCCACAAAAACAATGTCCAGCAATCTTGCCTTTAGCTTCATGTTCAAATGCCTTTTATTCTGGAGACAATTATTTTAAGAAAAGTGTCACTATGTACATGGATATGGTGCATTCAGACTCTAGAAGTAGACTAAAGACACAGCAAGAATTATTTGTATTTACAGATTGCTGAAAGAATAAAAAGTAAGCTTAAGAAAGAAGGAGAATTTTTGAGATAAATGACAGAATTTGAAACACAGTTTACAGAACCAAGACTACAATTAAGACATATACATGAATTACATTACTATTAAAATATGACACAGAGGCAGAACATATAAATGACTTAGGATAAAGTTGATGCAAACTTTTATAGAAACAATAAATTACAACAATGGGAGGACTTACGGAAAAATTCAATAAAATTTACCCCAAGCTATAGTTTAAGAGAAAATTGGTACAAAATGTTTTAGAGATAGTACATAACTCTGTCCATCTTTGCAAGAATAGATAAATCATATAATAATAAATGTTGGGAATGTTGTCATACAGGAGGAACGTTTTATCATATGTGGTGGTCATGTAAAAAACTTCAAAAGTACTAGAAAGAAGTACAAGCATTATTAAACAAAAACAAAAATGAAGGTTGAATTGTTTTTCAACCTGTTTTTTTTTTACTAGGAATCTTTCCACAGCAAAAAACAAAAAAAAATATTACACTACATTAAGATATATGCTGAAGGCTGCAAGGATAAATTTGGCCCAACATTAGAAAAGAGATTTTTTGCCAATAATATCAGCCTGAGAAACTAAACTTGGGGAGTACACAGCAATGGCAAGATTAACAGTAGACATTCAGAACAGAGGTATGAATAAATTGAAGCAAGAATGGCTTCCCTGTGTATTACATATCAAGGTAATATGTATATTACACAACAAGGCAAGCTCATTTCCTAAGTTGGCTCTGGGTATGTTGGCACTCCCTCTGAAAGAGCAAATCTGCAGCATGAAGGACCTCCTGAATTCATGGCTACTGCCTGAGTAGCAGGTGAAAACAGTAGCCAGGAGGGCCTTTTATCCACTCTGGTGGGTTTGCCAGCTGTAGGTCTTTTTTGGACTGGGCTGTCCTTGCAACAGTGACTCCATCACCTCATGATTAGACTTTGGGCTGCCTTTGAAGAAGTCTCTGAAACTGCAACTGATTCAAAATGTAGTGGTCTGACTGCTGACAGGAGGAGGCACTTTCAGCAGTGTGATGTCTATGCTAAGATTGCTACATTGATTACCAATCAGTTTTGGGGCCCATTTCAAGATGCTGAGGTTTTTTTTTTAAAACTTTTAAAGCCCTACTTGGCTTGATATGAGGTACTAGTAGGATCATCTCTCTTGACCAGAATTAGCCTATCTTATATATTCATCCTGAAGGAAGCTGCTCCAGGTTAAGAGGGAGGAGGGCTGGAAGTATGACTTCTTGATGGCAGCTTCCCACATTATGGAACCCCTTGTTCCCTCAGTAAGGAGGGAACCTTGCATGCACCTACCTTGCATGCACGCCATAAGCTGTAAAAACCATCTTATTCCTATGTGCTTTTGAAGTGGACGGTGTACCTGGGTTACCTGTGTAATTTGTATTGTACTGTTATTTTATTTTTACTGTGTAAACTGTCTTGCATTCATGAGAAGTTGGGGTGGTATAGAAATGTTGTAATAAACAAATCTTATCTCAGTGGGAATAATCTTTTAGATGGAAAGACCCAAACCAGAAGCACACTTAACTAGATTTGTGGGGATATAATGAACCAGTTTTCATAGTCTGAACTTGATCAATCAACTGCAGAGGAGGAGGCTGTTTTGAAAACACGGATATCTCAAGTAGTTAATAACCATATGCAGGCAGCTTCCATCTCTTCCCAAGCTGTAGAGAAGTCTGTCTCTAATTAAAAGATGGGCAATGTTGAGGCCAATTTCAGTCTGACTCAGAACTGAAAAAAGTTGTTCCTTAAACTCCCCAGCAGTGGAGTTGAGAATGACTTGAAGGCAAAAAAAGAGTTTTAGAATTTTAGAAAAAAGGAAGAGACTACAGAGATCATGAGGAGAGCATGACCATCCTCATTCTGTGGGATCTCTTAGTGGCTTTTGATACTGTCTACCACAGTTTCCTTCTGGGCCACCTGAAAAAGTTGGGAGTTGGAGATACCCTATTACTGTTGTTTCACTACCTCCTGAGTGTGTGGATCCAGTCAGTAGTTGCAGGATGGGGTGTAGGAGAAGAGAGAGATTCGGCCCTCAGGCATTCCTGTATGGACTTGGTCATTTCCACCATTCTGTATAATATCTACATGAAGCCACTGAAAAAAAATAGTTCTGGGTCAGGCATCATCAATATGTTGATGATATTCAGTTATACATTTCCATCCCAGGCCAGATAAGAGATGCAGTGGAAGTACTAAACTGATGTCTAGAGGCTATGGATGGGGAGAAACAGCAAAATAGAATGGCTATTAATTCAGAATTCTGCTGATTCTGAGACAGTACCAACTTCGGCTTTTGGGGGGTGTTGAAGACACAAAGAACAGACTTGCAGCTTGGAAATCCTTCTGGAATCTTGGTTTCTACTAGAAGATCAGGTAGAGGCAATGAACAAGAGGGCCTTTGCCCAGCATCAGCTGGTGCACCAGTTGCAGCCTTACCTGGAATAGGAGGCACTGAATGAAGATGGTTACTCACACCCTTACCTTCCCTAACTTGGATTATTGTAACTCAGTCTATGTTGGGACTACCCTTAAAGATCACCCAGAAATTTAAATTGATGCAAAATGCAGCAGCCTGTATGCTTTTGGGAGTCTTGTTACTGCAATATAACATGAGTTCTGTGAGAGCAGCATTGGCTACTGGTGGGTTCCAGAGTGCAATTCAAGGTGCTGGTGATCATCTATAAAGTCCTGCATGGCTCAGGACCTGGGTATCTCTATAACTGTTGTAAAAACACCACCCACTGTGAGGTACTGTATAAACTGAGGAGGCACAAAAGCAGGCATTCTGTGTAGGGTTTCCCTAATCTGGATCTGCTTGTCCGTTGAGGCAAGGGACGTTCACAGCCTTCCAATTTAAAAAAAAAATCTCCAGAAAGCCTTTGGAGATTGATTACTTACACTTTTATTGGTATCAGTGGGTAAGCAGTTCAATTTCTATAGATAATACAATGGTTTTACTTACACTGTATTTTACGGTATTTGCATTGGTCCTGTGTTATTGTTGCCCCTTATATATACCACTCAGAGTCCTCTTAGACTGATCTATAAATTTTATTTTTTAAAAACAAGCAATGAATTGAGGATGTTCTTTCAGATCCCTGCTTTTTTCCAAACAGGCTGGATCTCTTATTAAGATCATCAAGATAACTCTTTTATAATTTCACATGATCTTTTAAATGCCTGTAGTTGGGATATTAGGAAGTAGGCTTTTCAGTAGCTGTGCTAAAACTTGAGAATGTTTTATGATTTATGGATTTGATGATTAGAAGGCATAGATTATGGAAAGAAGGAAATTATGATCTAACCTTAGAGTAAAATATAAATGTACTTATAACTGCTGTTAAGAAAATCGGAAGCCACTTCTTTATTATTTTTTCTTTTTTTCTTTTCTATTTCTTTTCATTTCTTTTTCACTTTTTTATTACTTTTCTCTATTCTTCTTATCTTCAATTCAAAATCTGCATTGCTTTTATTCTGTTGAAAACTTCTTTAATAAAAATCATATAGAAAAAAGAGAACATTTTCAAGGAAAGTCTACCCCACTTCCCTTTTTATGCCCTTGAGTTTTAGAAAAGTTTACATTTGTTGGAAATTGTGTAAAATATTTTATTATATACTTTTATTCTATCTATCATCTATCTATCAACTCTATCTCACTACTTTTAAGAATTTGTATTTATAAATACACGTTTATGGTTTTAACCAAGTAGTCTCAACATGTGATTTGGGGCCATTGAGACAAAAAGTTAAAAGTTATGTTCAGGCAATCCTATTTTTAAAAGAGATCTTCATATAATCACCTTCCTCTATTTTGTCATAGGAAACCTCCATCCTGTGAGAATTTTAACTTCACTATACCACGGTAAGAAAATGTGTATGAGAATTACAGACAAGTTAAAAATTTTAAATAGTTAAATCTGCATCTGATTCTGGGAATATTGAGTGTATCAATGGACCATAAAGGCTTCTCTACATATCATAATCTCCCTGAAAATAAAGTAGCAACACTACCAGTTTATAGAGTGTGTTGTTGGGAGAGTGCTAAGTGGCCACCTCTATGAAAGGTTGTGGCAGGGGTGTCCATAGCCAGAAAAGTCAAGAGGGTGGCCATGATGGTGTGGTCAAAGTTCTGCATGCTTTGTGTGCAATGTGTGGGCTAGTGTCATGTTCACCGTTTCGATGTTCTGTTAACATCGTAACATTTCACATGTCAAACCTTTAATCCGTGTATTACATGCTTGAACGCTTCCTGGTATTTTCCATTATTGCTGTGCTCTTTATTTTGCTACTTTGGAATGTATGTTTGGGTTTGCAACTCTGTTCAAGGTTACTTTCCCAGGCACATGTAACGGTTGCTAGCACCTGGGAGGGGGTGGTTGCTAACGAGCGCTTGGGGCGGGACTGGGTTGGAAGCAAGGCTTTTAAGTTTGTATTTGGCGCGCTTTTGCTCATTCTCAGCTTTCTCTGTATTTGCATACTATTCCTTTAATAAATCAGTTATCTTTAAGCCCGGGCTTGTGAGACTGAGTATTTGGGATTAGGCAACCATTACAGCTAGCCTTACAAAAGGCCAGAATTGTCAGAGCGCTAGAAAGCGTTTGGCCTGAGAGATCAGAAAAATCACACACCAGGCATTTCTATAAAAATAAATTTATTTACAGAAAGCACAAAAACATATTGTCAAGCTATGCATTCACACGCACTCAGAGAGGACTGGGAAGAGAGGCTGTGCTGGAAAACTACAAAAGCGAAACTAAAACAAGTCCAGGCAGGTTCCTCCCCCAGGTAATGCAGGTTTTTAACACCCAAACTGAGGACAAGTAAGTTCGACCTCTTCACCCTGCTGATACTTAAGAAAGTACTCAATTACCATGGTAACCTAATGGCTTGGTCCTTGCAAAAAACAAAGAAATGCCAACAAGAATGTCCTTAAGTGGAAGAACTCTTGGGAGCAGAGTGCTTGAGGCTTCCTTGACAGAGATATGGCAGTGGTTTTGCTACTGTTTTCTTCTGGGATGTTTTTTCAACTTACTGGGGAAAGAATTAGCAACATTTAAAGCTGTCCTTTTTGGAAGAAATTGTACAATAAGAAATACAACCTTTTGCATTTATTTACAATTCATGTGTGTATCCCATCTTCAGTTTAAAATCTGGCAGATTTGGAAAAAAATACTTTCATACATGGAAGAAAAAAGAATCTAAAGTTAAGAAAGTTATTGATTCATTGATTTATTTATTTAATTTATATATACAATTAATACAATTCTTTGTCAAAACCAGAGTCAAGAAGAATTTGCAATATCTCATATTAAGCTGTTTTATAGTCTTGAAATTGATGGCATTTAATGCTACTGAAGCTATATTAAATATATAATACTTGTGTACTATTCTTTTCAATAAGTCCAAAAATAAATAAATAAATAAGGGACAGGAGAGAGGAAGAGAACTTATATGTATTTTTAACTTCCTATAGAATGTCTGGAGGGGTTAATTTTTAGAAGCACGTGTTGTTGATAAGTTCTATAACAAATTAAACACTGAATATTTAAGTGATATTTTGTGTGTGTTTGTGTTTGTGTGGGCATATGTATATGTGCATGTACTGTATATGAATGTATGTCTGTGTATATATAGACAGATACAGATGACTGCCAGTTTGGTCTAGTGGTTAAGATGGGGACTAGGAGTGGGAAAACCTGAGTTCTAGTCCTGCCTTAGGTACAGAAGCCAACTCTGGGTGACTTTGAGCCAGTAACTCTTTCTCAGCCCTAGGAAGAATGCAATCGCAAACTGTTTCTGAAAATGTTGCCAAGAAAACTGCATGGGCTTGCCCGTGTAGTCACCAAGTGTCAAGAAAAATAAGAAAATCTGACTGGAAAAGCATTTGTTTAAACATAATAGAGGCACCACAGCTGTAATATTTGGGATATTGTTTTGCTGATTTCAAATAATAATAATAATAAACATTTCATTGGCACGTATCCTGGAAATATTTCAAATTACTGGTGGTAGTAATCATGATTAGTTGTCTTACAACCATCCCCTGCATTAATTCTCATATGTATCAGAACTAATCACACTGTGTCATGTTCACTGTTTCAATGTATTTCAAACTTTGTAACGTTTCTCATGCCATGGTGCTGACGCGTGTTTCTGTATGGGAGGGAGCTGCTGTGAAACCTTGTATGTGGAATCAGGAGAATGGAATGTGTTTGGGTTATTTTCTCTGTTCACGGACTTTTCCCACAGACCATCAGAAACCATTAGGAGCACCTGTGGTTGTGGACTTGAGAAGATTCTAAGGGGGGAGGGATTTCATTTTCACCGAGGGTTTTTAGTTTGAATTGCCTGCGCTTTCACCATTTTCAGCTTTCTTTGTGATCCTGCATGCTGTTCTTTAATAAATCAGATATCTTTGAATTCCTACTTATGAGTCTGATAGTGTCATGTTCGCCGTTGCGATCGTAACGTTTCGCATGCCATGGTGCTGACACGTGTTCCAGTTGGGAGGGAGCTGCTGGGAGACCTTGTACCAGGCTGTCTATCTGTTTTCTTGGGGATGGAATGTGTTTGGGTTATCGTTGGTGTTCAAGGTCTTTTTACCCGTTGATTAGCTGAACCCGTTAGGGGCACCTGGGATGGGGAACTTGAAATGGTTGTACGGGGGGGAGGGCTTACATTCGCACCGAGGGTTTTTAGTTTGTATTTGGCGCACTTCTGCTCATTCTCAGCTTTCTTTGTACTTGCACACTATTCTTAAATAAACCAGATTTGATTCAAGCTCCCACTTGTGAGTCTGAGTGTGTTTTAGGATAGGCAATCATTACATAAAGCTGAGAATCTTTGTAATTCCCATTAACTCCTTCCAAGGCTATTCCTTGCGAGGAAATTAGTTAGCGATGACCGAATCAAGACCAACATCCAAGGGGCTGGAACTGCAAGTTGGTCCAGCACCGAAGAGCCCCCTTTCCCCCGACCTTTTGTTCTACCAGAGGGGCTCCAGCTCAAGCCCTGAGCTGGGGGGGGGGATCCAGCGATGAGGGAGAACCCAAGGAAGAGGCGGCTAGAACTTCATGGAAGTATCAGTTCCCCTTGACTCGCGAGGGAGAATCGACCAAAGTGGCCCCAGAGAAACGACCGGACACCTGACGCGGGGAAGGTTCACTAACCCCCGAGAGGGTGAGAAGGTTGGAGGCGAAGGTGGAGTCGATGGAAGACCTGCTGAAAACCCTGTCGATTGCGTTGGGTGACCAGGGAAGCCGCGACAAGAGTCCTCGCCCTCCACAGCCCTCCTCCTCTCCTCCTAGCGGTCCGCAGCTGGCACGAGGCTGGAGGAGACATCAGGACGGAGCCTCACCACAGAGAGGGTCCACTGGGGTGTCCTGGGCCCCTGTCACTCAAGCCGTGACTGAGTCCCCTCCAACCGGGAAGGTGGCAAAGGACTTTGCCGTCAAATTTGATGGAGACCCCACCAAGTTTTCCTTTTTCCTGACCAACGCGAAAAACTACATGAGGCAATACGGGTCGTGCTTCACCTCTGAAGAGGCGAAGATATCGGCCATCACCCCTAAGCTGAAGGGCAGAGCAGCGGACTGGTATGTCCAACTGACGGAAGCGGACGCCCCTGAGCTTGGGTCATTCGACGACTTCATGTTCGCCTTGAAGCTGTTCTTTGAAGACCCCCTAGCCAAAGCCAGGGCTAAAGAGGCGCTCAAGGAACTCACCCAAGGTCCCAGGTCGGTAGCTGATTATGCCCTCGAATTCAAAGCGTTGGCGGGCAAGGTTCCCGACTGGGACCAATCAACACTCATCGAGAGATTCAAAGAAGGCCTCAATCGAGACGTCCTCAGGTTGGCGCTGGGCAGAGATGATCTGGAGTCACTGTACGAGTGGATCTGCCTGGCCGGAAAGGCTGAGCATGCCCAGCGCACCTACATGCAGACCCGTTGAACTGAGAAGACAACAATCCTATCGCGGGGACCCCGGAGCAGAGCAACAGCTGCCCCACCGAGCCACCAAGCTGGAGACGAGGAGAGGGATCGCTGCTATGCGCGAGGGCAGTGCCTCCATTGTGGGAAGGGAGGCCATTGAGCGGCTGATTGCCCAAAGCTCAAGTCCAGAGAGCGAACAACGAAAGCCCTGGCTAAATCGCCCCAGCTGTCACGCCGAACGACCGCAGCCAAAGGTGCCACTGATCTGGAGGAAGCCCTGTATCTCTACGCAGAGGTTGAAGAAGATGCAAAAGAGCCAGCGGGAAATGCCAGCCACCTGCCCTAAACAGCACCCTGGGGCAGGTGGAGGAAGATGGGCGCGAGGACGCTATGGTGAGTGCTGATTGCCCCACCCTGGCAGTGAAAGTAAAACTGGGTTCCCGCACCTGAGCCACAGAAGTTTGGGCTCTGGTTGACTCTGGGTGTTCGAGATGCCTCATCCACCCTGATCTAGTGACTGCCCTAGACCTGCCCAGTTTCCCTCTCCAGCAGTCTTTAATTTTTACCCAGCTAGATGGGTCAGCAGCGGGAGGGGGTCCAGCAACCCATTTCACTGGGACTGTAGCCATGCAAATGGGCAGCCACAAAGAGGCTTTAAAATTCATCATTGCTCCTGTGGGTGACCCCCTGGTAATTCTAGGGATCCCTTGGCTAACTTGGCAGAACCCCTATATAAACTGGCAGTGCCGAACCTTTACTTTTAGCGATGGGTTTTACCAAGCCCCTCCAGTGGGGACCCCCTTAAGTGGGGGGAGGGAGCCATGGCTGCAATTGCAGCGCCGTGCCCCAACTTACCTCAGCTCGAAGGGCTACCGGATCACTACCGAGACTTTGCAGACGTTTTTGGGGAAATGGAGGCAGACCAGCTACCACCCCATCGTAAAACTGACTGTGCAATCGAGTTGCTCCCCAACACGCAGCTGCCTAAACCGAAAATTTACCCAATGACCAAAAAAGAACTAGAGGCATTGCGTGAATTTATTGACAAAAACCTGGCATGAGGATTAATTGAAACTGCTAATTCCCCAGTGGGCGCACCTGTGCTTTTCAGGGAAAAGAAAGATGGCACCCTCAGACTCTGTACAGACTATCGAGGGTTAAATTCAGTCTCCCTATGTAACAAATATCCTTTGCCCTTAATGAAAGACGTTAGCCCACCTGTCAAAAGGGAAATTTTCTCTAAACTCGACCTCTGTGAAGCCTACTTTTTCATACGCATATGGGCTGGAGACGAGTGGAAAACCGCTTTTAATTGCCCATTGGGCTCCTTCCAGTACAAAGTCCTCCCGTTCAGCTTAGCCGGCGCACCGGGAATTTTCATGCAACTAATTAATGACGTGTTACATGATTACTTATTTAAGGGGGTCCTGGTCTATTTAGACGATGTACTGATCTACTCTGAAACTGAGGAGGAGCATGAACGTCTTCTTAGGCAGGTGTTAGAAAAACTAAGGGCAGCCAAGCTGTATGCCAAACTGTCCAAATGTGAATTCCACAAAACCCAACTAGACTATTTGGGCTATCATGTCTCTGACAAGGGGATCGAAATGGACCCTGAAAAAATTAGGGCCATCTTAAATTGGGAACGCCCTCACACCCAACACCAGCTTCAAAGTTTTCTGGGGTTCAGCAACTATTACCGCCAGTTCATCCAGGGGTTCGCTGAAATTGCCTTGCCCCTTACCGATCTGCTTCGCACAAAAGGGTTAGGGGAAACACGAAAGGTGAAACACCCTGGGGCAGTGTTAAATTGGACTCCAGAGTGCCAAGCTGCATTTGAGAAACTAAAGACTTTCTTTACTGCGGAACCCATTCTGCAGCACCCTGATCCTGACCACCCCTTTGTTGTCCAAGTGGACACCTCTGACTTTTCTATTGGGGCTATATTGCTGCAAAAGGACTCTGACGACATCCTAAAACCCTGCACTTATCTGTCCAGGAAATTTTCCGAGACCGAGCGCAGGTGGCATGTTTGGGAAAAGGAGGCTTTTGCTGTCAAAGCTGCTTTAGAAACCTGGCGCCACCTCCTTGAGGGGGCTGCCTACCCGTTCGAGGTTTCGACGGACCACAGAAATTTGGAGGCTCTCCGCACCCCCCACCGCCTAAGCCCCAAGCAAATTCGCTGGGCTCAATTTTTCAGTCGGTTTAACTTCCAACTGAAGTTCATACCTGGCAAGAAAAACTTAACTCGCAGACACTTTGTCCTGCTTGCCGCAAGATTTTGACCACACCCCTCAAGTAATTGGTACTGTTCTCTCTTCCCCCCAATTGGGACTGGCTGCTGTCACCCGAAGCCAAACCCGTGCTCCGCCTGCACAAAGCACCAGCCCAACTCCACCCCGCAAGCAGCCGCTCCCTTGTCAATTGCAATCAGACTTTCTGCAAGCAGTGAAATCTGACACTTGGTTGCTGGCTAATCGAGACAAAGTATCCTTTAAGGATGATCTCGCATGGGTCGGCCACTGCCTTTATGTACCTGAAACATTACGACCTTCCGTGTTACAACGATCCCATGATGACAAATTGGCGGGCCATTTTGAGTTCGTCAAGACCCTGCATCTAGTGCACCGCCAATTTTGGTGGTCCTCCCTACGGCGGGATGTCAAAGACTATGTTGCCTCTTGCCCTGTTTGTGCGATGTCCAAATGAAAAGTGGGAAAACCACAAGGTCTTCTCCAACCTGTCGCTAACCCATCTTGTCCCTGGGCTGAAATCTCTATGGACTTTATCATGGACCTGCCACCCAGTCAAAAGAAAACTGTCATTTGGGTGGTTAAGGACTTTTTCTCCAAACAAGCCCATTTTATTCCATGCACCTCCTTGCCGTCTGCTCAGCAGCTGGCTTGCCTCTTTCTATGCCACATCTACTATCTACACGGCTGCCCCTCCCATTTGGTGACTGACCGCGGGACACAATTTACCTCCCACTTTTGGCGGGCTTTTTTGAAACTCATTGGCACCGAACAGGCGTTGTCAACGGCGTCGCATCCGGAGACGGACGGATCTACTGAAATTCTTAACTCCACCCTGGAGCAATTTCTTCGCTCCTACACCAACTACCACCAGGACAACTGGGTCGAACTTCTGCCCTTTGCAGAGGTTGCTTACAACAACGCCGTTCACCAGAGCACTGGCCAGACCCCTTTTCGCGTTGTTTTCGGCCAGGACTTTGTTCCCATTCCTGAATTGCCTCAATGCCCCCACGACCTCCTGCTCAGCTTATGATTGGGCTGCGCAACTAGCTGCCTCCTGGCCTATCATTCGGCAAGCTCTGGACAATGCCCAGGCTTCCTACAAACATCATGCTGACAAACGACATTCTCCCCACTATGCCTTTAAAGTTGGGGATCTGGTTTACCTCTCCACAAAGTTCATCAGGTCCCCTCAACCTTCAAAGAAGCTGGCCCCTAAGTTCATCGGCCCCTTCCCCATTGTGTCTCTTATCAATCCTGTTACTGTCAAGCTGGACTTACTTCACAATTTAAGACGTTTACACCCTGTTTTCCATTGCAGCTTGCTCAAACCGGCTCACTCCTCCACTCGCTAGCATCCCCAGCCTCCTCCACCTCCACCAATCATGATTGATGGCCAGCAACATTTTGAGATCAAAGAAGTCATCGACTCCCGCAAACTTCGCAATTCCCTGCAGTACCTAGTTCGCTGGAAGCACTTCCCCCATCCTGAGTGGGTGCCTGCTTGTCACATCAATGCTCCTGCCTTAGTTCGCCACTTTCACCTCGCTTATCCTTTCAAGCCTGCAGCTTGACTTTACCTTTCACCATTGTTAATTTTGCTTGCCTTTGTTTTTGGGGGGGCGGTATGTCATGTTCGCCGTTGCGATGTTTGATTTACATCGTAACGTTTTGCATGCCATGGTGCTGATGCGCGTTCCAGTTGGGAGGGAGCTGCTGGGAGACCTTGTACCAGGCTGTCTATCTGTTTTCTTGGGGATGGAATGTGTTTGGGTTATTGTTGGTGTTCAAGGTCTTTTTACCCGTTGATTAGCTGAACTTGTTAGGGGCACCTGGGATGGGGAACTTGAAATGGTTGTACGGGGGGAGGGCTTACATTCGCACCAAGGATTTTTAGTTTGTATTTGGCATGCTTCTGCTCATTCTCAGCTTTTTTTTTGTACTTGCACACTATTCTTAAATAAACCAGATTTGATTCAAGCTCCCGCTTGTGAGTCTGAGTGTGTTTTAGGATAAGCAATCATTACAGATAGTGTTTTAGAATAGGCAATCATTACACACTGTTGATGTAATTTGCTTTGGTTCTGTTAGTGGATTTGGTTTTGTCCCCACTTTTTGGGAGCAATTTTCCAATTTAACCCTTTCCCTAAACCCCAGACGCTAGAGCTGGGAATCCCAATGCAATGTTCATGGCACCACTGTTCTTAACACCTTCCTTGAGTCTAACAGGCTCTCTGCTACTCCTTTTTTAATGTATTCAATATTTATTGCTGTTGTAATAGTTTATATATTTGGGTTTGGTTTTCATTGAAACCAGTTCATTTTATACTTCATTGTTATCTATGCTGAGTGATGCATAGATGCAGTAGAAGGATCAACATAATTATTTATTTATTTATCAAATTTGTCACCGCCCATCTCCTCCCACCAGAGGGACTCTGGGCAGTTTACAACAATAATCAATAAAACAATAAATATACAATAAAATTACAATATATAAAAATATATAAAAATATAATATATACAATTTACAAGTAAACAACAATCATAGATAAAAATAGAATCCCAAATGGCAGATAGTAACTCAGTCCTTGTATGCGATGAGCGCTCTAGGGCGCTAGCCATCCCCAAACATGATGACTCCCCTCCCCACCCCAAACCAGGTGGCAGAGCCAGGTCTTCAAATTGCTCTGGAAGGCCAGGAGCGATGGGGCTAACCTCACCTCCAGGGGCAAGATGTTCCAAGAAGTTATCTGAGTCTCAGGTAGCCTTAAATGACATTCTTTTGAAAACAAGCCTAGAACTTTGCTTTGAAGCATGGCCACTCATCCAGGAAAAAAATATAAGCAGCCCAGGAGGCTAGTGTGGTAGCAGGGAAGGACAAAGGTGGTTTGCCTAGGGATTTGTTTTTTTTTTATTTATATGCATCTGTGTTCATTAATTGATTGGTTTTAGTGTGTGGTACACTTTGATACAGTATAAACTATGTTAGGACTGGCCACACCCATCAAAAATTTAGGGACTTTATACTCCTTATGAAGTGGCAAACGGCTGAGTCATTTATCTAGTGCAGATGGCATGGGGAATATTGAATGGGAAGTCTATATTTGGAATATTTTCCAGAGAATGGCATGAAGTCACGTACTGTATTGTAGGTATCCACAACTACGGATAATCCATCTTTGCAAACTCCAATTACAGTTCAGAACCTCTTTCTCTCACATTAGGATGCATCTCAGGAACAAAAGACATAAAGGAAACTTGGTAAGAATTACTCACTTTATTTTAGTGAGCTATTGATGCAATTGTGTTTTTTTAACTGTACTAAACTGTCTTTCCCATAGGTAGTAAGATTTGATATAGAAAAATATGGATGTCCATTAGAGATACATTATACAGAGGTGTTTCGTCCTGAAGTTCAGTTGTAAGTAAAACTAAAATATTGTGAAGAATGAGAAAAAGGTGTGTTAGGAAGTACTATAGACCCTTTCCTCAACACTTCATGACAATATTTCGCCGGGGTGGTGGTGTCAAAAAAATCAAGATGGTGGCCACAAGTGTGCCATTGTAGGTGGCCACAACTGTGCCTTTTTACATGTGTCACAAAGGGACAAGATTTCAATCACATAGTCACAGCTGCCATCTTTACTTTCTTGACCCTCATCCCACAAATGCCCCTGTAAAGGATGGAGGGCTCACTTCATTTATCCTCTCTGCTCTGTGCAAAATTGTTTCAGTTTCGTTTGACAAAGGACAAGTGCTACTAAACTTGAAAGATGTTTTGGAAGGGCAGTAGAGATAATATAGCAAATGATAAACACATCTGGATCCTTACTATGGCTTTACACTTTTAGAGAATATACTGTACTGTGCTTCTGTTGTGTTCAGATATAAGGATGACAAAACTCTGATACCGGTTGAGGCAAACTATGTATTGTGGGAGATGAATGAAAGGACTGACTTTACCTATGTAGCAACTATGGAACAGGTAATTGATTTATGATTTTTGTATATTATGTATAATACAAATTAATGTACTGAAGTAAGGTATTTGAATCAGTTTTCTTTCCTAGAGAGAAAGGCAGAGAAAATACTAACACTTCTCCCATATCTAAAGCTCTAGTCACCTGATTGGCTTAGGAAAAAATGAGTGAAAAAGCCAAGACTCGGCCTGGATTTTGCCTTCTTCTGTGCAATTGCAAAGGAATTTAGAGATGACTCTGGGGAAGGTATGAAAAAACAGTTAAGGAGGGACTTGCAAAAAAGATTACTGAGTCCAGAGATTGAAGCAAGTATGGGAAAGAAAATACTCCCCTCTTGATTTGTTTATTATAAGATGGAATAGACAGAAACTTGGACAGGCTTTCAACGTTCAGCTATTATACCCTACAATAATAAACTGCCAATCCTGGTATCCTTTTAGTGTCTGTTTCTTCGAGGGGCTAACAGCTATCTCTCCTAGGATTGAGAAGGAGCTGGGGGTGAGGAAGTTGAGGAGAGCTGTTTCTTCTGCCATTTGAAACCATTCATTTCTCAGTCAACAATGGCTTATTAGAGACAGGAACATGAGCCAGTAGTTTTAGATAGTTTTAAAACATTTGAATTTTTCATAACCAGTTTTCCCAACTATTGTGTTTATCACTAAAGGTTGGTTGTTTGTCTAATGACTTTTGTACATTCTGATATGTAATCATATTTTAGATAAACGGACTTCAAACAGGAATAAATCTGAACATTATAGGAAGTTTTGGCTTTGATGTAGGTCAGAATATAGGCCATTCACTATCCAGCTCCAAGGTCAGCCCCTCTCCATCCTAGCCAAATAAAACATTTCTGATTTAAGAGGAAAGCTTGAATTAAAGTTATGATATGGGGTGAGTTAGTGAAAGATAGAAGTACAGATAGTCCTCACTTAACAACCCTAATTAGGACCAGCAACTCCATCACTAAGCAAACCAGTTAAGCGAAACATCACATGACCGCCCCAGTTAGCAACAGCAGTTCTGGCAGTTGTCTTGTTGTCATCATTAAGCAAATCCCACCCGGTCATTAGGCAAAGACCCACCCTGATCCAAGCCATTCCTGCCTTGGACCCACCCAGCTGCAAGCCTCAGTTCTTCCAAGGCAAGGGACCACCTCCGCTTCTACTCCCCGCACCTGCCTATCCTCCCCTCAATCTCTGCCCTTTCAGCCACCCTGCACTGTGGTCAAGATGAAGAGGCCTCTGTATTCCACCCTGCTGCCTACCTGCTGCTGCCCCCCCCCACCCCCAGCAAACCTTCCTCCCTGTCCTCCTTGGTGTAATCGTTGTGTTCTTCCTTCCCTCTGCTGGGCTTGCCAATGTCAGCTGGTCATGCTGCGGTGCTGAGGCTTGCTGCTGGCCAGTGCAGGACTTGCTGTGGCATGGAGCTTGAGGTGGCACTCCTCAGCGGCAATGGCAGAGGAGTGGGGCTGAGTGAAGTAGAGGCCTGGAGCCTTCAACAGTTTCAGCCCACTGCCACTTCCCCCGGGCCTCTACTTCAGCCCCAGTACCACCAACACCACTGCTGCCACCAAGGAGTGCTGTCTTAAGCTCCACACCACGGCAAGCCCCATGCTAGCCAAACTCAAGCCCTGTGCCAAGACGCCTCAAGCCCCAGTGCTGGCTCAACATCAGCAAGCCAAGCCATGACTGGCCAACATTGGCAAGCCCAGTGGAGGGGAGGAAGAACAATGCAATTGCACCAAGGAGGACAGGGAGAAAGGTCTGCTGGGAGTGGCGGGGGGAGCCCCATGCAGTCATAATGTGCCACTACCATGTGACCATGGAATGCTGCGACCATCATAAACGCACAACAATTGCCAACCACCCAAATTGCAATCACGTGACTGCAGGGATGCTGCAATGGTTGTCAGTTCAAGGATTGGTCACAAGTCCATTTTTTCAGCACTATTGCAACTTCAAACGCTTGCTGAACGAATGGTCATTAAGTGAGGACCACCTATAACAGAAATTCAAATAACACTTAGAGAATAGAGTAATATTTTAAACATATATGGTTACCAGATAAAATTGTGGAACCCCATAGAGTTTATCCATTCTGGGAATTCTTTTCTTGGCTGAGTTTTGTGTGTTTATGTTTTTAACAGGTCGGTTGTTCATATACTGCACAGAGTTGGAATGAGATGATTGAAATTTATGATAAAACAATGGAAACAGTTGAGAATATAGATAATGTATGGGGACCTCATGTAAGGAACTGCATATAAGTGAAAACCGGTCAACTTTAAATATATATCTAATATTATTTAGCTATTAATATTTATTTAAAATAAAACAAACAACTCTTATAGGTTACTTCTAATTTAATTATTGATCTCTGAAATTGTTTTTGTTACTGTATCTGTTTTTCAAGATGGTGCTCAAGTGACTCATTGGCTATGTGGGAAACCACTGGGAGTTTTCATTTTCTGATTTTTTTATTCTATTATTTTGTTACTTCACTTATTTGTTGTTTTCATTTTTGCTTTTCAACTGGCTGTTTGGTATTTGTTTTGAGGATGTTTTGAACGTAGAGTTGTGGTGTGGAGCTGGGAGGGCTTGCTGATATTTGTAATGGAAGTAACAGCATGTCTAAACACAGTCCTTAGATGTAGTAGTTGGAGCTTGCTGAAATTTATTAACATGGCTTATCAGCCATTTTCTGGTAATCCATAGATGGGCATCCCATATCCTGTGGGTAGCTCTGGTGGATTCTCTGTGCAGCCTGCTCCTGGGGCCTGCTATATAGTGCTAGGGAGCTTTCCTAAAGTTATACCCAGCTGCAGAAAAACATGATTGGAAGAGATAGGGCAAAGGTCATGAGATATGTGCATACCCAATGGCCCTTGCCTTATCAGCTAAGTAACCAGTATAACTTGTTGATCTAAAATATGCTCATATAAAACCAAGGGCAGCTTGGGGCACCTTACAGGGAGATTATTTTAAAGTTTAAATACTGTTTATTTTGCCATACATTGAACATTTTATATTCTTCCCATTTCTCTCTCCCTCTGTATACCGTATTTATATTTTATTGTATTACCAGTCACTCTCTCTCAGCCCAACTTACCTCACGGGTTGTTGTTGTGGGGAAAATAGGAGGAGGAAGTAGTATTAGGTACGTTCACCACCTTGAGTTATTTATAAAAATAATAAAGGCAGGGTAGAAATAAATAAATAAATAAAATGATTACAGGTAGTCCTCAGGTTACAATGGCAATTGGGACCAGGATTGCTGTCGCTAAGTGATGCAGTTGTATGGTGCCATGTCATGTAACCATGTTGCTTAGCAACGGCAATCCCAGGCAGTCCCAGTTGCTGCCGTAATCCCAAAAGGCACAGGTCATTGAGCAGGAAGAGGCAGGATCCCATGTAAGGAGTGCGGGGGTGCCATGGGGGTGGTGGCCAGTGCCACAGGGAGGTGAGGGGTGCCAGGGGAGGGCTTGGGAGGGCCAGCGCAGGGCACGCATGGGATGTGGGAGGTTGGGACAGGGCCTGGGGGGGGCCGCAGAGGCTGCACATGAGCAGTGGGGTGCTGCAAGTGGGAGAAAAAGCAGAAGCAATTTACTGGAATGACTTGTGACCTTCTCTGCTGGCTTTCCCATTGAGTTTGCTTGTGGAAAGCTGGCAGGGAAGGTCACAAATGGCGATCATGAGACCACAGCTCCCTGCGACATCATAATTGCAAGCCGAGCTCCCAGCACCTGGATCACAATCATGCAACTGTGGGGCTACTGCGATGTCTGGAACTTTGAGAACCAGTCGTACGTCCATTTTTTCACTGCCGCCATAATTTTGAATAGTCATTGAATGAATGGACAGAAGCCCAGGACTACCTGTACAAAAAATAAAAATATAAAAAGTTCGCGAACAATGAAATTCCAGAGACAATAAATAAACTACAAAAAAACAAACGTGAAGAGAACAAAGACTAGGGGGAAAAAATCAAAAAAAAAAACAGCCCCCAGAATTTAAAAAAAACAACAACCTATACTGAACATGTAAATATGAGTGTTAAATAAGTAGAACTGGTTAAGAGAAAATACTTAATAATAGTGTAATTATTATCAGATAGGAAAAAATAACCTGTTAATACTACTCAATTTTTTTTATATATCGTACAGCCTACAGTATATCAAAGAAACACATTCATTTTCTGATTACTGAAAAATATAGCCTTTTTGGAAATAGATAAATTTCAATTTCCAAAAGCCAGTATTTAATATCTGGAATAAAATCACTTTTCCAATTTGGCAAAATAAGTCTTGCTGACACCTTCCCCCCACCCCCACCCCATACTCAATGCAACCATAATTCCTCAAATACAGTCAGATTCTAAATTTTTGGGACATAATTCAAGATAACTTCTTTAACATTTAGGGATTTCCCCATAAATCTACTTTATAGATTAAAATGATATTCCAAAAAGAAGCAAGTAATTTACAGGATCAGATCACATAGGTCTCTGAACCCTCAATTTCCAGCAAAGGAAATCTGATGTCCATCCTTTCAAGTACATCCTTTGGGGAGTTCAAAAGACTCAAAGTACAGCTCTTTTTTTTGATAAATCAATTTTAATCTCAAATCTATTGATACCAATTTAACGTTCATAAGGACTTGTGACCATTAATTTAGCATTATCGGATATTCCAATTCTTTAATCCATGAATCCCAGAACTTTAAAAATGTTCTTTAATTTTTGATAAAAGATACATTGTAGCTTTAAATTCAGTCATGGACTCCAACAAATAAGAAAAAAAAATTGGGTACCTTTAAAGTGGCCAAACTGTCTGGCCCATATTGAACCATCAGAGCATATTTAGGTCGAAAATATTGTCACTGTTGTGAACTAGGAAGACCAAATTCAATTTGGAGCTGAGAAAAATCTTAAAATAATCATTACATATTCATTGATTTAAATCGGTGTTTCTCAACCTCAGCAACTTTAAGACATGTGGACTTCAACTCATGGCTGGCTAGGGAATTCTGGGAGTTGAAGTCCACACGTCTTAAAAGTTGTTGAGGTTGAGAAACACTGATTTCAAGTAACTAATTTGGCTTGCACCCATACTTTCCAATAAAACATTTTACCACCTATCTTTAGCATAGAATTTTTTCTAAGTGTTAAATACCAACATCAGACTCAACCTATGCCCCAACAGAGCCTGAAGGTTTCTCGCAGCACATGTTCCTGAAAATGAAACAAATGTTATATTCTGTTTACTTTTTAACTAAATAAATTCATTTTTTTTGGAGGTTTATATCTAAGAAGGGGCTCAATTTATTCATCTTGGTCCCTGATCTAGTTAAGCTAATGTAGCCTAAAAGAGGGCAAAGATTCAGTCAGGACCAAAGGTTAGAAATTCACTTCAGCTTATAATTTAGATCAGCTCTAAATTTACACTGTATGGGTTCACTTCCAGCCCAGGTTTAAATAATCTCACTTCTGGACAACCTTTAAATTGAAGACCCATTTAAATTACACGGGGCCAAAAAGAGCCAACCTAACCTTATGATGCCTTTCTTAAATAATGCCTTTGGTCAAAATTCAAGGGAATTATGGGGAAGAGTCTTGTGGATTCTCCTAAGACATTTATAATTAAATAACAAATTCTGAATATGTATTTATTTCCTATGCAATGTATGCACTTATTTGTATCATGAAGTAGTATGGGCATAATCTAAATACTTAGGAGTATAAAGTTATGTTTGTTATTTAAAAAATGAACACATCCATTTTTCTTTTCAGAATTACAGGCCCTGTTTTTTTGAAGGAGAGACAGAACTAGGCAAACTGAATAAACCATATGAGATCCTAAATAGGTCTGGTTTGAACTTTATAGCCTGGCCTCCGTATACCAGTACTTTTATGTTCAAGCTGATAATATTGGATCCAGATTTCAGGTTAACTTTTTAAATTTGATTTGAATCTGATAGATATTGTTCATTACTTTGTAACCTTAAAGGAAGGCTATTGTTACACATATTACACAGAATGCTTCCATAATGTTTAGTATAGAATTACTCAATTTTATTAATTCACTTTTTACAGGGTATCTTTATGTTGTCATCAAATGGTTATCCAATTTGTTTTCCTTGTGCTTTTCCCATCATTTCTCAAATTACACTAAATCTGTCTTCATCTGGTCCTAGAGATTTAAACTCATTCAAAGTAAAAAGCTATTCTCTCTGTGTCTATTAAGCTCTATTCCCACTCCTCATCCTGCTCTTTACAATTGCATGTGGAATGCATCCTTTTTTTGTTGTAGAAAGCTTAACTAACTTTTTAAACACTGGTTAGCATTTTGTTGTCTTCACTGAGATGCTAGTTATATTTGTTTTTTTTCTTTTCCTTTTATTTTGAACATATCTACCAAAACATGTTGCAATTCTTAGAATCAGCACAATCGAAGATGTCACTTTTCTGATACCAGTTCTCCAAGTCCAGGCTACCTATCTCCCTTTGTAATCTGACACTCATTTTACTTCCTGTATTTATTTATTTATCAAATTTGTCACCGCACATCTCCTCCCACCAGAGGGACTCTGGGCGGTTTAGAACAAAATACTCAGTAAAACAATAAATATATAAAATATATTATAAAATTACATATTATTAATAATATAAATAAAAATGAAGTCCAGATGGCTGTATCTCATTCAGTCTTCACGTGGAATGGGTATTTTAAGGCACTAGCCAACCCCAGGCATGACTCCTCTCCTCTCCTCCCCGCCCCAGGCCAGCTGGCAGAGCCAGGTCTTCAAGTTTCTCCGAAAGGCCAGGAGCGATGGGGCTAGCCTCATCTCCGGGGGCAAGATGTTCCAAAGGGTGGGTGCTACTGCAGAGAAGGCCCGCCTCCTGGACCCTGCCAGATGGAATTCTCTTACCAACGGGGTCCTCAGCATGCCCTCTCTGCAAGATCGGGTGGGGCGGGTAGATGTAACAGGGAAGAGGTGGTCCCTCAGGTAACCTGGCCCCATGCCATGTAGGGCTTTAAAGGTGATAAACAACACCTTGAATTGGACCCGGAAGCAAACTGGTACCCAGTGCAGCTTGCGTAGCAAAGGTGTTATATGCACCCTTCTAGGGGCGCCGAAAATAGCCCTTGCGGCTGCATTCTGGACCAGCTGAAGCTTCCGGATACTCTTCAAGGGTAGCCCCATGTAGAGCGCATTGCAGTAGTCTATATGGGAGATAACAAGGGCATGAGTGACTGTCCAAAGGGCTTCCCGATCCAGGAAAGGGCACAACTGGTGCATAACACGAAGCTGTGCAAAGGCCCTTCCAGCCACGGCTGCCACCTGCTCTTTGAGCAGGAGCCATGACTCCATGAGGACCCCCAGATTACACACCAGGTCTGTCTGGGGCAGTGCAACCCCATCCAGAACTAAAGATGACGAAGTCCGGGATACAGAGGAACCCTTAACCCACAGCCACTCCATCTTACCAGGGTTCAGCCGAAGCCTGTTGTTCCCCATCCAGGTCCCCACAACCTCCAGGCAGCTGGAGAGGGCAGTCACGGCATCACTTACCTCACCCGGGATGGAGATATACAATTGAGTATCATCAGCATATTGATGATACTTCATCCCGTGGTGACGGATGATCTTGCCCAGTGGTTTCATGTAGATGTTGAATAGGAGAGGAGAGAGAACTGAACCCTGCGGCACCCCACAGTGGAGGGGTCGAGGGTCAGATCTCTCACCCCCTATCATCACTGATTGGGACCGGCCCTGGAGGAAGGAAGTGAACCAGCACCGAACCACACCGCCCACACCCAACTCCCTGAGCCAACCCAAAGGGAAACCATGGTCGATGATATTGAAAGCTGCTGAGAGGTCAAGAAGAGCGAGGATGGATGTACTACCCCCATCCTGCTCCTGCCAGAGATCATCCATAAGTACGACCAATGCCGTTTCCGTCCCATATCCGGGCCTGGATCCTGACTGAAAGGGGTCTAGATAATATATGTATATTACCTTTTTTTCTTTTCACATCTTCCATTAAATGTTTTGTATAGTCACATAAGTTTCTTTCGTTGTCCTCCATTTTTTCACATTATTGGAACTGCTTGCAATTGTCCTTTTAGTACTCCCTTCTTTAGCAACTCTTACTCATCTTGAACTCCTTTCTGTTAGTATCTCTTGCCTTGGGATTCTACTTACCATTGTTCTATATATATTAAAATTCACTTTTTTTGAAGCCCAATATATGTGCTTGCTTATGTTCAGCTTTAGTTTCCCTAAAATCAAGAACTCCAGCATCCCAATGTGCTGGAGGGCAGCAGTGAAGGAAATAACAAACAATAAAAACACCACTGTGACACAAGTGCTGTCCCTTTGCAGATGTGTCATGACATCACCAACATTTAACAAAGGGGTGGAACTTGTGGCATGACTGCACAACTGTGCTTTTGTAATTTTTATGAAAGCCCTCAATCCTGTGGACATCTCTGCCACTTTCTCACTAGGTGTTCCCTGTTGATTAATATAAATTAAGGATAGCTGATCCTCTTGTGTTTTCCTCTACTCTCTAAAAGGAAAGGGTGTCAGCAAGAAAAGTCAGGAGCTTTTAGGAAAGATCATGTTTGGCAGAGTTTATCTCCCAATAGATGTTGGGATAATTCAGTCCCCCATCACTGCAGCTTCATGTTTTTCTTGAAACATCTGCAACTTGTTCTTGAAAAGCATCATCCACGTCTTCTTGATAGGAAGGGCAATAGTAGACACCACCACCACCAACATTGTTTTTATTTATTTCTCCATTTACTCCAGTTCAGATGCTCTCTATAACATTGCCAAGCTCATTCATTTGAATTCCTGATCAGCAATGGATTTTTAATACACAGTGCAACTCCCCATTGCTTTGATTTCTTTTAAACAAATGGCATCATTCAGTTGATATATTCCAGTCATGAGGAGTTATCCCACCAGGTCTCTGTTATACTTATGGAATTATATTTGCCTTTCTATCAAGCTCATCTTGTTTATTTCCCATAGTCTGAACATTAATATATAGATAACAAAGCCCTGAACTATAAGCCAGAGTTCTTTGCATTATTCTTTGAGTGGTTTAAGTGGCCCCATTTCAGTAACACTCCCAGTGACTACAGTACACAGGTTTTTATCTGAAGTCCTTACTTCAGAGTTTTCATTTCATTACAAAGGATTTAATTTAAAGCCCTCCTAATCAAGCTTACCGTGCATTGGACAAATCCAGTTTTACCAGTCCTTGTGAAGTGCAGGTAATCCTATTGCTCCTTTTATCTTTCATATTGCCAGTGTTTTATCAACTTGTGGTAGAGAATATTTATTTAATCAAGTATGACTATATTAAACTATTAACACTTACATTCACTGATTACATTTTTATTAAACTAGCACATGCCTGTTACTATCATTTTTAACCTCGTGTTTATTTTCTTTAAATCTGGGGATTTATTTACTTTCCAACATTTAAAAATATTTTTAGAAACTCTAAAAGTGATTATTCTGAAATAATATTTCAGAATATATTCAGTAATTATACTGAAAAAAAATTGATTTAGAGAGGAAAAAGGTACTCTGTGACTCATAATTTCTACATTCATGCTAATTCCAGTAGGAGTACTGGAATGAACATAGTATACTCCAGTATACTAACTAGTATACTCCAGTAGGCTGGAGTATAATAATATCTATATATCTATATCGTCTGTATCTGTATCTCCATCTCCATCTTCATCTCCATTTGCATTCAAATGGTGCCTTGTTCCCCCCTCCTCGACAAACACTGCAATTTCACTTAGAACTAAGAAGAGGATGAGCAGTGATAGTGCATGGAGGGGCCCTTACAGATTTTTCACAAATGTATTCAATTGAGACAGGTTTCTTTTTACTGATACCCAACTTTCTAGCCACAGACGTTCAAGAATTCTGCAAACCAATGATTTCAAATAACATCCTAACAATATAAGGGCAAACATATATAAAATCAGCATGAATTGAAATTTTGCTGGTTTTTTTAAATGTTTTTTAAAATTAAAAGTGCATTTTTGTTTGCTTGTCATGCCAGCCTTTCTATTCTGAGCAGTACTGAAGGCTGCTAACATCATTTTAAGAACAAAAATAGAATATAAAAATCTGTAATTTAAACCAATATCCACTATACCTTAGTGACTAAGGGGGAAAAAATGCTCTCTGCAAGGGAGTAAGGGACAATTCTCTGCAAGGCTTTAAGCCCTTTATTTTTTCCTTAGTCCCCTGTGGAGAGGTGTTTTTTTTTTTCCTTTAGTCACTAATGGCAAAGAAAAACACCCTCTCCACAACAGACTAAGGGAGAAAAGTCATCTGTCACTTGCGGAGTTTTCCCTTAGGGACTAAGGGAAAAAAACCCTCTCTGTTCCTTTGGGAGAAGTTCCCCCTCCCCTTAGTCCTGCAAAACCCACTCACATTCTCACAGAATGCTGTTTGAAAAACTCCATTCTACATGACAACTTGAAGAAAGCTACAGTGTCTCTTTGTCATCTTCTCTTCTCCAAAATACTCAATGTCTCTGTTTCTTATGGGTTTTTCCTTCCAGGCCCTTCAGCATCTTGCTTGCTTTCCTCTGCCTATATCCTTACTAAAATGTGTTGCTAAGATTTGAACACAGGATTCTTGGTGTAGTCTGACCAGAGCAGAACGGAGAGGATAAATAACCTTTTCTTCAACAGAGAGATCAGATGGCCCAAATTTCAGTTTGTTGCACAAAACTCATTATTTTGTGTTATCCACATTTATATCAGATACAGAAAAGACATTCATTGAGTATCTAGATGAGAATTTTCATACTGCATGCAAGACACTCTTGTATTTGCATGTGCTGATGCCCAGTATGGTCTTCCTTGTTCTATGTTCATGCCTTTGGTTTTCTCTATCCATGCTACTTTAATTGATATTCAACTTGTTAGTTTCTACTCATTGCTCCAGCCTGTTAAGATCCTCCTGAATTTTGATAAGTCTTTTAACTCAACCCATTTAGTTCCCAATTTTTCAACTGTACCTTTGTCTTGCCAGGATTTGATTTCAGCTTGTTCTCCCACATCCAACCCATTATCAAACTTAGGTAACATTCAACATTACTAGCATATTCTGACAGTAGAGTATGCTAGTAATCAACCATCTTTGGAGCTTTTTTTTTCATGCCTGTCTGCCCTCTATTTTTTCTGTATTTTAGACACTGTCTTTTTGGTGTATTGTAACAACTGTTCTTATATTCGATCAGAAGGTCGGCGGTTCGAAACCGCGCGGCGGGGTGAGCTCCCGTTGTTAATCCCAGCTCCTGCTCACCTAGCAGTTCGAAAACATGCAAATGTGAGTAGATCAATAGGTACCGCTTCGGCGGGAAGGTAACGGCGTTCCGTGTCGTCATGCTGGCCACATGACCCGGAAGTGTCCTATGGACAACGCTGGCTCCAAGGCTTAGAAACGGAGATGAGCACCGCCCCCTAGAGTCGGATTCGACTGGACTTTACGTCAAGGGAAACCTTTACCTTTACCTTACCTATGTTTTAACCAGGTCTAACCATACTCTGTAATGTCTGTGAACTATCTAGATTTTAAAATTTGGCAATATGCAGAGAGCAAACAAACAAACAAATGGAATTTTAAGCTGGTTTGGGAGTAAAAAAAAATCAGTTAATCTTCTCTAGTTTAGGGCTTTCCAGATATGATGTATCTGAATTCCCTTTGAAACTGGAGAATTATGAAAATTAAATGTAGGAAGGCACCAGATTGCAGAAGGCTTGTAAAAATTAGGATTAGCCTGTGAGATATTCCAGCTAATACCTTAATTATTAGTACTGATGAAGTATAATGCCTGATCAATTAGAAAGATGGGTTGTCCTTTTTTAAAAAATAATTTTATTGAAAGTTTTAAAAACAAGAGTAAAAATTAATACAAACTAACACAGAATAAGAAAGAAAAAAAGGAAGAAATAAAAGAGAAAGCTAAAATACAAAAAGAAAAAAGAAAAAAAGGTAGAAAAATAGAAAAGAAAAAAGATATAAAGAAGTGGCTTCTGATCTTCTTTACAGCAGTTATAATTGTAAATTTATCTCTTTCTTTAAAGTTACATCATGACTCTCTTCTTTCTGTAATCTATCTAATTGTCAAAACCATAGATCGTAAGTTCATTTTTTTCTGTTTTACACAAAAAGTCCATAAAGGTTTTTCAGTCAGCAGTAAATGTAGATATTGTCTTTTTTTCTAATCAATCAGGTCAATTTGGCCATCTCAGGAAGTTCTATCATCTTCACCAACCATTCCTCCATTATAAGTATTGCCAAATCTTTCCATCTTTGTGTGTACAATTTTGCTGCAGTTGTTGTTTATTCGTTTAGTCGCTTCCGACTCTTCGTGACTTCATGGACCAGCCCACGCCAGAGCTTCCTGTTGGTCGTCAACACCCCCAGCTCCCCCAGGGACGAGTCCGTCACCTCTAGAATATCATCCATCCACCTTGCCCTTGGTCGGCCCCTCTTCCTTTTGCCCTCCACTCTCCCTAGCATCAGCATCTTCTCCAGGGTGTCCTGTCTTCTCATTATGTGGCCAAAGTATTTCAGTTTTGCCTTTAATATCATTCCCTCAAGTGAGCAGTCTGGCTTTATTTCCTGGAGGATGGACTGGTTTGATCTTCTTGCAGTCCAAGGCACTCTCAGAATTTTCCTCCAACACCACAGTTCCAAAGCATTGATCTTCCTTCTCTCAGCCTTCCTTATGGTCCAGCTCTCACAGCCATATGTTACTACGGGGAACACCATTGCTTTAACTATGTGGACCTTTGTTGTCAGTGTGATGTCCCTGCTCTTAACTATTTTATCGAGATTTGTCATTGCTCTCCTCCCAAGGATTAAATGTCTTCTGATTTCCTGACTGCAGTCAGCATCTGCAGTAATCTTCGCACCTAGAAATACAAAGTCTTTCACTGCCTCTACATTTTCTCCCTCTATTTGCCAGTTATCAATCAAGCTGGTTGCCATAATCTTGGTTTTTATGAGGTTTAGCTGCAAGCCAGCTTTTGCACTTTCTTTTTTCACCTTCAACATAAGGCTCCTCAGTTCCTCTTTGCTTTGAGCCATCAAAGTGGTATCATCTGCATATCTGAGATTGTTAATGTTTCTTCCAGAGATTTTAACTCCAGCCTTGGATTCCTCAAGCCCAGCATGTCGCATGATGTGTTCTGCGTACAAGTTGAATAGGTAGGGTGAGAGTATACAGCCCTGCCGTACTTCTTTCCCAATCTTAAACCAGTCCGTTGTTCCGTGGTCTGTTCTTACCGTTGCTACTTGGTTGTTATACAGATTCCTCAGGAGGCAGACAAGATGACTTGGTATCCCCATATCGCTAAGGACTTGCCACAATTTGTTATGGTCCACACAGTCAAAGGCTTTAGAATAGTCAATAAAACAGAAATAGATGTTTTCCTGAAACTCCCTGGCTTTTTCCATTATCCAGCGGATATTGGCAGTTTGGTCCCTAGTTCCTCTGCCTTTTCTAAACCCAGCTTGTACATCTGGCAATTCTCGCTCCATGAATTGCTGAAGTCTACCTTGCAGGATCTTGAGCATTACCTTACTGGCATGTGAAATGAGTGCCACTGTTCGATAGTTTGAACATTCTTTAGTGTTTCCCTTGTTTGGTATGGGGATATAAGTTGATTTTTTCCAGTCTGATGGCCATTCTTCTGTTTTCCAAATTTGCTGGCATATAGCATGCATTACCTTGACAGCATCATCTTGCAAGATTTTAAACAGTTCAACTGGGATGCTGTCGTCTCCTGCTGCCTTGTTATTAGCAATGCTTCTTAAGGCCCATTCAACCTCACTCTTCAGGATGTCTGGCTCTAGCTCATTGATCACACCATCAAAGCTATCCCCGATATTGTTATCCTTCCTATACAGGTCTTCTGTATATTCTTGCCACCTTTTCTTGATCTCTTCTTCTTCTGTTAGGTCCTTGCCATCTTTGTTTTTGATCATACCCATTTTGGCTTGGAATTTACCTCCGATGTTTCTAATTTCTGGAAGAGGTCTCTTGTTCTTCCTATTCTATTGTCTTCTTCCACTTCCACGCATTGCTTGTTTAAAAATAATTCCTTATCTCTTCTGGCTAACCTCTGGAATTTTGCATTTAATTGGGCATATCTCCCCCTATCGCTGTTACCTTTTGCTTTTCTTCTTTCTTGGGCTACTTCTAGTCTCTCAGCAGACAGTCATTTTGCCTTCTTAGTTTTCTCTTTCTTTGGGATGTATTTTGTTGCTGCCTCCTGAACAATGTTGCGAACTTCTGTCCGTAGTTCTTCCGGGACGCTATCTACTAAGTCCAGTCCCTTAAATCTATTCTTCACCTCCACTGCATATTCCTTAGGAATATTAGTGAGCTCATATCTAGCTGATCTGTGGGTCTTCCCTAATCTCTTGAGTCTGATCCTAAATTGTGCAAGAAGAAGTTCGTGATCGGAACTACAGTCAGCTCCAGGTCTTGTTTTTACCGACTGTATAGATGTCCACCACCTTTGGTTGCAAAGGATGTAGTCAATCTGATTTCGGTGTTGTCCATCTGGTGAAGTCCATGTATAAAGCCATCTCTTAGGTTGTTGGAAGAGAGTGTTTGTTATGCAGAGTGAGTTGTCTTGGCAAAATTCTATCAGCCTATGTCCTGCTTCGTTTTGTTCTCCCAGGCCATGCTTACCTGTAATTCCAGGTGTCAACTGACTGCCCACCTTAGCATTCCAGTCTTCCGTGATGAAAATAACATCTCTTTTAGGCGTGTTGTCCAGTAGGTGCTGCAGATCCTCATAGAACTGCTGTACTTAGCTTCTTCAGCATCTGTGGTTGGGGCGTATATTTGGATCACTGTGATGTTAGATGGCTTGCCCTGAATTCAAATTGAGATCATTCTATTGTTTTTTGGATTGTATCCAAGCACTGCTTTAGCCACTTTACTATTAATTATGAAGGCTACTCCATTTCTTCTGTGGTCCTCTTGTCCACAGTAGTAGATCTGGTGGTCATTTGATGTGAAGTGGCCCATTCCAGTCCATTTCAGTTCACTGACGCCCAGGATGTCTATCTTTAATCTTGACATCTCACCAATAACCACATCCAATTTGCCCTGGCTCATAGATCTTACATTCCAGGTTCCAGTGGTGTGTTGATCCTTAGAACATCGGATTCGCCGTTCACCACCAGCACCGTCGGCCGCTAGCCGTCCTTTCGGCTTTGAGCTAGCTGCGTCATCACATCTGGGGCTAGTTGAACTCATCCTCTGTTCCTCCCCAGTAGCATTTTGACCATCTTCCGACCTGGGGGTCTCATCTTCCGATGCTATACCGACATATCTCTGGTTGTACTGATCCATTTAGTTTTCACAGCAAGAATACCGGGGTGGGTTGCCATTACCTTCCCCAGGGATCGCATTTAGTCTGACCTCTCTGTCATGACCTTCCCGTCTTGGGTGGCCCTTCATGGTTTAGCTCATGACATCATTGATGTGCTCAAGCTCCAGAACCACGAGAAGGTAACGATCCTTTGCTGAAGTCGCTGCAGTTACCATATATAAAAACAAAGTTCCATGACTTCTTTCCAACCATTTATCCATCAGTCCAAAGAGGAAAAGTTCTGGTTTCAGTTGTATATTTTTCTTTAAAATCCTCTGAATGAATGTATGCATTTGAACCCAAAATCTTCTAGCTTTTTTACACCTCCACCAAGCAGGAGAAAATGACGCTTCTTATTGTTCACATTTCCAACATAGCTTTGAAGTATCTTTATACATTGTAGATAATTTTTCTGGTGTCATATACCAATGGTACATCATTTTATAAAAGTTGTCTTTAAGATTATAACAATGTAAATTTCAATCCTTTCAACTACATATTTTCCTGAAAATTTTAGCCCATTTAATTATACATCATTTCACTTGTTCTTCTTCTGTTTCAAACTTCAATAAAAGTTTATACATTTTAGCAATCACATGTTCATCATTTGTACACAATTCCATTTCAAAGTCTGTCTTAAAATATTCAATACCATAAATAGTTTTGTCTACTTAGAATCTTTCTGATAACTGTAAATAGGAAAACCAGTGACAATTATGTCCCTCTGCCATCAGTTGTTCTCTTGATTTTATTTTGTATTCCCCTTGACAAAATTCTAGTATCTCATGATATGTTAACCATTTGTTATGCCTATTATTTCTTGTCTATAAAATGCTGCTTGTGCTGAGCGCCACAAAGGTGTTTTTGGGCACAACCTGGATTTGTATCTATTCCGTATTCTCCATATGGCATGTCTAAACATAGTGATGTTTAAAATACACATTAACCTTGACTTCATCAGACCACAAATATCCATGCCACCCAAGTCTCAGGTCATGTTTTTCTAATTCTAAAGGTCTTCTATTTCTCAGCAACACCCACTCTTTCATCCAAACCAAACAGCAAGCTGCAAAATATAATTTCAAATCAGGTAAACCCAATCCTCCTCTTTCCTTTGCATCTTGTAACACCTTATATTTAACGTTTTTTTCTCTTGCCATACAAACCTATAGCGTAAATGGTGCATCAGTTGTCAAAGCCAGTATTGTCTGAAACAAAAATATCATTCTAGGCAAAATATTCATTTTTATCACATAAATTCTCCCTAACAATGACAATTGTAATTTCTCCCATCGTAACGTATCTTTTTTAACTTCATTCCATGCTTTAGCATAATTATTTTGAAATAACATACAATTCATATTTGTCATGGTAATACCCAGATATTTTACCTTTTTCTCAATCTTAAAACCCGTTTTCTTAATCAGTTCTGTTTGATCCTCTATTTTCATGTTGTTTTGTTAACATCTTCATCTTCTGATTATTAATCTTAAAATCTGCTATTGTACCAAATTCTTTTAATTTTTCCATTAACATTTCTATTCCCTTTAGTGGCTCCTCCAAAACTAACACCAAGTCATCAGCAAACGCCCTTAACTTAATAAGTTTCTTTTTAGATCTTTACTCCCACAATTCTCTCATCTTGTCTTATATCTCTATTCACTATTTCAAGAACTAAAACAAACAAGAGAGGAGACAATGGGCATCCCTCTATTGTCACTTTTTGTATCTCACAGGGTTTCGTTAGATCTCCATTGACATTATTTGTGCTTTCTGTAAAGTGTAAATTGATCTTACCCATTTAATAAAGTTCTCTCCAAAATTCATATCTTCTAAAACTTTAAATAGGAAGGCCCAGTTCAAATTGTCAGAGGCCTTCTTTGCATCTAAGAGAATCAATGCAGCTTGTTTTTCATTATGTTGCTCCAAGTATTCTAAAACATCCAGCACATTTCTTATATTATCCTTTAACTGTCTTTTAGGTAAAAACCTACTGTCAGATCCCCCTGATCAAAGGTTTCACAGAAACCCTTATCAGAGCATCTACCATCATTTTCTTCTCCAAAGAATGGAATCCATGTCGCCAGATGGGAGAGTGTGAAGGTGGAGTGTGGTTTATTATGGCTATGGAGGACATCAAGGACACGGGGTTGAGATATGCCAGGAATACCATCTGGGTGGGAGGGGGGGTGACATGGTTTCATGGGAAAGGGGACTAACTAAGAGAATGTAGTTTAAATTAGGTTTGAGCGGGAAATCTTTATTCGCAGCTTGCCTTCTATACCGTTCATTACGCTTCATTAAAACAGTTAAAGGAATCCCAGCCTCCTGTGATTGTGTGAATGCTCGAATGATCAGGTGCTGACACCCACATTGATAGTCATGAATAAATTCTTGCAAATTGATTTTCAACCTCTCAGCCAAAATCATTGTAAACAACTTATAGTCATTATTCAATAATTATATTGACTGATAGTTTTTTGTTAAAGTCGAATCTCATCAGAAAGATGGGTTGTCCAATGCTGAAAGGCTGGCAGAAAAAAAAGAAAACAAGAGCTATCTTCACAAAGCCATTTACTTACAGGATATATTTATTACATGTATGCACAACAAATGTCAAATGCAGTAACATCATCTTGTCCACTCTTTGCTCCAAAGGCCTTAAACAATATCCATTCAAAGAATGCTTCTGTATCATGGGGACGGGATACTGAACTGTCTGCCATTACAAATTTCTCCTATCGATGCTGCTATCCTTTCCTCATCTCATGCTAGAGAGTATTTCAATTCATTTTTAAGTCAGGATTTAATTTTGCACAATTTTATAATTGACTATGTACTAACATGAAGCCAATGGAGACAGAGTTAATGAGTTAATAGATGTCAAATTGAGCAAAGGCTGTTTTGCAGCCAAATTTGGTAAAGAGCCATGTCATTCATCTTCAGTGTATCCTTATATAAAAAGTCCAAGCTAGGATAGGCAGAAAATGTGAACTGCTACAGCAACTACTACTGTACGTTACACCAAATTCTTCAAGCTCTTTTCTGTGCTTCTACAGCTTTAGTTGTCAGTGCTGGTCTGATAGCTAGAATAGGGATGAACAGATCGTGACTATTTCTGTCTGGGTCAGTTCATATATGTTCACCAGTGTGGCTGCTCTATCCAATGTCTGTATTAATTTGCAGAGGAAACAACTAAGACTGCATAAACACTTGTTTTGAAATAGCTACATGTTTGCATAGTAATGTATTTTCTCTCAATATGCAATTAGGCAATATGTTTTCTCTTAAAATAAGATTTAAACGTATTTAGATACATAATTTGAACTGACAATTGGGCCATAATTATTCAGGAAGTACAGGAGTTAGCAGATAAGTAAGATACAGAGTGAATCTCTATCAGAATTGACAAGAATTAATTCCTTATACAACCTCAGTTAGAAACGTTGTTTTTCTAAAATAGAACTAGCTACAGGCTTGTATTTCCAAACTAAAATAGTGAAAAGTTTTAATTTATTACATATAATTATGTAAAAGTTTATTTTAACTCCCACCATCATCTGGTGGTATGTTGTTTTAGGAATTTTATAGTTCCATTTATTTTCATTTTTATTACTATAATTTAATACAAAGACAAAAATATCAAAATACTAATAAATGTATTTTCTTTGTTTGTTGTAGTTTTTGTAATTTGTCTACGTATTTTGCTGTCCAGATCCAGGGTATCATTCAAAGGTAATTGCCAGTGGCTTTAGCTAATTTTATTACCAATGAAATGCATAGCTTTGGGGAAAAATGGAAATGAAATAGCTTTGATCTCTGGTCTCTGAGCAGGTACAGATACAGGGAAACTGTGTCCCTACAATAGCTTTTCAATACATTCAAGAGCTAGAACCTGTATCATTTTGGTGGTAGAATCTACTTCCTCAGTTCCAATATGTATGCTTATAGAGGCCTTCCTGATGCTTACTTTTTCACCACTGTGGTGGAAAACTTGAGAGAAAATTAGTAAGATTTCTTTGTGTACAAACATAAAACAATATAAATGATTTTTTTGGTGCACTGACTAATCAATAATGCCAAGTTCCTAGGTGTATTGCAACAGCTTACATACAGGTAGTCCTCACTTAAAGACCATAAAAGGGACCGGTAAATTGGTCTTTAAGTAGTATGGTTGTTAAGCGAGGCATCATGTGACCGCACCCAATTCTACAACATTTTTTGCAGTGATTGTTAAATGAATCACAGGGTTCCCCATTGATTTTGCTTGTTGGGAGCTGGCTGGGAAGGTCACAAATGGTGATCACATGACCCCAGGATGCTATAACTGTCATAAATACATGCCAGTTGCCAAGCACCTGAATTTTGATCATGTGACTGCAGGGACACTGTGAAGGTCATAAGTGCGAGGACCTGTTGTAACTTTTTTCAGTGCCATTGTAACTCCGAATGGTTCGCTAAACAAACGGTTGTTAAGTGAGGACTACCTGTACATCCTAAGAATGACACCCTCCAGTTGTACTATCACCACTTTACAAACAGAAATCACTAGTATTATATTTACTGTATGTTTGATGAGGTTAATTCAGTATAATATGCTGTAAGTTGAAAAATCATATAATTATATAATAATTAAAATTATTATTATATAATGGAACAGCTGAGTTAGTAGCTAATGATTCAGTACATAATAAACACATCTATGATACATACTTTTTCTGACAGCTGACAATGGGAAAATGTATTTCAGATAGGGACTTTTAGCTTGACCCCAAATTCCCTTTTTATACCATATTAAAGGTCCCAGGAACAAATATCAGTTCTTCAGTTTCCACTTAAATGAGAGAAAGAAATGGAAACAAGATCAGATAGAAATAAACTGCAAGAAAACATAGGCTCTAACAATTATATTAAGTGCATGAAAAATGAGTAGTATCCCCTGACCATTCAGAGTCACTCTGATAACAGAAACAACCTGCATTGCTCATTCAGTATATGTAATATTTGAGTGTAGTGAATTTTTTAAATGATTAAAAAAAAACATTTCCAAATTCAAGCTCCAAGAAATAAAATTGAACTTCTTGATAAATTATAATTCAATTTTCCTGTTGGAGTCTTCCTGTCATGTTCCCTTCTCTTGGTTCATCTGCCATTAGAAGTTTCTACACGTGTTAGCTGCCTTCACGCATTCACCGCATTCCCAGAGAACAAACCCGTGTTAGCTTCGCATTCCTTTGCCTCAGGCATTTAACCAAGGATGCTTTGCTGATAAGGCACCGCTCTAACAAACTGCTGAGAGGGGAGGGGGGAACTAAGGAGTGAGAAACAGCCTGTCTGCGAGACAGGGAGGGGGATGAGATCAGAGGAGGGAAAGAATCACTTTGAATGTTTTATTTTATGTATGTATGTATGTATGTATGTATGTATGTATTTATTTATTTATTTATTTATTTATTTATTTATTTATCAAATTTGTCACCGCCCATCTGCTCCCTCTGGAGGGATTCTGGGTGGTTTACAATAAAATAATCACTAAAACAATAAATATATAAAATGCCTTATAAAGTTACGTACCATTAATAATATAAATAAGAGTAAAGTCCAGATGACTGTGATCTCGTTCAGTCTTTGTGTGGAACGGTTTTTCAAGGCACTAGCCAACCCCAGGCATGACTCCTCTCCTCCCCACCCCAGGCCAGATGGCAGAGCCAGGTCTTCAAGTTTCTCTGAAAGGCCAGGAGCGATGGGGCTAGCCTCATCTCCGGGGGCAAGATGTTCCAAAGGGTGGGTGCTACTGCAGAGAAGGCCCACTTCCTGGACCCCGCCAGATGGAATTCTCTTCCCAACGGGGTCCTCGGCATGCCCTCTCTGCAAGATCAGGTGGGGTGGGTTGATGTAACAGGGAAGAGGCGGTCCCTCAAGTAGCCTGGCCCCATGCCATGTACGGCTTTAAAGGTGATAACCAAAACCTTGAATTGGACCCGGAAGCAAACTGGTACCCAATGCAGCTCACATAGCAAAGGTGTTATATGCGCCCTTCTGGGGTGCCAAAAATAGCCCGCGCGGCCACATTCTGGACCAGCTGAAGCTTCCGGATACTCTTCAAGGGTAGCCCCATGTAGAGCGCGTTACAGTAGTCAATATGGGAGATAACAAGGGCATGAGTGACTGTCTGAAGGGCTTCCCGATCCAGGAAAGGGTGCAACTGGTGCACAACACGAAGCTGTGCAAAGGCCCTTCTGGCCACAGCTGCCACCTGCTCTTTGAGCAGGAGCCGTGAGTCCATGAGGACCCCAAGATTACGCACCGGGTCTGTCTGGGGCAGTGCAACCCCATCCAGAACTAAAGATGACAAAGTCCGGGATACGGAGGAATCCTTAACCCACAGCCACTCCATCTTACCAGGGTTCAGCTGAAGCCTGTTGTTCCCCATCCAGGTCCCCACAACCTCCAGGCAGCTGGAGAGGGCAGTCACGGCATCACTTACCTCACCCGGGATGGAGATATACAATTATCATCAGCATATTGATGATACTTCATCCCGTGGTGACGGATGATCTCGCCCAGCGGTTTCATGTAGTTGTTGAATAGGAGAGGAGAGAGAACCGAACCCTGCGGCACCCCACAATGGAGGGGTCAAGGGTCAGACCTCTCACCCCCTATCACCGATTGGGACTGGCCCTGGAGGAAGGAGGTGAACCAGCACCGAACCACACCGCCCACACCCAACTCCCTGAGCCGACCCAAAAGGATACCATGGTCAATGGTATTGAAAGCCGCTGAGAGATCAAGAAGAGCAAGGATGGATGCACTGCCACCATCCCACTCCCGCCAGAGATCATCCTAAGTGCGACCAATGCCATTTCCGTCCCATATGCAGGCCTGAAACCTGACTGAAAGGGGCCAATTCCTCACTTGGACCTTTGGCTACTATACTACTACTGTGTTAATCGGATCCTCAATAAAGAATTCTTTAAGATTCCTGACGGACTGTCTGGAGAGTTTCTAAGTTGGGATCTTGGTATTGGGATTGTCACACTTCCTTTGAAGCCAAGCACAAAATGGCCATAGAAGCTAAATTGTTCTCTCATTGGTTTCCTAACATCAGCCTTTCAGATGTCAAGTTAATGACCATTTATTATTTTGTGCAGAAAATAACTTCTTGCTTTATGTAGAATCCAGGAGGCAGTACAGGAAGATGATTGCCTGTAACATACTGAAAGATGGATAGGCCAATGAATCTTTAGTGTTATAGTTGATTCTGTTCAGTCCTATACAGGTAGTCCTCAACTTGCAACCACAGTTGGGACTGGAATTTCTGTTGCTAAGTGATGAAAGCGAGATGTCATGTGACCACATTGCTTAGTGACGGCAATCCTGGCACTCCCTGTTGCTGTTGTTAAGCAAATTCCACTGGTTGTTAGCTGAGGACCCTCCACAATCCAGGCTTGGTCCCTCCCAGCCCCAAGTTTCAGTAAGGTAAGGGACTACCTCCAACTCCCCCCACCCACCTATGTCCCCCCCATCTCTGCCCTTTTGACCACCCTGCACCCTGCCTTGCAGGGGGGCAAGCAGTCCCAGAACCGCATGGCTCTTGGGCTGCTTGCCACACCGGGAAGCTGTAGCTAACCCAGCCCAGTCCCAGCTGCAGTCACCCTCACCAAGCTGCACTCCAGGGCCCCAGCTGCCCTGTGCTCTGCCGCCCCAGCTGACCTTGCATCTTCTTGCGCCCCCTGCTGATGAGGTGCGCCCGGCCTGGCCCTTTGCACCAAGAAGCCCCTTTGGCAAAGCCAATAAAAGCAAGCTGGCAAAAGCAAGCCCCCCAGCAGTTTCCCATTGAGCAAAACTGCTTCCTGCCTTCCCCATTGGCTGGCATTCTTATTTGCACCATGCTGCTGGAATAATAATAATAATAATAATAATAATAATAATAATAAGAAGTTATTATTGCCTAGCAGCACAGTGCAAATAAGAACGCCAATGGGGAAGGCAGGAAGTGATCTTGCTCAATGGGAAACCTCCAGGGGTTGGCTCAAGGAGCCCATGTAGGAAGTGTTTGCCAGAGAAACTGCTTGAGGCTGCTTGCCATGCCCCAGAAAGCTGCAGTCGCCCTCACCATTATTATTATTATTATTATTATTATTATTATTATTATTATTATTATTATTATTATTGCCCAGTAGCTGCAGTAGCTGTTACTTCAAGGACCAGTCATAAATCACTTTTTTCAGTGCCGCTGTAATTTTGAATGGTCACTGAACAAATAAAGTTGAGGACTACCTGTAGTAGTATTCCAACTAGATATGGTGGCAGATTAACATTAGGGAATATGTAGGATTTGTGTTGTGCCTTTTGGGGTGGTGAGTAGGTGTTTTAGATTTGAGTATCTACAGAAAGGACTGTAATCCAAAACTTTTAAAAGGAACATGGGGTTATGCTGGAATGGTATGAGTTGAAAGTGATATTCTCCCACATCTGTAAGGCACTAATCTGGCCTTTTTTATCTGTATGTTATAGCCTGGGAAATAATCAACTTAATTTTTCAAGATGCATGCTTTTATTATAGAACTTGGCTATAAATGATGTTTTTTAATATTGTGGGTGAAATCTAGCAGCATACTGTATGTGTACAATCACTAGTTTTTTGATATAGTATTTCACAATACAAAAAGGGGCCTTAGCGTTTAGACTAGGCTCAAGTTACTAACAGGATGAAAATTTGTATGTTTCCTAAAAAAATTTTTTAACAGCATAAAGCCAATAGACCCAGACCAGAAAGAGACATGTCTGTTAGAAGACAGGTTTTGAGGTACGGTGGGGGTTGGTTGGTGTTATTCATAAAACAGTGTATTTTGAAGCCAGTTTATTACTCAGGGCATTGTCATTGATTGAAAAGTGCTTATAATTAGGTATTTTTGATATTTCATCTCCAGTTAATCTCAGATTACTACTTCTTTCTTCTCTGAATTTACCCGACAACAGGTGAAGCAGAATCTATCAGTTCTTGTTGCAAAAGACTAAGCTATCTCTCTGGAAATGCTAGATACTGCCCAACAGCTTTTATGAATGTACAGTAAAATTGCTATCCCCTCTCCCTTTAATATACTATATTAATAAATGAACTGTGTGCTGTGCTTTATATGCTTGTTTTGCTATGCTTAATCAGGTGAATACACATTTTTAAAAATTCAAATTATATTGTTTTTCAGACCACATTGGATGATGGTTGCCGGTTGGGTCACCATGGTAGTGACTATCTTTTGGGGATTCCTTATCTTCAGCTACTTCAGATATGTGAAGATATTCCGGTCACTTCCTTTCATTGCTCCCCTGCAGTCACTTAGCCCAAATGTCCATGAAGCAAAACCAGACGATGAGCTGAAGAAAGATTAATTTATCACATTGGATGAAATAATATTTTCAGTGAATTTCTATGTTTAACTCATAAGAGAAATCTTGTTCTGCTTTTTCACTTTTCAGGGAGTTAATACACAGTCTTAAATATACCTTTTACTGTTACTGTGGATTTTAAACTTTATTTTGAGGTTTGCCTGCCATAGGTCAGCTTTTACCAACCAGGGTACCCTTCAAAAGTTTGAATTTCAATTCCCAGAATTGTCAGCCATGGCTATGTTGTTGAGAGTTGAAGCACATGCATTTGGAGAGTACTTAGGTTGGACAAAGCAACCATAGTTCGTTTTTCTAACTTTTTAGTATACCCCCCCACCATGCTTTAACAAAATCATTAACATAAAGGATAACTACATAAAGGGTGAGATTACTATATACAGTAAATAGCTGTCATTCAGTGAAAATCTCTAGGCACCTTTTCAATGTTGCCAAAAGGAAGTGCCCTAAGTAAATTGAAAGTTAGAAGAGCAGTCCAATTTAATGCAATAAGGAATATTAAACTTTAATATATGTCAAATTGTCTGGATTTTGCCACTTAAAATGTAAGTATTTATTCATAAAAAGGTCAAAATAAAATTCAGTTGGCTAAATGATTGAATATTTCCAGCTGTTTGTTTTCAGCATTTTAAGTAAAAAGTAAGTATATGACATGTATTTGTGTTGCTGTTATATTTTACTCATCTATGTTATATACCTGTATCTAAGCCAGAGCAGGAGGTACTTGAATGGGAGGCCAGGAAAATCCAGAGCTATATGCCAGACTGGGAAGTTGAAGAAGTTTCCCAACAAAGGCAGAGGTAAACCATGCTACCAAGGAAATGACATGAATGTGTCTATACAACCATTTCCACAGGGTGAGAGCCACTGCAGAGAAGGCCTGCTTCCTGGACCCTGCCAAATGAAATTCTCTTACAGATGGGGTCCGTAACATGCCCTCTCTGCCTGACCGGGCAGGACGGGTCTATGCAATGGGGGTGAGATGGTCCCTCAGGTAACCTGGACCCATGCCATGTAGGGCTTTAAAGGTGATAACCAATACCTTGAATTTGTTAGAATTATCAAGGATCAACTCAGCATTGTCTCATAAGTATAAGGGGGTCGCTCTAGCAAATCGCATCTGTATTGTGCTTGTGGGATGTCACATGGGTCACCTGACTTCTTTCTCCTCCTCGGGCTTGGGGAGTAACAGTCTCCATTTACCTCGTGGGCAGACATGCAAGCAGGAGGTGCTGCAGGAATGTAGCTCTCCACCAACCATCCTCTGCTAGAAAGAACCAGTGATGATTAAATGCTTTCTACTATGAACCTACCTGTATCCAGATCTACTGAATAAAAGTAGGCTATCTCTATTTTTCTTCATCTAAATACTATGTGAAGACTGAATTCATTTCTGAACATAATGGACCTTAATGTGCAAGTTCCCTTCTGGTTCACACTTCTACTCTGCAAGATTGCTGTTAGCTGCTTGGAGTTCTTTTACTAACCTTTAAAAACTCCATCAGAATTGGACCCAGAAGCAAACTGGCACCCAGTGCAGCTCTCTCAGCAAAGGTATTATATGCACCATCCTTGAGGCTCCTAAAACTGCTCACATGGCCGCATTCAAATTTCCCAAAACTCATACAAAGCAGAGGTTTTGTTCATTTTTTTACCTATTTTGCAGCAGCACTGCATTAATTCCATTATACTATAGTTATTTTGATAATTTGGACTGCAACTTTGCTCTTCAAAGTATGTTTCTAAATGTTTGTTGTTTATTCGTTTAGTCGCCTCCAACTCTTCGGGACTTTATGGATCAGCCCACACCAGAGCTTCCTGTCGGTCAACACCCCCAGCTCCCCCAAGGATGAGTCCGTCACCTCTAGAATATCATCTATCCATCTTGCCCTTGGTCAGCCCCTCTTCCTTTTGCCTTCCACTCTCCCTAGCATCAGCATCTTCTCCAGGATGTCCTGTCTTCTCATTATGTGGCCAAAGTATTTCAGTTTTGCCTTTAATATCATTCCCTCAAGTGAGCAGTCTGGCTTTATTTCCTGGAGGATGGACTGGTTTGATCTTCTTGCAGTCCACGGCACTCTCAGAATTTTCCTCCAACACCACAGTTCCAAAGCATCGATCTTCCTTCTCTCAGCCTTCCTTATGGTCCAGCTCTCGCAGCCATATGTTACTACTGGGAATACCATTGCTTTAACTATGTGGACCTTTGTTGTCAGTGTGATGTCTCTGCTCTTAACTATTTTATCGAGATTTGTCATTGCTCTCCTCCCAAGGATTAAATGTCTTCTGATTTCCTGACTGCAGTCAGCATCTGCAGTAATCTTCGCACCTAGAAATACAAAGTCTTTCACTGCCTCTACATTTTCTCCCTCTATTTGCCAGTTATCAATCAAGCTGGTTGCCATAATCTTGGTTTTTATGAGGTTTAGCTGCAAGCCAGCTTTTGCACTTTCTTTTTTCACCTTCATCATAAGGCTCCTCAGTTCCTTTTCGCTTTCAGCCATCAAAGTGGTATCATCTGCATATCTGTTAATGTTTCTTCCATCGATTTTAACCCTAATTTCTAATTGTGCTTGAGATAATTATAGGCAGAAATGGAACAGCTATCGACAAGGGAGTTGGTGGGATTGTAGCATTGGCATCAACTTTCTTTAGCAGCATCTTCTATCCTTCCTGCCCTAGGTGCTGGACATTGTATAGTTCAGAGGGGGAAACAACATTCAGCAAATGGGCACCAGGATGTCTGAGAATGAGAGAGGGCTGTTTACTAAATAGGTAATTATAGCTCTCAGAATGATTTGTAGATTGGCAAAGGGTTTCGACCCCTGAGGCAATTAGGAGTGCATTTATTTATTAATTTTGCAGAACTGTGAACTCACTTCAGTTTTTTGGACTCAGGATCCTTTAATTCTAAACCATTTGTACCTGATTGGCTGGACTTCCGAGGACCTAATGAAGAAAGAACTGACGTCTGTTCTGGCAACAGATTTTGTTTCTTAAAGAGTTGGCAACTCTAGACTAGTTACGTGGTCTCATGAGTGACCACCTCACAGTACCTAGTTCTCGACATTACAAGAGTGGGTCAGGGTAAAATCTTCAGCTATGTTATCAGTCGTGTTCCTTACATATCTTTCCAAGATATGCAGCATTATATTTTTCATTGAGAACAACTCAAGTTGTAGCGAACCCTTAAACATTCCAAGCGTTTTCCTTTGACAAAGTTGAACGCAGAGAGCAGAATACGTACTTCACCCCGATCTGCACGCCCCAGTGGGGCTCGGATTCCTGCCGTAGTGCATGCTGGGAATTGTAGTTTGGCGTCCATCTGCCCCCGCGGGAGGTGCGGCTAGCTTGAGAGCTTCTCTTGCAACGCTCGGACCGAGGCTGAAGGCGACCAAGCAGCTGATCCTCGGGGAAGATTCTTTGCCCGCCTGAAGAAAGGCCCTCGGGTTCGGAGCAGCCAGGTCCCAGAAGCAAGCGGAGAGGCGGAGTCGTGCCGGTTGGGCCCCACTCGGGGCTCGCTTCTCCGTCTCTGCCTCGCTTGGCGCGAGCGCTATTCCTGGGGGTGCAGCCCCGGCTTCCCCTTCCCCTCACTGGAGGCGGCTCCATGCGGCTAGCGGCCTCTTCCACCTCCTCCCACCCCTCCGCAAGAGGCAGGGCGAGAAGGCGGCATCCGCCCGGGGTCCCACCCGCGAGCGCCCTGAGGCCGCCGCCGCCGCCCTCGGCCTGAGAGGGACCCCCGTTTGATAGCAGGAAGGATGGCGAACCAGCTGGTGGTCCTCAACGTCTACGACATGGTGAGTGACCGGGCGAGCGAGGGCTCCGCCTGAGGAGCGGGGAAGCCGGCGCTTCCCACCTTTAGCTCTTAACCCGGCCGCGTCTCCCAGGCCTTTTTTCTTTCTTTCCTTCTTTCTTTTACCTTCCGCCGGGGACAGCTGGCCATCTCCCGGGCACAAAAGCGACTCTTCCGTTTTCCTTGTATCTCCATCCTTCCCTCCAAGCCTTGGCGAATTTCGGCTTAGCTACTCGTTCAAGTTAAGAACAGGAGGCTTCTTTCATCTTTCAGAAGTTTTTGCCAGTGCAGTATCTCCTCTGCCTTCTCTCCCCCGCCCGCCGATTCACCCTCAGTTTTCAAATAGTTATCTGGCTGAAAGGTGCTGTAACAATTTGGAAACAAGGAATCGGCTCGGTGGGATTAGCAGGAGCTTGGAAGTCCTAGCAACAGGTGTGTATGAGTTCACTTCTCTCCTGTCGGGTGCTGCATTCACTCAAGCGTTCAACCAGTAGGTATAGTTTACTAAATTTCTGTAACCCCTCATATAGATCTAAAGAATAATCGTTTTCATAATGGGTTAGCCGGAACATCAGTCCTTAAATTGTTTACATTGTGGGAAAGCCTTAAAGGTCTCAACCTTACACGTTTGCTTGTTTGTTTTTTGCATTTGGAAAGAATCAAAAGGCAGAGAGTAACAAAAAAGATTAAATGATATTTCATGGTGGAAAATATCTTTTCGAGCAGGTCAGTTCTTGTCTAATAGCATGAGTTAGTGTTTCTAAATTATGGTGCTAGTTTTGTTTATATGCAGGAGAAATTTGTGAGATATTTTACTTTTGTCTACTTAAGGCTAAAGTTTTGTAGTAATTTACTTGGTGGACCATAAGTAACTCAGATATCATACCATTCTCATTTAATTTATTTTTCTTCACTGTTGCACAATTGTTTTCTAGCAGGGAAAGCCAGTATAGTATAATAAAAGGTGGGATGAACATAGATTTTGAGCTATGATAAATCTGTAGCTGGAATTGTGTGTTAAAGGGCTTGGGAATTTGCTTCTATAACCATTTATCCTGTTCCTTATCATAACAATATCTTTATAATATGCATAATTCATGTCTGCTCACCTGAGTCATTCAGTTGCATCTGGCTCTGGTTAGTAGTTCTCAGGGTTTACAAAAACTCAGGGTTTTAGGAAACATCAAAATCAGTCATGCAGGCCTGAAGCCATTAGAAATGGGTCAGAGTATTGAACTAGAATAGGAGTAGAAAATCTGCCTTTGTTAAATTGTTGTGGGAATAAAATAGGATGGGACTAAAACAGTGTACATCACCTTGAATTCCTTGGAAAATCTGGAGTAATATAAATGTAGAAAATATAGGAACAAGATGGAAAATATAGCATCTTGTATCTGCATTAAAGAAATAGTTCTAAATAAATCATGAAGCGCAAAAAGGTGAACATCCATTTACTTCTGCGTGTAAAATTTTAAAATGCCTAGTACTTCAATGCTTCTGAGGTTTGAGGTACTTTTAATAAAAGTTACATCACCTTTTGAGTTACTAATGCATTCTGTTCATACAGAATCTGCAAAAGGTTTTGAATGAATGTATACTTTTAAGCATGAGCCTCATGTGGCGCAGATTGGTAGGCAGCAGTATTGCAACCAAAAACTCTCCCCACAACTCCAGTTCGATCCCAGTGGAAGCTGGATTCTTGGGTAGCCGGCTCAGGTCGACTCAGCCTTCCATCCTTCCAAGGTCGGTAAAATGAGGACCCAGCTTGCTGGGGAAGGTGACAACTGGGGAAGGCAATGGCAAACCACCCTGCTCTATAGTCTGCCAAGAAAACGTCGCAAAAGTGGCGTCCCCCCAAAGGGTCAGAAATGACTTGGTGCTTGCACAGGGGGCCTTTCACCTTTCACATACTTTTACGCATTCATTTTGTTGCTGCAAATGTTTCTAGAAACACCTATTGTCTACAGAAGTGTTTCTCAAGCTTGAAGATGTGTGGACTTCCATTCCAGAATTCCCCAGCCAGCATGGGAGTTGAAGTCCACATATCTGCAAGTTGCTAAGGTTGAGAAACACTGGTCTACAGTAATATGAATTATTTAAATAGAAAATGGTGGGAAATAATAGCTGCACGTTTTCTTTCTTTCTTTCTTTCTTTCTTTCTTAGATAGATAGATAGATAGATAGATAGATAGATAGATAGATAGAATTTTATCATCGCCCATCTCACTCAAAGAGCTACTCTGGGTGGTTGCTCTTGACAAGGATGTAAATCAGGTCTTTATATTTTATGTCTTTGGCAACAGTCAAGCAGCAGCATCAAGAAGGTGCAACATCCTGAGCCTGGAGAGAGTTGGTATCTGATCTTTTAACTGCTTCGTGTAGCAAGTTACTAATGAACAGCTGTAAATCCTAGACTTGTGATATAGCATTTCAGCAAGAAACAAATCCTGAATAACTGCAAGTTAATCCAACCTGATCAACCAGATGGAATCCAAGCGTAACTGGACAAAAACATCAAAGTTTGTCAGTGATGGGTTGTGATAAAATTAGGTTATATTCCAGTTCCCTATTGTCAGATGAAGTTAGTATTTTTAAACACTGAGTATCAGTATGGTGTAGAGGAGTGGTTCTTCCTCTCCCTGCCCACCCCACTCCATGACTTGAAAATTGCTTGGGGTCTCAGTGGACTACCAGAAGATGTTCTTTGTTCTGTAAATTAAAGCAGATATGTAACTCTTATTAGCTACTGTGGACATGACTGCCTAATGTAATGGGTGGTGTGTGTGCGTGTGTGCAAAATAAAATGTAATGTCACAATTGCAGATCAGATTCAACATTCATCTTTCTGTATTTGAGAAATGGTGATTGTCAGCCATGTGCAAGACATCTTTGATGTAGAGAATAAAGTATTGGAATTTGACCAAGAAGACCTGGGATTAGATGTCCACTAGCTATGAAGCTAACTATGGACATGGATTCTTATCCTTTTCCTCCTCCTTGGTTATAACTGTGAATATGGTTTCAATATTTTATGTCACAAACTGTTAGGACATAAAATGCACTGTTTTGAGAGCAAAACATAGGATTCATATATTTATTTAATTAATTAATTTGTTACGGCCCATCTCCTCTGACCAGAGGGATTCTGGGCAGTTTACAATACAGAACAATAAATATACAATAAAATTCTAATAAATATACAATAAAATTCTAATAAAATCCCACTAAAACAATTTCTTAACTACCCCAGCTCATAAAATTCAGATGGCTGTGATCTCCTTCAGTCGTTATGTAGGAGGGGCACTTCAAGGCACTAGCCAACCCCAACTATGTTGATTCTCCTCCCTGCCCCAAGCCCAGTGGCAGAGCCAGGTCTTCAGCTTTCTCCGGAAGGCTAGGAGCGATGGGGCTAATCTCACCTCCAGAGGCAAGATGTTCCAAAGGGCGGGCGCTACTGCCGAGAAGGCCCGCCTCCTGGACCCCGCCAGATGGAATTCTCTTACCAACGGGGTACTCAGCATGCCCTCTCTGCATGATCGGGTGGGACGGGTTGATGATATGGGGAAGAGGCGGTCCCTCAGGTAACCTGGACCCATGCCATGTAGGGCTTTAAAGGTGATAACCAACACCTTGAATTGGACCCAGAAGCAAACTGGTATCCAATGCAGCTCGCGTAGCAAAGGTGTTATGTGTGCCCTTCTAGGGGTGCCGAAAATAGCCCTTGCGGCCGCATTCTGGACCAGCTGAAGCTTCCGGATACTCTTCAAGGGTAGCCCCATGTAGAGCGCATTGCAGTAGTCTATATTGGAGATAACAAGGGCATGAGTGACTGTCCGAAGGGCTTCCCAATCCAGGAAAGGGTGCAACTGGTGCACAACACAAAGTTGTGCAAAGGCCCTTCTGGCCACGGCTGCCACCTGCTCTTTGAGCAGGAGTTGTGAGTCCATGAGGACCCCCAGATTACGCACTGGGTCTGTCTGGGGCAGTGCAACCCCATCCAGAACTAAAGATGACAAAGTCCTGGATACGGAGGAACCCTTAACCCACAGCCACTCCATCATACCAGGGTTCAGCCAAAGCCTGTTGTTCCCCATCCAGGTCCCCACAGCCTCCAGGCAGCTGGAGAGGGCAGTCACGGCATCACTTACCTCACCCGGGATGGAGATACACAATTGAGTATCATCAGCATATTGATGATACCTCATCCCGTGGTGACGGATGATCTTGCCCAGTGGTTTCATGTAGATGTTGAATAGGAGAAGAGAGAGAACCGAACCCTGCGGCACCCCACAAAGGAGAGGTCGAGGGTTGGATCTCTCCCCCGCTATCACCACCAACTAGGACCGGCCCTGGAGGAAGGAGGTGAACCAGCACAAAACCACGCCGCCCATGCCCAACTCCCTAAGTCGGTTCAGAAGGATACCATAGTTGATGGTATCAAAAGCCGCTGAGAGGTCAAGAAGAGCGAGGATGGATGCACTACCCCCATTCCGCTCCTGCCAGAGATCATCCATAAGTGCGACCAATGCCGTTTCTGTCCCATATCCAGACCTGGAACCTGACTGAAAGGGGTCTAGATAATCCTTTTCCTCCAGAATCCTCTGGAGTTGTAATGCCACCACTTTCTCAATCACTTTCCCCAAAAAGGGGAGGTGGGAGACTGGATGAAAATTATCCAGTACAGTAGGGTCCAGCGATGGTTTCTTGAGGAGGGGTTGTACCAGCACCTCTTTAAAGGCAGCTGGAAACACCCCCTCCCTCAAGGATGTATTAACCATCGCCTGGACCCAACAACATGTCACCTCCCAAGCTGCTTTCACCAGCCAGGAGGGGCATGGATCTAATTGGCAAGTGGTGGCATTTACTGTCCGGAGGATCCTGTCCACTTCCTTGGGGCCAACAGGGTCAAACTGTTCCCAGATAACATGGTAAGTATGATTCCTTGGTATCTCCACAGATCCTGCCTCACGCTTGGAGTCTAACGTGGAGGGGATCTGAGCGATTTTGTCTTGCAGATGCTCTGAAAACTCCTCTGCGTGGCCCTGTAGGTGGGTCACTGCACCCACCTTCCCCAAAAGGGATTGAGTGATTTTAAATAGGGCCGTTGGGCGGCATTCTGCAGACGCAATAAGAGCGGAGAAGTATTGACGCTTCACCACTTTTATCGCCACCAGGTAGGCCTTTATAGCGTCTCTAACCAGTGTTCGGTCGGATTCGGTCTTTGTCTTCCTCCAGTGGCGCTCTAGACGTCTCTTAATCCTCTTCAAAACCCTCAGCTCCTCCGTAAACCACGGGGAGCATCGAGTATGATGTGGCAAGAGAGGTTGCACATGCGCAATCCTGTCCAAGGCCCCAGCCACCTCCCTATTCCAGGCAGTGGCCAGGGCCTCCACTGGACTGTGCAGCAGATCCCCGGGTATAGCCCCCAGCTCCCTCTGAAACCCTACTGGGTCCATCAGTCGCCGGGGGCGGACCAATCAAATGGGTCCTGCCTCCCTGTGGAGGGGGGTGGCATAATCTCAAGGCCACCAGGGCATGATCTGACCATGACAATGGGGATAGCTGTAACTCTCCCCTCAGGTCACATTGCCACTGCTCCGACAAGAGAACTAAATCCGGGGTGAGGCTACTGTCTTGAGTCAGGTCGCGAATAATCTGAGTCAGGCCCATGGCTGCCATGGTAGCCATGAATTCCCGAGCTGCCTCAGAGGCCCGCCCCAGGGAAGGCAGGTTGAAGTCCCCCAGAACCATAAGCCTGGGGAACTCCACCGCCAACCCTGAGATGGCCTCCAGCAGCTCAGGCAGGGAGGTTGCCACGCAGCAGGGAGGCTGGTACAGCAGCAACCCTCCCAACTGCTCTCGTGCACCCAACTTGAAAAACAGGGTCTCACAACTGGCCACTTGTGGGGCAGGGCCCCTGAAGGCCACCAGAGACTCCCGGATGACAACTGCCACCCCTCCCCCCCTGTCCTGTTGTCTCAGCTGGTGCCATGCCGTAAACCTGGCCGGGCACATTTCTGAAAGGGGCACCCCCCCTTCAGGGCCCAGCCAGGTTTCAGTAATACATGCCAGGTCTGCCCCCTCTTCAGTGATCAAATCACTTATGAGGGGGGCTTTGTTGTTAACAGACCTGGCATTGAGTAGCAACAGCCGGAGATCAGGGTCCCTATGGGTCTGCTGACCAGGGCCTGGGTCTGAGCACAGAGGGCCAGAACACGCCACCGATAAGAAAAAACGGGGGTCGTCTTCCCGGAAGATGGCCCGCCTTCCAGCTCCCACCATAACGTCACCTACCCATCACCACCTCAATAGTATGACCTGCCCTGCAGCCCCCAGAGACTCCAAATCCACCTAGCCCCACTCCAGCACTTCCGGAGTCTCCCACTTGGAGTAGAGGTCCCTCCATCCATCCACACACCCTCACACATACACAGTTATCCACAGGGCAATGGCAAGCCCTCTGGCACACCAGCTCACACTCTCGGCGCCATCTGGGCCCAGCCATCACCCACCCATTCATTCTTCAATCACTGCTGCCTGTTCGGCCTCTCTCACTGGTTGGCCAGGGGCATCTCATTCGCTCCCCACCTCCTGCTTCTCACTCAGGAAGTGAGTGCTCTCCCGCACCGTCAGACACTTCTTGACTCCTCCCCTCGTCTCTCACCCCAGGAGGGAGTCCTCATTCACACTGTAGGGACCCCAATAGCTCTCCACCACTTCCAGGCCAGTAGGGAGGGGATGGCCAAGATCTCCTTGCCCAGCTCCCTCCACGTTCCTGGGCCTGCAACGCCAAGGCCTATACCCCTAGGTCTATCCCGGGTTCTCCCTGGTCAGTCAGTCAGTTTGCCATCTAGCTGGTAGTTGACCTGCTCCACCAAACTGGGCCTCCAGGTTCGTTCTTCCGGCTCGCTGCGCTGCTGGTCTGCTGCACCACTCACCCACTCTGCCAGGCTGGACCTCCAAGGTGGGTCAGCAGGTCTCTCTTGCCGCTGGTCTGCTGCGCCGCCAAACTGCTCCGCTGGGCTGGCCCTCCAAAGTCGGGCCGTCATGCCGCCGAGCTGTCCGTCTGCCGCGCTGCCAAACTGCCCCACCAGGCTGGTCCACTGAGGCCAGTCAGTCGGTCCGCAACACCGCCAATCCACCACGCCGTCAGACTGCTGCCCCGTGCGTCCAGGCCGCCGCAGGGGTCATACTGCCAACGCTCCCCATGCCACTCAAGTCTCCTCTGAGTCCAATGCGCCACCAATCTGCTGCGCCGCCAAACCTCCGGGACTTGCCGCGTTGCTTTGTGCCGCCAGGGCTCACCCAGGTCCGCTGCCACTCGCTGTTCCGTCCAGGGGGCTCCATCCAACCCCAACCCATCAGGTATGAGGGTCGGGGAGCCCAGAAGTCCCCTCCAAAGCCCCCGATCAAAATGAAGTTGGGGGGGAAGAGGTGAGACCCAGGAGTCCTCCCCTCAGAGCAGCAGCAGTCGGTGTCGGCGTCTGCTCCCGGTCGCCATCTTGGATATATACTGCCTAAAAGCATAGATGGAAGGTAAAACATAATAAATATTTTCTCTCCATAGTTTTGTGTCCCTTTAACACTTATTTAGGATTGTCAGGTTGATGCCAAGAGATTTTTTCTTTTTGCATTTTGCTGAGTTAAGAGGTGATGCAGCTTTTGATTTTCCTACTTGTTCCGCTTTCCAATAGTGTTCTGCATCACAACTTCTGAATACCTGCTTGCTGAAACAGCCTTGTTGCTGGGTAAACTACAACTTTATAACCATGTACTTGTGAGGAATAGCAACCTTATGATCTATATAAATTTTTGGGTGTAAATGTGACACAAATGTAGTGACAGCTTGAATCTTACAGTTGCTCTTTGCCCTGGCATATCTCTTGCATAAGCACACCCATGTGTTTGTACTGGGAATGTGCATGGTGGTATGTAATATTTATCCTTAGCTATGCATCCAAAAGCAATTCAATTCCTCAAGCGTGTGTTGGAATGAACATAACAACTTTCATAGTTCACCAAAAGTATTGAGCACATAAGATTACAGATTTGCTCATTCAAAATGAATGGGAATTTGCACACAGAAGTAAGAATGCTATTCCTCAAATCCAAAAAATTCTAGTAATTTCTTGGAGATTTCTTTGTATATAATTATAAAGATATATCAAGATTCATTTTTGTGATTACATTCCAAAGCTGTGTAAATAAATTTGGAGAGCAATTTAGAGCAGAAACAGAAATGTTCTTCAAACTGTCTATAAAACTTTTCAAAAACAGTATGGTTTGGTCTGTGTGATTATTCTTATTACTTTTATGCTCTTGAAACCTAAGGTATGCACATAATCATTACAGAGTAACTGATGAGAATGGGAACTGACATCCCAAGAACATCAGTTTGCATTGCTTATTATTTATTTCACCTAGTAAAAAAGAATGAGAAATGGAGGAATATGTATTTGTTTTCCTAACCTGTTTTGATAAATGATTTATATTTTGCTCTTCAGCCAGGAAAACTTAGTAGTTTACAGATTAATAAAAACAAGTTCCTTTCTGAGGGTTAGATAAAGTCTCCCATGAGTCAGGCTCAACTCCTGGTGATTACACAGACGCATCCATGCTGTTTTCTTAGCAATAGTATGGAAGGGTGTGCCACTGTCTTCTTCCAGGATGTTTTTCTACTTCCTATTCTAGCCAAAAGCTCTGGAGTACCCTAGTGGGCTTTCATCCAAATACTAACCACTTGTGGTCCTGCTTCAGTTTTTTGGCATCAGCCAAGGTCACTGCCACGTAAAAAGTTAGGACAAAGAAGGGGTGAAAATTCACATGAGGAAGAAAAAAGAAATAATATAAAAATACATTGTCATTTTATCATGGCATGCTGAATGGAGTCAGAACATACTTAATACAGAGCAATTCCCATAAACACAGTGGGATTTGTTCTTTAGTAGTTTTACATAGGCCTGCACTATAAGTATTCTTTATTCTTGCATTTCCGTACATACGTAAAATTCAATATAGTTTTGAATAATTTTTACAATGTTTTCTTACGGTAATGAGGGATCTGAAACAGATTGTTTCAAACACACACTTTAATGTTATATTGGAAACTTCGTTGTAATTAATACCTTAATTATTAGTACTGATGAAGTATAATGCCTGATCAATTAGAAAGATGGGTTGTCCTTTTTTTAAATATAATTTTATTGAAAGTTTTAAAAACGAGTAAAAATTAATACAAACTAACACAGAATAAGAAAGAAAAAAAGGAAGAAATAAAAGAGAAAGCTAAAATACAAAAAGAAAAAAAAAGGTAGAAAAATAGAAAAGAAAAAAGATATAAAGAAGTGGCTTCTGATCTTCTTTACAGCAGTTATAATTGTAAATTTATCTCTTTCTTTAAAGTTACATCATGACTCTCTTCTTTCTGTAATCTATCTAATTGTCAAAACCATAGATCGTAAGTTCATTTTTTTCTGTTTTACACAAAAAGTCCATAAAGGTTTTTCAATCAGCAGTAAATGTAGATATTGTCTTTTTTTCTAATCAAACAGGTCAATTTGGCCATCTCAGGAAGTTCTATCATCTTCACCAACCATTCCTCCATTATAAGTATTGCCAAATCTTTCCATCTTTGTGTGTACAATTTTGCTGCAGTTGTTGTTGTTTATTCGTTTAGTCGCTTCCGACTCTTCGTGACTTCATGGACCAGCCCACGCCAGAGCTTCCTGTTGGTCGTCAACACCCCCAGCTCCCCCAGGGACGAGTCCATCACCTCTAGAATACCATCCATCCACCTTGCCCTTGGTCGGCCCCTCTTCCTTTTGCCCTCCACTCTCCCTAGCATCAGCATCTTCTCCAGGGTGTCCTGTCTTCTCATTATGTGGCCAAAGTATTTCAGTTTTGCCTTTAATATCGTTCCCTCAAGTGAGCAGTCTGGCTTTATTTCCTGGAGGATGGACTGGTTTGATCTTCTTGCAGTCCAAGGCACTCTCAGAATTTTCTTCCAACACCACAGTTCCAAAGCATCTATCTTCCTTCTCTCAGCCTTCCTTATGGTCCAGGGGTAGGCCTGTATATATGCATTAACAGTGTTCTTACACTAAAAATAAAGAATGAAACTTACCTCTTTAATGTGAAGTTGCCAGAATTTGAAATAATTTTTAAAATAAACCTGGACCCTTTCCAGTCAGGTTCAGGCCCGGATATGGGACGGAAACAGCATCGGTCACACTTCTGCATGATCTCTGGTGGGAGAGGGGCAGTGCATCCATCCTTGCTCTTCTTGACCTCTCAGTGGCTTTCGATACCATCAACCATGGTATCCTTTTGGGTCGGCTTAGGGAGTTGGGGGTGGGTGGGGCAGTTTTGCACTGGTTCACCTCCTTCCTCTAGGGTCAGTCCCAATTGGTGCGAGAGATCCAGCCCGTGGCCACTCCTTTGCGGGGTGCTGCAGGGTTTGGTACTCTCCTCACTCCTTTTTAACATCTACATGAAACCTCTGGGTGAGATCATCTGCCACCATGGGATGTTGTTGTTTATTCGTTTAGTCGCTTCCGACTCTTCGTGACTTCATGGACCAGCCCACGCCAGAGCTTCCTGTCGGTCGTCAACATCCCCAGCTCCCCCAGGGACGAGTCCGTCACCTCTAGAATATCATCCATCCATCTTGCCCTTGGTCGGCCCCTCTTCCTTTTGCCTTCCACTCTCCCTAGCATCAGCATCTTCTCCAGGGTGTCCTGTCTTCTCATTATGTGGCCAAAGTATTTCAGTTTTGCCTTTAATATCGTTCCCTCAAGTGAGCAGTCTGGCTTTATTTCCTGGAGGATGGACTGGTTTGATCTTCTTGCAGTCCAAGGCACTCTCAGAATTTTCCTCCAACACCACAGTTCAAAAGCATCGATCTTCCTTCGCTCAGCCTTCCTTATGGTCCAGCTCTCGCAGCCATATGTTACTACAGGGAACACCATTGCTTTAACTATGCGGGCCTTTGTTGTCAGTGTGATGTCTCTGCTCTTAACTATTTTATCGAGATTTGTCATTGCTCTTCTCCCAAGGATTAAGCGTCTTCTGATTTCCTGACTGCAGTCAGCATCTGCAGTAATCTTTGCACCTAGGAATACAAAGTCTTTCACTGCTTCTACATTTTCTCCCTCTATTTGCCAGTTATCAATCAAGCTGGTTGCCATAATCTTGGTTTTTTTGAGGTTTAGCTGCAAGCCAGCTTTTGCACTTTCTTCTTTCACCTTCATCATAAGGCTCCTCAGTTCCTCTTCACTTTCAGCCATCAAAGTGGTATCATCTGCATATCTGAGATTGTTAATGTTTCTTCCAGAGATTTTAACTCCAGCCTTGGATTCCTCAAGACCAGCTTGTCGCATGATGTGTTCTGCATACAAGTTGAATAGGTAGGGTGAGAGTATACAGCCCTGCCGTACTCCTTTCCCAATCTTAAACCAGTCCGTTGTTCCGTGGTCTGTTCTTACTGTTGCTACTTGGTCGTTATACAGATTCTTCAGGAGGCATACAAGATGACTTGGTATCCCCATACCACTAAGAACTTGCCACAATTTGTTATGGTCCACACAGTCAAAGGCTTTAGAATAGTCAATAAAACAGAAATAGATGTTTTTCTGAAACTCCCTGGCTTTTTCCATTATCCAGCGGATATTGGCAATTTGGTCTCTAGTTCCTCTGCCTTTTCTAAACCCAGCCTGTACATCTGGCAATTCTCGCTCCATGAACTGCTGAAGTCTACCTTGCAGGATCTTGAGCATTACCTTACTGGCATGTGAAATGAGTGCCACTGTTCGATAGTTTGAACATTCTTTAGTGTTTCCCTTTTTTGGTATGGGGATATAAGTTGATTTTTTCCAATCTGATGGCCATTCTTGTGTTTTCCAAATTTGCTGGCATATAGCATGCATTACCTTGACAGCATCATCTTGCAAGATTTTGAACAGTTCAGCTGGGATGCCGTCTTCTCCTGCTGCCTTGTTATTAGCAATGCTTCTTAAGGCCCACTCAACCTCACTCTTCAGGATGTCTGGCTCTAGCTCACTGACCACACCGTCAAAGCTATCCCCGATATTGTTATCCTTCCTATACAGGTCTTCTGTATATTCTTGCCACCTTTTCTTGATCTCTTCTTCTTCTGTTAGGTCCTTGCCATCTTTGTTTTTGATCATACCCATTTTTGCCTGGAATTTACCTCCAATGTTTCTAATTTTCTGGAAGAGGTCTCTTGTCCTTCCTATTCTATTGTCTTCTTCCACTTCCGCGCATTGCTTGTTTAAAAATAATTCCTTATCTCTTCTGGCTAACCTCTGGAATTTTGCATTTAATTGGGCATATCTCCCCCTATCGCTGTTGCCTTTTGCTTTCCTTCTTTCTTGGGCTACTTCTAGTGTCTCAGCAGACAGCCATTTTGCCTTCTTGGTTTTCTCTTTCTTTGGGATGTATTTTGTTGCCGCCTCCTGAACAATGCTGCCAACTTCTGTCCAGAGTTCTTCCGGGACCCTATCTACTAAGTCCAGTCCCTTAAATCTATTCTTCACCTCCACTGCATATTCCTTAGGAATATTAGTGAGCTCATATCTAGCTGATCTGTGGGTCTTCCCTAATCTCTTTAGTCTGATCCTAAATTGTGCAAGAAGAAGTTCATGGTCTGAACTACAGTCAGCTCCAGGCCTAGTTTTTACCGACTGTACGGATGTCCGCCACCTTTGGCTGCAAAGGATGTAATCAATCTGATTTCCGTGTTGTCCATCTGGTGAAGTCCATGTGTAAAGCCGTCTCTTAGGTTGTTGGAAGAGAGTGTTTGTTATGCAGAGTGAATTGTCTTGGCAAAATTCTATCAGCCTATGTCCTGCTTCGTTTTGTTCTCCCAGGCCATACTTACCTGTAATTCGAGGTGTCATTTGACTGCCCACCTTAGCATTCCAGTCTCCTGTGATGAAAATAACATCTCTTTTAGGCGTGTTGTCCAGTAGGTGCTGCAGATCCTCATAGAACTGCTCTACTTCAGCTTCTTCAGCATTTGTGGTTGGGGCGTATATTTGGATCACTGTGATGTTAGATGGCTTGCCCTGAATTCGAATTGAGATCATTCTGTCGTTTTTGGGGTTGTATCCAAGCACTGCTTTAGCCACTTTACTATTAATTATGAAGGCTACTCCATTTCTTCTGTGGTCCTCTTGTCCACAGTAGTAGATCTGGTGGTCATTTGATGTGAAGTGGCCCATTCCAGTCCATTTCAGTTCACTGACGCCCAGAATGTCTATCTTTAATCTTGACATCTCACCAATAACTACATCCAATTTGCCCTGGCTCATAGATCTTACATTCCAGGTTCCAATGGTGTGTTGATCCTTAGAACATCGGATTCGCCGTTCACCACCAGCACCGTCGGCCGCTAACCGTCCTTTCGGCTTTGAGCTAGCTGCGTCATCACGACTGGGGCTAGTTGAGCTCATCCTCTGTTCCTCCCCAGTAGCATTTTGACCATCTTCCGACCTGGGGGTCTCATCTTCCGATGGTATACCGACATATCTCTGGTTGTACTGATCCATTTAGTTTTCATGGCAAGAATACTGGGGTGGGTTGCCATTACCTTCCCCAGGGATCGCATTTAGTCTGACCTCTCTGTCATGACCTTCCCGTCTTGGGTGGCCCTTCACGGTTTAGCTCATGGCATCATTGAGGTGCTCAAGCTCCAGCACCACGACAAGGTAACGATCCTTTGCAGAGACCATGGGATGAGCTTTATCAATATACAGATGATACTCAATTATACATCTCTATCCCAGGTGATTTAAGTGATGCTGTGACCACCCTTTCTGGTGCCTGGAGGCTGTTAGGGGTCTGGATGGGGAATAACAGGCTTTGGCTGAACCCTGGTAAGATGGAGTAGCTGTGGCTTGGGGGCTCCTCTTGTATCCAGGAGTTTACCATCTTCAGTTCTGGATGGGGTTGTACTGCCCCAGACAGACCTGGCGCGTAATCTGAGAGTCCTCCTGGACTCACGGCTCCTGCTCAAAGAGCAGGTGGCAGTCATGGCTAGGAGGGCCTTTGCTCAACTGTGTTGTGTGCCAGTTACGCCCATTCCCGGATTGGGAGGCCCTCCGGTCAGTCACTCATGCCCTAGTCATCTCCTGTATAGACTATTGCAATGCGCTTTACATGGGGCTACCCTTGAAGAGTATTTGGAAGCTACAGCTGGTTCAAAATGCAGCCGTGTAAGCCGTCTTGTGTGCCCCAAGGATGGCACATGTAACACCTTTGCTGTGGAAGCTGCATTGGGTGCCAATTCAAGGTGTTAGTTATTACCTTTAAAGCCCTACATGGCATGAGTCTAGGTTACCTGAGAGACTGTCTCATCCCCATTGTGTCGACTGGTCAGGCAGAGAAGGCACGTTATGGACCCCGTCCACAAAAGAATGTTGTTTGGTGTGGCCCAGGAAGAGAACCTTCTCTGCCATTGCTCCCACCCTATGGAACATTCTCCCCCCAGAGGTGAGACAAGCCCCCACTCTTCCAGCCTTCTGGAAAGGAGTGAAGACCTGTCTCTGCCAGCTCGTGTGGGGTGTGAGGAGGAGCAACCAACCCTGGGGGTGGTTAGCACCCTGAAGATGCTCCCATAAATTAAGATCTTTTTAATACCTCTGTCTTGGATTGTACTTTTATATAAGAATACTGTTTTATGGCATTTTAATGATTATTTATTCTTGTTTTTACTGTAGACCACCCAGAGTCGCTCCTTGAGTGAGATGGGCGGTGAATAAATTTGAAAAATAAATAAATAAAATCATGGTATCCCAGGGAACCCCTAGTGACCTCTCGCGGAACCCTAGGAACCCTATTTGAGAAACCATGCACTAGGCAGAATCTATTCAAACAGCTTCTTGTATGTCTCCTAGATACAAGTTTTCCAAATCTTCTGATACTCTTGTCATTCTTTGGAGATCTGATTGAGATAAAGCAGTATAAGCAGCTAGAATGGCAACAAATCTGGACTATGTGGAAAAGAAGCTTACATTGTTCCCAGATCTATCTTTCAGAGTGGTACAGAAGCACCAAGAATTTCACCAAGCTTGTCTCATTGCCAGATAAGGGATAATGGCTTTCTTTCTATATTGTGCAGTATTAGGCTTATTCTTAGAAATTGGTGTGAGGAAATTTTGTGATACTGAAAATAAAGCTAATTATCTCAAACAGGCATTTACCAATCCAGAGGTGGTAGTTCTACAATACACTACTCAGAAATGATGTATTGGTTTGGAGGGTCAACTGATTGGTTACATAGAATTTCTTTTGGGGTTCTTCTTCACAGCTTCAGAGGCAGGAAGAAAGGGAAGTATGAATCATTGGCATGTGCCCACTAGGAATCCTGATATCCAGATGAGGGGGGAAGTTTTGTATGTTTTGATTTTATTTTCAGTATTTATTCATTTAGAAAATTTATATGGCCCCCATCTCACATATGAACTCTGGGTGGCTAGCAACAATCAACAACAACAAAATAATAACAAAAGCTCTATAAACCAAGCAGAATTAAAATAGTACGATAACTGAGACACTATATAACAGACACACAGTGTAAACCATGCATGTGTCATGCCTTTTAAATTTTTATATAGGGTTTTTGGTAAGTAGTTTTGTTAATAGACTTGAATATGATAGTTTTGTTACATATATTTTGATTCCTTTTGTCTTTTTAACTTTTTATTTTTATCTCGTTTTCTAAACTAAGTATTGATAAGAAATGTGTTGTTTTTGAAATAATTTGCTTATTTATATTTAATTAATTATATAATTGGATGTGCTGATAAGGTTCAATTATTTGAATTTTTGGTTATATCTAATTTGGACCTGGGAGCCAGTTGCCTCTCCAATAAATAAGTAGGGCTTTTTTTTTTTATGATAAATTAATCACATATGGCCCTGACCCTGCTATCCTTTAAAAGGACCTTAAAGACCTGACTCTTTGCATGGGCACTAGGCTGGGGTGATAGATGAATCTGCTAATTGAGAGGTAATTGACTTTGTTTTCTCCTGCACCATCATTATTTTTCTGTTGTCATTGTTATTCACTATTGTTAATCCCTTGTAAGCCATCCGGAGTCATTGGCAAGGGAAACTGAAGGAACCCTAGGAACTTAGAAACTGAAATTACAAATGAATAAAATATGTGTTATGGAACATTAAAACACTGAGAGGGATACCTGAAGGAAGACAGATGTTTTATAAATTGAAATTATATTATTTGTTTGCTTATAAGAAGTATGTTCTCCCAAATGAGAAAAAATATTAGCAAGAAAATGGATTGAACAGATAAGTGGAAATTCAAAATCTGCCATAATGGAAATTATGTTGAAAACACTTTCTAGTTTTATCACTGAAGAAAATATTTTAGATTTTGAAGGTCATTATATAATTTTAGTAGCCAAATGTGGAAATTATCAGATGGCATGGATAAATGTTACTGGTCCAGCCAAAGAGAAATCTAATATATTATACAGTTGTTTTGCTAATTTCTTTATGCTACAGATAAAGCGGATGATAGCTGCAACAGAGACTTAAGTTAGTTTTGGATCAGAATAAAATTTCAAAAAAGAAAATGAGCCCTCCAAATCATAATGTTCTCTGTACATCCATCTAGAAATTTAATTTAATGGACATGTGAAGAATGTTTAATCCCAACAGGCTACACATGCCTGTTTTTTAATCACCCCTCTTGAGACATGTTCAAGACTAGATTATTTTTTAATATTTTTGATGGTTAACATAGTTGAAATATGCAACACTGGTTCAGTCTGAATTTCTAATCGCATACGCATAGTGATGTTATAGATAAACATATCCCACTTAGTGGGATATAGTACAGGTAGTCCTCACTTACCAACCATTCGTTCAGCGATTGTTTGAAGTTATGATGGTGCTGAATAAGGAGACTTGCAACTGATTCTCAACGTTGTGGCCATTGCAGTGTCCCTGCAGTCATGTGATCATGATTCACGTGCTTTACAACCGGCATGCTTTTACAAGATATTAACTGCAATAATTCATCCTACACAGCCTGGTTTCATGAAAGGGCATCAGACTTCAGATAATATAAAACTTTTGGTTGACATCATAGCATTGTATGCTGTTATACATGAATATGTGGGTTAGTTTTATCAGTTGCAGAAAATCTGTCAAATCAAGGTTGTGCTCTACGTGTTGTGAAAGTTCAGATGCCATCTGAGTATCTGGAAATAGGGTGAGATTCATGAATACCTCCAAGCCAGAAAGTGTGTTTGGGGGGGAATGAAGTGGGGGAGTGCAGCACCAACAAAAACAGGATGTCTGGATGTACACGTCTATCCTTAATTTCAGCTTATTAAAATAAGGTGTTCTTGCTAATGTCAGTGACTTCAGACTTTTGTACGATAATTGAACATTTTAGTTAAGTGTGTTCTGTGGATTTACAAGAGATATAATAAAATTACCAGAATTTGTTTTTAGTTAATAGTCACTGTGTGTTGACAGTGCAAACAGCTTGTTTAAACATGTCCGTTTCATAAACCTGCAAGACATTGAACAGTAGATGGCTGAGCCCACAGTCCCTCTGCAGAATCTTACTGGTCTTAAATATGCCCGAGGCTTTTGTCTTCATTGCTAACCCAAAGTGCGAGTGGTGATGTTGCTTGTGCAGCTGCATTCTGATTTGTGCCAATTATATTCCGCTTGAGAGTTCAGAAGGGAGGTCTGTTGCCATTGGGCCACATGGCCAGGCAGCCTATTGTGATTGCAATCAGCATGAATCAGTAACACAGGGAAGGTACCACTGGCTGCCTTTGCTTTTCTCCAGCTTTTGACAAGTGGATATGGCTCCCCTGCCTTCTCCTGTTCTTGATTTGCAGCAGTGAGTGGGCAGCTCATTGCTGGTATGTGCTGAGTGCTGCTAGCACCCAGGTGGAGCTTTGCTGTGCTTTCTGGGGAGAAATAGAGTGGGCAAAGAAAATCGGGGGCACCGTCTTGTGTTTTGCCAAACCAAAATAATAAAACAGATTTAACAAGCATTGCCAGTCAGGTTTTGAGAAATAAAAATGATTGCAGAAAACTACTTTAAATTTAACGCTTTCTGCAGTTTTCAGAAAAGAAATTTCTAGAGGTAGGTCATCCTATTGAAATACTGTATATACATCTGTTTTCAGTTTGTAAGCACTGTTAGAATAAAGTAATACTGTTTTTGTCTTTGGTAGATTTTTCATAGTCAAAGTTAGAAATAATTGGTATGTTTTCAAATTTATTTTTACATTTCTTTCATAAAGCACTTAATCTCAGCTCTTCTGTAATGCCTGATTTTCATGGCAGATAGATTTTACATATTTTTAATAGATTTCTAAGTGGTGCCATTACAATATTTTGTAGATCTATTGATGGGACACATTGCATGAAATAATGGTCCTAGAACTACTGCCAATTATACTAACTGCATATCCCAAAATCTAGTAGTGTGTGTGTGCTTCATCGTATCTCTGTCGTTATGTGACCTAGTTGCCTAAACAGTAAAAAGTCCCAAACACTTCAAAAGCTTTTTCCTGTACAAAAATACTTCAAGCCCATTATCTGATTAGTTCTGTAACAGTCAGGTGACATAGCTGGACCTATGTGGATGCATTCATGTTATTTTCTTAAGCAGCAGGACAGGAGTGGCTTACCATTGTCATCTTCTAGAATGGTTTATTTTCTTTCTTCTTTTAAAAAAATCTTGGTGTAGCCTACAGTCTGCACCATCCTGGTGGTCTCTCATCCAAGAACCAGGTGGACTTTCCTTAGCTGGTTTGATCAGCCAAAGTTCACTAGATCCTATAACACTAATTGTGTAGCTATAGGTTATGAATCTGATACTTTTTGATGTTTCCTGCTGGAGAGACAAAAGATGCATACTCTAAATTAGCTTTAAAAATGTTATTTGTAAATTAATGAATAAATAATATTTTATATTCAGAGGGGAGGGAGATGTTAACAATTTAAATGGATCACCAAAAGCAACATCAGAAAGGCAAAATATTTAAAGCCAAGCTGTTACTTAGCCAAAATATTTAAAGTCTCTTACTCCATTTAGTTTAATTATATTGAAAAATTGGGAAATTTATCTGATACATGTCCAATTTATGCTAAGATTATGAAGTTAAGAAGACTGGATTTCTAAGTGTCACTGGTGTTTAATCCTTTAATTTGCACTATTCAGGGCTTTCACTGCAGATGTTAAATTCAGTCACAGGTTATTTGAGTGAAGTGTATTGTCCAATAGACAATCTCCAATTCTTTCTTCTTTGATTTCTATACAGCTGGTATCATTGATTTCCTCTGGATCAATGTAAATATCTCTGTGGACTTGCTGAGATTGAAAATTTTACACATCAGATTTTACTTTGTTCTTTGTACTTCTATTTTTTACATTTATTGTATCAGCTCTTACAAGGTGTGTAATTTTAATATGTACGAAATTTAAACTACTACTCCTTCCTCCTCCTATTTTCCCCACAACAACAACCCTGTGAGGTGAGTTGGGCTGAGAGAGAGTGACTGGCCCAAGGTCACCCGGCTGGCTTTCATGCCTAAGACAGGACTAGAACTCTTAGTCTCCTGGTTTCTAGCCCGTTGCCTTAACCACTAGACCAGACTGGCTCTCCAAGGAGCTTTCCTGTTTGTAAAAGGAAAGTTTGATTTGGCTGATGTCATTTATCCTCCTTTGGGTAACCTTCTCTCTGCTTCTGTAATGGTATGTGGGAATAACCTTGGGAGACAGGAGGAAGAGCTGCAGACTAGACAACTGTCATGCGAAAGGTATATTAGCCCACAGAAACAGAAGGGGAGTGTGAAGTGTCTCAGAAGGGACCCTCCTCAGTTTTCTGGAAAATAAAAGTAAAGGAGAGGAGAAATGTTTTCAGACCCTACCTTGCAGGGTTGTTGTTGGGGGAAAAATAGGTAGGGGCATTATGTATGCTGCTTTGAGGTGGAATATGGGTGGAATATAAATCCAAACTAAATTCTTTGACCAAATTTGTAAGTATATTTCTAAAATACATTTTTCATTAGTTCTAAATTCTTTATCTCTCTTCAATTCTGTGACATCCTTTAGCTGACTTTAGTTATATATTTGTTTCAGTATCCTTTCTCGTTACCATCCATTTATACCTTCACCATTTTTCCTAAAATAGTTTTTTTATCTTATTTTTTGATCTTGGCATAGGATGTTGTTTACGGGTTTTTTCTTTCTCTGGATAAGAAAATGGTTTGGGCTTAGATGTCTGATTGTTCTTTGTTATAGCAAATAAACAAACATGGATTATTGAGCTTCTGAAGTACCTAGTTAAATCAGATTGTGGTCTACCTGTGACTGTCTTAATGCTCAACAATAAATGTTTGGAAGACTTCAGGAAAATTTAATTAAAATTGTTTTTCCCCTCTACTTAGAGATAATTGCCTTGGCATGTTGGATGTAAATAAAAGTTATTTACATTTAGCTAAGCCTTCCATGTTTTTTTCTAGTACTGGATGAATGAATACACTTCCTCCCTTGGAATTGGAGTATTTCACTCAGGAATTGAGATATATGGCAGAGGTATGTACCTTACTTTAGCCTAATATTCTTTATTAAAAGGAATAATTCAAGTGGAACTTTGTTGGGGGGAGGAGAATGGAAGGAGCAGTATCTCTTAAACTTCAATCTCTTATTTTTGCAACCAACTTAAATGTAAGTGTTCTGATTGTTTATTCATGGTTTATATATAAAGGTACTTGGTGTAAATAGCATTCACCTTACTGTCTATCAAATAATACTCTCAACTAAAATATAAATCTTGCATATTATATGTACCAAGTCTTGAGGTTTGTCTAGCTTTTGTGGCAATATTTTATATATGATATAATGGTATATCAGTTTTAAGCATGCCTACAAAATTACTTATATAGGGAAATTAGCCATTTACTAACAGCTGACTAAGGATAATATCTTGAATTTGTCTTTCAGAATTTGCCTATGGTGGTCACCCATATCCTTTTTCTGGAATATTTGAAATTTCACCAGGCAATGCATCTGAATTAGGAGAAACATTTAAATTTAAGTAAGCAATTTTCATTGGTGTGTCCTGAAATTTATTTAAACAGGTTCCATATATCTATTGACTATAACCTGTAAATTCTAAATTGTATGATCAAACACAAAAATAGCTGCCCATCTCCTATTAATAAATGGAGCCACTCTTAATCCCTGTTTAAGAATAGTAAGATGCTATTTGTTGTGCTGTCATATAAAAGTGCCGTTGCTGTAATTGTTATAAAAAAAAAGTATGGATAAATGGTAAGCCTACGCAAGTAGGCTAATGTGCATAGATACAAGAGGGTAACTCTAAAAAAAAGCAATATTGTGAAATATCCGGTGAACATGAAGTTCAAAAAGTAGTGAAAGACAGTGACAGTTTAATATGTTTTAAATTAAGGCTGGTTTCCAGAAGTGTATCTGTGTTCTCAAGAGAAAATGGAAATGAAAACATCTCCAGTCTGAATTTCAAGAATCCTTTAATTTTCAGCCTTTTATTTCAGAGAAGCTGTTGTTCTTGGAAACACTGATTTCATGGAGGAAGATGTAGAAAAAATTATAGAAGAACTTGGAAAAGAATTTAAAGGAAATGCTTATCACTTAATGCACAAAAACTGCAATCACTTTTCTTCAGCTTTATCAGAGGCAAGTTTAATTTGTATAGATGCCATTATTTAAAAAGTAACTTTTGTATATCTCATGAATAGGCTCCATATGTTACCTCTCTGTTTCCAGTTTGCACTTGGCAATGACACAATATTCAATTTGCACCTCTAGAGAGGAGGTCAGTCAGGCTAATCAAAGAATTATTTCATGAGCACATTATCACTGTGCTTTCTCAGATGCTGAGGGCACTGGGATTTGTTGTTTTATTTATTGAAAACAATGCATAAGGGAAAAATTATATTTGAAACAGCATTGGTGACCTATATGTTTATTGTACTGTTTTTTATCAGTATATAGTGAAACTTTGATTGAACAGACCCCCATTTTGCAGACTTTGGATGCAGTGGACCAAATTTCCACCTAAGCATCACCCTGAAGTAACTGACAAATCTGGCACATCTAACGTAGTCCAGAAGTAATTAAAGTGGTGTTAATTTTACAACATCCATGACTATTTCTGGCATTTGCATCATGGTATTATTATACAAATGACATACATTACTATCATTACATACTTTTGTATCCCATAGATATGTAGAGTAATACCCAAATAGTGCATTAAAACGAAGTTTCACTGTGTGTTATGTGTTAGTTCGTCTTTTTTTTGGGGTGGGGGGGAATGGATGCACTGTTTACAGCTATTTTCAGAATTGCTAGTTACCTTTCTCTGAAAATTAGATTTATAACTCATGTTGTCAGTCTGGCAGGCAGTATTAGGAGAAATTTACCTTGTACTATAATTGCATAGTTGAATATTTCAGTTGAGAGAGATGGCTGATTTCAAATGGGAGCCCATATATAATTTAAAAAATGATTAACATGTTAATTCCATTTAGATTCTCTGTGGAAAAGAGATTCCTCGTTGGGTGAATCGTCTTGCCTATTTCAGTTCCTGTATTCCTTTTCTCCAGAGTTGTCTACCAAAAGAATGGCTTACACCTGCTGCCCTTCAGTCTAGTGTAAGTCAAGAGCTTCAGGAAGTCCTAGAAGAAGCAGAAGATGCTGCAACATCATCTTCTCTGCCAAGTTTGGCATCAGGGGCAAGAACTGGCCATCATGCTAAAATGTAGGTTTAGTCCAAAGTACTGTTACTTTGGAAGATTTGTCAATAACTGACTTCCATTATATAATAGTAAATAGACATTTGATGGTGTCTTTGGTTTGCAATTAGAGAACTAATTCAAACCCATGGTGTTCTGCTCAGGATTTTCTATGTAGCGAAAAAAGTGTCTTGATGAAATGGAAAGAACTCAAGAATTCCAGTGTGGTCTTCGTTTTAATCCAATCAAATGACTTGGACTAATTGAGCAGAAGTTAAACTGTTTACAGTATTGTGTGCTGCTGTTTACAAATCCCCCAGGGGTATCAGCCATTAAAAGAAAAATAATAAATTTAATACAGCCTGCATAACTTCATCAACATCAGTGGAAGTCAGTGTTCCTTGATACTGCCTTGGAAAAGGTTAGGTTAGAATATGCCTCTTCCAACCGTTGTTGATATACAAGGAACTAGTGAATGCTATGTGTAAACAGGGTACAGAATTATCAATTCAAAGAATTTAGTCTTAGAAAGAAAGGAGAAAAAGCTTACTATATAGCCGAAAAGTTCCTAAAATGTGACCTCTATGTCAATTTTTTTTCACTGTATGATGAGCAAATTAATATTTTATTACAAATACAAGTGCATTCTTTTGGGTGATATTGCAGTCATTTTATTTTAATTGCCTCATGCTTTTGTCTGATTTGTAGATATGAAAAATCATTCTGAAATTCTCAGATAACAGTGCCTGTTTCATGTATCATTTAAAACTGAACTTGTAAGATGAATGCAGATACAGATTCACATAAACTTAGACAAGTTAATTTAGATATGGTAACTGATAGGTCATCTGGACACTGACAATGTGGATTGTCCACAGATGTAAACTGTTATTAAATAGAATTCCATATTAGAAACATGAAGAGAAGTGACAATTGTAATTGCCTTTCTCAGCAGTCAGATTCAAAGAAACCAAATGCTTTCTCCAACTCACTGTGGTTTTAGCTGAATCCATGAGTGTTTTAGATGAATAAGTTATAGACATTTTTGTGCCATTAAATAACAATATGTATTGTGTGAACTACAAAAGATCAATCACAAAAATATCACAGGAATGTCATCGATTTAACATGTTCTATTGCTGTCATATTTTCATCGGGGTAAGGATTAACAGTAGTACTGACATCTAATTGAAATTGGGATCAGATTTTTATTTATATATGCTGCTCTAAGAATTTTCCAATTCCATGGAAAGAGTGAACTGGAAACTATGTTTAAACCAAGTCTTTCAGAGGCTTGCATTGGTGAAGAACATGAACTCTTGCATGTTATTTTGATAGGTTTGCTGATTACTTCTCTTAATTGAGAATAGCATTAGCTGTTCTTCTAATAACATCATTTTATGCTCCTTTGTGCATGTTTACTATTGCAAACAATAATCAGGTATGTAACATCATCCTGTTGAAGGTAAAAAAAAGTATTGTCTAAAATGTAGAATATTAAAAATGTTACATATTGTAGCCAGTCCTTTTAGTAAGCCACTAAATTGTCTTACTGGTCATGTTTATGATTTAACTAGAGTAACTTTTCACTGGTTAATTTCAAAAGATATCTAATGTTTAAGTCCCATACTCTTTGTTCTTTAACCAAATCATCTAAATTGGGTTTCTGAGAATACACTTTTGAAATCATAAAAATAAGGTACTTCTCAGTAAACTGACAATGGGATAAAAGATTTGGTTTCTCAGCTGACATGGAAAAGGGATTTCCCAGTATGGGTCTTCAACAGTTAAGGAAGTTCACATGTTAACAACGTAAACTCTGCTCCTGAGTCTGTGTATGCTGATAGGTAAAAATTTCTCCACTCCTTTCAAGGAAGGGACAACTTGATGCATGTATTTCTTGGCATATATGGAGTTTTACCAGTGCCATGGAATTTTACCCATACAGAACTGCTGAAACTAGCTTAATCTCCATCAAATTTCTATGAAGTAACTGGCTTTGCTTTGCTTTGCTTTATTAATCACAGCATGTGACATTTTATGTTTTCATAATCATCCGCAGCTTTGACATGTAAGGAATGCAAGGAAATACATGGCATACTGAGTAAAAACAGTTCTTTAATAACTTGGTTATTCATTCTGATTTTATTGGAATTTTCTATTTTACATGTTGTGGCATTTTATAGTGACTGTATGACTGAAACAGCTGAACTCTGAAGCTGCTACAACATCTTAAGGAATGATGGGAGCTCTATAACTTATCACGTGTGCTATATCAATTCTACACTTGATTCCTTGAACAAACCAACCTGCCAAAATCTGCTTTCCTAACTAGCAATAGTTGAAAGTATGTTTCACCAGCATTACTACTCAGCAGGGAATGCACTTCTCCCAGTAGCCATAGTGTGCATTAAAGATAAAAACACTTTCTACCTATAATACTGGATATCTCAAGCTTATCTCAAGCTTAAAAGAAAAGAACGGGTGGAAGAAATACATTTTGGGTTCTCTGACCTGCCCAATTTCTCTTTTGTTTCTTATCAAAGAGAATACTGTAGTTGTTTGGTGTTTTGTTTTATTAAAGCCATTTTTAAGATGCCACTCATATTCAAGAAGTCAAAAATTGCTAACAAATGTCAGACTAGACTAGTAAACTGGATAATGGTTTCATTCTAAAAATGTGGTGAGGTTCTTCTTGAAAACATGCAATACAACTCTGTTAACAACTGATAGAGAAAATGTTCACTTTTAGGTGATTGAAGATAGTGAGTTTTCACCAACACATTTTTGTAAACTAAAGATAGGTTTACTGTAATGCATAGTATTTGTATGAAATAGCCAGAAAATTTTGACTTTTGTTACATTCTCCTGTCCAATTATTATAAACTTGAATCCATTCATTTATTAAAGAGATTTTTTTATAAAAGTGACACGTCTGATTTTGTCAATTTTAATGTTAAGTATTTTTACAAGTGTTTTTCGCTGTTAATACTGTTGTAGTATTATAAATCTATTTTTACATTTTGAGGTCAAAATATTGGTATGCTAGAATAAACAAAAATATTTCCTTTAGCAGTAGCAGTGGGATTAAATCAGATAAATAAATAATGAGAAAGTAAAGAAATCGAGTCAAGGATCCTTAGGCCAAAAGCCTGCTATAAGACATCTCATGGAGACTCAACAGAAAACACAAAAACTATGCCATTAAATCCTGGGACTGGCATTAAAGAAGGCACACAAACTCTCCAGGATTATGCTGGGAGATGTAGGTCTTTTCAATAAATAAATTAGAACTGCTAATTCTCAAATTTCAAAGAAAAGCATGAAAATAAACAGAATTCCCTTTAGTCTAGCCTATTACTCAAGAGTGTAACATTGGCTTTCCAGATAATCAAATGGGTTTGTCCTTTAACTTCAGATGCTGGAAATTCAACCTGGGAACCTCGTGTGTAGACAAGAGTACATGGTTTACTAAGAAACTAGGGTCTTTCCCTTCCATTTGGAAATAAGTGAAGCAAGTGAGCCAAGCCACACTAGACTTAAATAATTTCCACAGGGTTAAGCAGGAAAAAGCATCAATAAAGCAGAATTCAACTTCTTCCAGCAGTTATTTTCAGCCATTATTAGTTATGCCTCAGTGAGAAAGGGAAGTAAGGGAATAGTTAATTGATGATTAGTTCTGGACATGGAGGCTTACAGAGCCCCTATGAAATTATATTCAAGGGGGTAACATTTTCAACACCTGGAGACAGAAAATTAAGTTACTAAAGAAATTAATATAGTTGTTAAGCCATCGCAGGACCCAACGGATCTGGACCACTGCGGTCCAGTCTCCAACCTTCCCTTTTTGGGGAAGGTTGTGGAGAAGGTGGTTGGCTTACAACTCCAGAGGGTAATGAAAGACACGGATTAACCCTTTCAGGATTCAGGCCTAGCCATGGTACTGAGATGGCATTGACTGCGCTTGTCAATGATCTTTGGTAGGCTCAGGATGGGGATAGTGCCTCCATCCTGGCCCTCCTTGATCTCTCAGCAGCCTTTAATACCATCGATTATGGTATCCTTCTGGCCTGGCTTAGGAGTGGGAGACTCTGTTACAGTGGTTCTTCTTTCTTTGGGGCCAGTTCCAATTGGTGTTAGGTGGGGGCTGAGGTTGAGCCAGTGGCCCTTGCTTTGTGGGATGCCTCAGGGTTTCACTCTCTCCCTGCTTCTGTTTAACATCTACGTGCAGATGTGGGGGCAGTTCACCTATAATCACAGAACACAGTATCACCACCTCTGCCTGCGTCCACCATGCAATGCCACCAAGGAACTTTCCCAGGGCCTGGAGGCTGGATGAGGGAGAACAGGCTTCAGCGAAACCCTGGCAAGATTGAGTGGCTGTAAGTTTTAAGGCCCCCTGATTCTGGAGACCATACATCTTTAACTCTGCCTGAGGGTGCACTTCCCCAGGTAGAGCTGATGAGCAATTTGGGGATTCTCTTGGATTCATGGCTCCTGCTCAAAGAGCAGGTGGCAACCATGGCTGCTGGTGGTGGGGTCTTTGCATCCATTCCTGGACCAGGAGGCCTTGCTCACAGTGACTCATGCCTTAGTCACTTCACTTGGATTACTGTAACACTCTCTAGTTGGTGCTGCCCTTGAAGAGAATTCAGAACCTGTAGCTGGTCCATAATGCAGCAGCACCAACAGTTTTTAGTGTCTCTTAATATGCTCATTCAATGCTGCTGCTCCAGAAGCTGCACTGGCTCTCAGGCTTCTGGGTTCAATTCAAGGTGCTGGTTACCATCTATAAAGCCCTACATGGTATATGGTCAGACTATTTGCAGGACCACCTACCCCCCCCCCTTGTTTCTGCCCACCTCACCAAATCTAGCAGGGAGGCCTTGCTCTGGGTCCCTTCCATCCAACAATGCCATCTTGTTGGACTCCAAAGTTGTGCCTTCTCTGTGGCTGTGCCTGCCTGGTGGAACAGCATCCCCTCCCCTCAAGGTCTGGATGGCCCCGACCCTGTTAGCCTTTGGTAAAGCTCTGAAGACCTGGTTGTTCCTCATGGGTTTTGGGCCAGGAGGTTAGGCAAGCTCTGCTTTTTTGGAGCGGGTATGTGGTTTTAACCAGGGCATTATGGGTTATACCTTGTCATGGTTTTAATATTTGTACACTACCCAGAGTCACTGCTGTCGGATGGCTGGAAGGAAGGAAGCCACTGGTATTGGTTATCAGCATTTAATTAGCTGTCTATGTGATCCTATGTAGGTATCAGCACCACTAGGTAGACCAGGCCAGAAAATCAGCTCCACAGGAAGACTAGAACTATTAATAGAACTACGTTATTGAGACAGGATATAACAACAGAACCCTGCGAATCTGATTGTGCTGTACTTCTCTACTTCTTATAGCCCAGTGAATCATGGAGGCATTTGCCTAGACTGCTAATGAATGTTATCTAGTTTTCCAGGGCTTAAAGAATGTTTCAGCCCTCTTTGCCTAGGCAATGGTTCTTGCATATTTCTGTCAAGGCCACTTCCCTTACTCTCAACACTGCAAGCCACTATGGAAGCTATTTATTCAGCTTGCTTACCTCACTAGCTCTTGGTAGTTTACAGTAAGACATAAAACCAAACACAGATGTTAAAAAACAATGAAAACTTTTTAAAGGGAGATGTTTTAAATAGCCAATAAAGCCATAAGATAAGCCATTACATTGGTGTGTAAGTTCTTTGTGTTAAGTAAAAACATGAATATCCAGTTTGATCTGAGAGCCAGTTTGGTCTAGTGGTTAAGGCAACAGGCTAGAAACCAGAAGACTGAGAGTTCTAGTCCCGCCTGAGGCATGAAAGCCGGCTGGGTGACCTTGGGCCAGTCACCCTCTCTCAGCCCAACGCACTTCGCAGGGTTGTTGTTCTGGGGAAAATAGGAGGAGGAAGGAGTATTAGGCATGTTCACTGCCTTGAGTTATTTGTAAAAATAATGAAGGCTGGAGAGTGAGTGAGTGAGTGAATAAATAAATAAATAACCTTGTCAGCTTGGAAGGGAATGTATTCCAAAGAACCAAAGCACAAAGAAGGGTTTATTCCACCCCCACCACCCATAATCATCACCATGAGATAAGCTTGGAGCAACTGTAGTCAATCCTCAGATGATCTCAGTGATGTGGAGGTTCCCACAAAAAGGCATTCTTTCAAGTAGCCTAGACTCAACCTACAGTATATAGGTTTTTAAAGGTAATAACCAGCACTTGGTATTTATCAAGCAATGAATTGGCACCCACTATAATGCACAATTTAATCGTGGAAATACAAGGATATATGTCACTATGCATCCTTTACATTCCAGCATGATTAAGGTTCGCTATAGGTACAGTTGATAGTCTGTATTAGTATTTCATTCACCATGCCTTTATATAGCAATTATTACAGTTATAATATGCATGACACCATCAGTGTAGAAAGAGACATTTCTTAAATCTATGTCATAAGAACACATATAGTATACAAATTACACTAATTAGCCTTCATGGATGGTGGCTAAAAGCAACTTAGGTGATGGATTTGATTTGATTTTACTTGACACAGGAGTTTCCATGACTTTGCTGAGTTAATTTAGAAATCTTAGGGTGCTGTCCTGTTCAGTTAAAGATAAATGGTAAACAAACTCTAAAATCTCCAGAATAAAGACCTAAGATAATTAGAAGGTGCATCTGTGCAAGGCCATCAGGTATGAGCCCTACGAGCAAATACCCAGTTGAGTGTGGAGTTTTTCAGGTACCCAGTCTTATCATCAATGAGGGTTGTAGGGTTTGGATACTCTAGCCACTCTCTCTCATAGACAATGAAGATCCTATGCTTACATAGCTTTTGCCATAGTAACAGGGATCCTGTTTTTTCCCCCTCAGGGTTTCTGATAAGTTTGCTGTTCTGACCTTAAACTGACTTTATTTCAACTGGAGTCAAGGACAGTTTGTATAATTACAGTAAAGTGTGACCAAAATTTATATGAAACAGATTGACAATAAAAAGGGGAAAAGAGGTAGAGAAAAATTGTCCCTTGTTGACAGAGGCAACTGCAGGATCTGCCAACTTTCATACATGTGTGCAACATGATGCAAGTGCTAAAAAAAAGTGGAGCTTGCAGCGTAACATCGTTTTTGTCACTTATTTTCCCTTGACCCCCTGCAGACACCTTTGGCTCATTAGGATTGGCTAGTTCCAAATATTCCAATACTGGCTGTTCTTCCAAATTTACCAGAAGTAATAAATAATTATACTCAGAAGCACTTTGAACAATTAAAACAACTTCTGTATGAAAATAATATATAGTACATATGTAGCCTAAAAGATTACAATAGAACTTATATCTACAGATCTACATATTGAAAGCATAATCCAGCTCATTTGTTATGACTCTACATACTTCAAAAGTGATTCAGAAGAGTTTCAGATCTTCCATGAACACAGCATGCCACTACTATTAAATCTTTTTCAGACTACCACACAACCTTAAAAAAGATTTTAATCTTTAAAAATCATAATAAAAAGGCATTTTTTCAGGCTCTGGAAAACCTGGGGAAAAAAAGTATGTTTAGCAGAGAGCTCTCAATGCTCACAAGAGACTTGGAGTACTTCTAAATCATTTTCGAAGTGTGCACTGCCCTAAAGTCTCTAAAGCCAGAGCCTCCTAACTGGGTTAGCATCCTAAGGTCTGTTTCTAAACACACAAAATCTTACATATTCAAGTAACCTTGTAGTTTATTTCTTATCTTACTGCAGAATGAATATTCCTTTCTTGCAGTAGAACTGCATACACAATATGTCTTCACATTTCTGAACTGACATATGAAGTAACTCAACCAATAGTGATGTCATCTGCTTCCATAGAAACAGAATGCTACTCTTTCTTAGAAGACCTTCACTGATACTGTATGTGTGTATGCAATGTCTTGATCCGTGGATATCTGCCAAATTCATTAACAGAAGCAAGGTTAGTAAGTTTTAACAATGTAAGTATTAAGGTTTTTACTGATTAAAGTTAATAATATTTTCCTGTTCTTAGAGCTTGAAAGCCATAAACATCTTGAGAGACCCTTTGAAGGATGACTGAATTTGTTAATCTGAGTATACTAGAACTCTCAGAAAAACTACCTCAATTAACAGCAAATGTCAAGAAACTGAATGACAGATTTATGGCTTTCTTAAACATTGAAACAAAAATGCAAAGAGCAAAAATGGAAACTAAAAAAATCACCAATACTTGCAGCTACAGGCATCTAAAATCATTATTTAGAAGTAAAAAACAGCATGGGAAGTACCAGACTGTGAAAAACAAACGTGGAAATAAAGCTAAGAAAGAAAGAAACAAAAGCAAACTTGCATCTTTCTTTGGACTGTTGAAGAAGCTAAGCTCCTGGAGGATCAGACATAAACAGACAATTGATGAAGATCAGGAACTGATTCCACTAGATTTATTTGATGTTTCTCATGAGATAGTAGAAGTTATCTGATACTCTGTTTTCCTTTCTACTTTAATGTGTTATACACATTGTGATTTTTTGAAAATAAAACAATACATTAATATGAATGCATGTCTTTAAGCTACTTATTTTATTGAGTACATTTGCAGCTACTATTTGAACTGATATATGTAAGCTATCATATTTAAGTGCAGTATTCATTTTGAGGCCATTCATCTTTAAATACCAGGTGTCTATGACAAACAACTAGATGTAACTTACAACTAGTGTCATATCCAGTTTTTTTGTGCTTACAAAGATAGTCAGGTGTCTATTGCTGGGAAGAGAGTGGTTGTCTAACCCAGCAAAGCATTTAAGTTGAGTCAGTCATTTCCCTTAAAAAAAAATACTGTAAATTGACTAAATCTGTAATATGGGTTCTCCAGCTATGCTTCACTCCTCTAACCGCTGTCTTGTTTTCCTTCTCCTTTTGTGTTCCATCTCTTTTCTCATTGGCTTTGATCAGTTTGTAAGCCCACAGTCAGTGTTTGTCTTTCTTACTTTATTATTACATAGCACCTATTTGAAGACATAACAACGGTAAGTTTCTATATAAATAATTATCATGAATTGTGATTACACTGATCCATTAGCATGTAAAAACAGATTTTGCACAAAAACAGAACCTACATCATACATACTGCCCAAGATGTGATAATCTTGTTAGCTCTTACAGCATAAATTACCTAAGGTTCCATTTGTGTAGTCTTGAACTACTCTGGAATACTCATGTACAACTTATGTAGTACTCCCTAGCAAGTATTAAGCACTGAGAGTTTTGATTGCACTGCATGGAATATGGTTCAGCAAATGCAAGAACACTCAACTTTCCACTGTACTAACAGTTCCATAGTTACATTAATTGCCTCCCATTACATCTGAGGCTATTTTATGAAATAATCTTATATAGTACATGCCTTCCAAATCTTTTCAGAAGTAAATTCCACTGTGTTAAATGTGGCTTACTCCCTACTAAGTGTGTTTAGGATTGCAGAGTTTCTCCCTTAATGTTGTAAATGGGTTATGTCTTTTAAAATATTTAACTTTGCTACACTTTTTATTTATCAGTATTTCCTTACTCAGCCATTCTTGCAAATCATGTCTATGAATATTTTATTCTGTAATGATTATCTGTACTTTAATTTAAAATATAACTAGTGGTAACTATAACTAGGTGATTAATTGTAGAGCCAGCTCAATTTTCCTTAATTTGTTCTTCAAATAATATGCAATGGCTTTATCTATTCTTTCCCCTTCCCCACTCTATCTATACAAAGAAAATACATGTACTTTTAAGTATTAAAGATACTTGTAATACTGCAATCTTAGTAATATAAATGGGCAAACTTTATTTTCTTAAAAGCAAAGGCAACTTTATATATAACCACCAGATGGCAGATGGACCTGTATCTTTTAATGAATTATACACACTCTTCCTACAAATGTCAGGAATTCTTATCAGACAGCTATTTTCATTAATTTTCTGTAACTTTGTACAAATTACTGTATGTATAATACGTTATAATCAAGATATCTGCCTGTAACATTTTATCATATATGTATTTTAATTAATTATATCCAATGTCACATCATCACTTGAAGCTGTAGGGGTAATGCTATCAGCATCTTACCCTGGTGTTTGGAGGCTGAAGGCAGATTGAATTTGAACCTAAGCAAGATGTAGTTGTTGTTCATTGTGGGTGTCTATCATCACCAGTGTAATCTCTGGATGGGCTTGCACTACCTCTGAAGAGCAGGTTTGCAGGGGGTCCTTCTCGATTCATAGCTCCTGCTCAAGCAATAGTTGGAAGCCATGGCTAGAGGGACCTTTGCCCAGCTTTGGTTGATGTGCCAATTGTGGCCTTAACTGGTGCAGGAGAACCTGACTACAGTAACTCATAACCCAATTACACTACTGCATTTCAATCTACATTTGGATCTATAAAGCCCTTCATGGTGTGGCATCTGGGTACCTAAAGAACTGACTGCTCTAACCTGAATCAGCCCAAGCTACCATACACATACACACACATACCGTATGTATTTGTGATTGTTGTTGAAACGATTTATTGGTTTATGATTTAGACTTATTTTTATGTTTAATATACTATAGATGGTCTTCATGCCATGGAAGTCGCCAAGAGTCCTTGGATTGTGGCAGGATATAAGTGCAATAAATAAATAAAATAAGTTATATCAACACATGTCCCTCTTTTCAGAATAAGTCATTCAAAATAGTAGAGTATTCAATACAAGAAAACCTCTTGAAATATTTCATTGATAGCCTAATATTGGTTTATTATCTCATATAATTATAAGGGAAAGAAGTGTTAACAGATTATACAGAAAATTTAAAAATTATGTTATCTCCACTATAGTCTCCCTCAAGCTGAACTAGACTCTTGATTACTATAAGGACATCTCTATGTTGTTTCTTGGCAACAATATGGAAAAGCTTTGCTGCTGCCTTCTTGTGGGACATGTTTTATTTATCTATCTATCTATCTATCTATCAATCATATTTTTATCACCACCCATCTCCCTTATATGGGGGACTCTGGGCAGTTCACAATAAAAGTTTAAAATTCAGTAAAATCATAAATAATATCATTAATCCATAAATATCAATATCAATAAATAAATATAAAATGTAATGAGATCCAGGTAATGGCAGATCTAATACCACCCAAAGGGGAACAAGACCGGCCTCGGCAGGACTAGGGAGCCAGCCAACCCCAAGAGTGGCTCTTCCTCTCCCCACTCCAGGCATGGTGACAAAGCCAGGTCTTCAATTGTTTCCTGAAGTCCAAAAGAGAGGAGGCTAGCCTCACTTCCGGGGGAAGGGTGTTCCAAAGGGCGGGAGCTGCTGCAGAGAAGGCCCACCTCCTGGACCCCGCCAGATGGAGTTCTCTTGCAGACAGGGTCCACAGCATGCCCTCTCTGCATGAGTGGGTGGGGCGGCTTGATGTAACAGGGATGAGACGATCCCTTAGGTAACCTGGACCCATGCCATGTAGGAAGCAAACTGGCATCCGATGCAGCTCGCGCAGCAATGGGGTAATATGTGCTGATCTTGAAGCACCCAAAATCACCCGCCCAGCTGCATTTTGGACCAGCTGTAGCTTCCGGATACTCTTCAAGGGTAGCCCCATGTAGAGTGCATTACAGTAGTCTATATGGGAGATGACCAGGGCATGAGTGACCGTTCAAAGGGCCTCCTGCTCCAGGAAGGGTGGTAACTGGCGCACAACACGAAGTTGCACAAAGGCCCTTCTGGCCACGACTGCCACCTGCTCTTCAAGCAGGAGTCGTGAGTCCAAGAGGACCCCCAAGTTATGCACCAGGTCTGTCTGGGGCAGTGCAACCCCATCCAAGACTAAAGATGGCAAATTCCTAGGAGCAGAGGGGCCGTTAACCCACAGCCACTCCGTCTTACCAGGGTTCAGCTGAAGACTTTTGTTCCCCATCCAGGCCCCCACAGCCCCCAGGCACCTGGGGAGGGCAGTCACAGCATCACTTACTTCCCCCGGGATGGAGATGTATAACTGAGTATCATCAGCATATTGATGATACCTCATCCCGTGGAGATGGATGATCTCACCCAGCAGTTTCATGTAGATGTTAAAAAGAAGAGAGAGTACCGACCCCTGCCGCACCCCACAAAGGAGGGGCCGTGAGCCCGATCTCTCCTCCCCTATTAACACCGACTGGGACCGGCCCTGGAGGAAGGAGATGAACCAACGTAAGACTACACCACCCACTCCCAACTCCCTGAGCTGACCCAAAAGGATGCCATGGTCGATGGTATCGAAAGCTGCTGAGAGGTCAAGGAGAGCAAGGATGGATGCACTGCCTCCATCCCACTCCCGCCAGAGATCATCCAGAAGTGCGATCAATGCTGTTTCTGTCCCATATCCGGGCCTGAAACCTGACTGAAAGGGGTCTAGATAATCCGCTTCCTCCAGGATCCTCTGGAGCTGCAGTGCCACCACCTTCTCAACCACCTTCCCCATAAAGGGTTGGTGGGAGACTGGACGAAAATTATCCAGCACGGTAGGGTCCAATGATGGTTTCTTGAGGAGGGGGCGTACCAATGCCTCCTTAAAGACTGCCGGAAACACCCCCTCCCGCAAGGATGTATTTACCATCGACTGGGCCCAACCACACGTCATCTCCCGAGCTGCCTTCACCAGCCAGGTGAAGTCTGATCTGACTTAGCTTTTTCAATTTCAGTAAAGGTCAGCTACATGCTGTCACCTGTTGTGACAAGTCCATTTACACCATGGTGTACTGTAATCTTCAGAGTTCCTTGGGAAAAAGCTTGTCCAAGTCACACATTACTCCATAACAGTACACTATACTGCTTTTCTTTTACACCACGGAAGAATGGAGTACTGTTTATTCTGCTCCAAGTTAATTCTACTCACCATATGTAATCTTTTTTAAAAGATGTTTTTATCCTGCCTTTATTATTTTTATGAATAATTCAAGGTGGGGAACATACCTAATACTCCTTCCTCCTCCTGTTTTCCCCACAAGAACCCGTGGGGTGAGCTGGCCTGAGAGAGAGTGTCTGGCCCAAAGTCACCCAGCTGGCTTTCAGGCCTAATGTGGGACTAGAACTCTCAGTCTCCTGGTTTCTAGCCCAGCACCTTAACTACTAGACCAAACTTGTTTTTGTGTAAATTCTTTGCTGATGAGGAAGCATAATCCATAGCAATGTTGGATTTCATGTTTTTATATACTAATGATAGTAATAATTGCTGAACTAAATTATTACAGCCACTACTCCTCTTCCTCTTCTCCTTTCTTATGTAGTATTCTGTTTCTCTTTTTACCCTCGTTCCTTTTGAGTTAACCAAAAATTGCTGGTCCAAACTCAATACTGTGTGTCTAATATCTTTCATACTTATTTTTAATGTACCCAATAGCTATGGTCTTTTTATGATAAAAAAGCATATTCTTTAGCCTAAACTCTGATCTGTTTGTGACTGCGATTTCATCACTCTAGCTTCATATTCTACCTTATCTTCAAAGCTGAAAAATATGCTTTTCTTTAAATATGAACTTTCTACATGTGAACATAAAAAAACTTACATCCATTGATGGAGCAATAGGTTCTGGAAAACTTTGAAAACCTGGCTTTGATGTTTGTTATTTGTTTAATGGCCCCTGTTTTGTTTTCTGGATTTTGTTATAAGGACATTTTAGTCCAGTCTGCCTGTTGATTAAATTTTTTCAGCTGTTTTCATGTCTTCTTCCGTTTTGTGTACCTTCCAAAATACACCGGAGGTGGGCAGCCAATAAATTTAAATAAAATAAAATAAGCCTGTGGTTTTATTTTTAAGTAGGTATACCTACATGTTTGCAGTATAAGACAACTTTTTCTCTCCATCTTCTCCCAACTTATTTGCAGTGTCTTGATCATATGAAAGTTTACTTCCTATTTTGTGACATTTTGTCTAGTCATAATGAAAATGGTCTTACTATGGATATTTAAATTGCAATGCATTTGCCAATATTGAGAAACTGCATATATAAGTGTTGAACATTTGGGAAGAATTTTGAAAGGTTTCACAAAAGTTTTCAATTATCTCCACATAACTTTTTAAAAAATATTGTGACACACACAGACAGAATACCTTTCTCCCAAGGATTTTAAAGTGCCATACTGGGGTGTTCCTCCATTTTGTCTTCACAACTATCCTGTGAGGTAGCCCAAATTGTGAGGCAGTGATAGGATTATGAATATGGCTCATGCTAGTCCAATATTCTAATCCATCTTTCCCTAATCTGATTCCCTCCAGATATATTGGACTACAACTCCAATTTTCAAGCCAGAAAGATTTTATGGGAGACATAGTCAATCATGCCCAGAGACTGTTAGTGATGGCTTCTCTAGTTACTCTATTAGAGTAGTCAACCAGGGGCCTTCCAGGTGTTTTTAATTTCAAAGATTTAACCAGCATGGGATTATGAAGTTGTACTTAAGCGTATGACAAGCATTACGCTGGAAAACATATTATAAACACTGTGCCAAGTAATGTGCGCATCAGTGCAGCCCCGGATTAGGGTAGTCAACTGTTTAAAATCATCACCCTGCAAGGTAAAATCCATCCCCCAAATGTCTGCATTAAAGATTTCTTCTAATTGTAGCTTTCGAAAAATATATCTTCGCCCGCTGTCCTGCGAAAACTGTTCTCTTGAAAATGCATAGAAGAACACGGGGTGCACATTCAGCAGTACAGTACATCCCAATGAGCTCAAGATTTACTTTACGGGGCATATAGCTTTTCCCCTAACAAATCTCTCATATGCTCAACTTCCACCCCCACTTTTCTCCCATTTCCCATATCGCCTTTTTCCCGCCCTCTCCCAGCTGCACCGTGAGCAGCCGTAGACGGGACCAGGAGACGGGAACGCGCGGAAAGAAGCGAGGGGAGGTGCGCGCGCGCGCGCTGCTCCGTGACCCATCTCACTGAACAAAGGATTCCTCTCCGCAATCTCCAGACCTAAAATGGCGTCAGTTCTCATTCCCAGCACCATAGAGATAACGGAGAGGCCGTGTTAGAAAAAAAGGCGGACGGCGAGTGGGTAGAGCGGCTGTCTTTAGCATAAGGCCTCTCTGCCTATCGCGGCATTCTGACTCGTTGGTCGTAGTTCTGAGGCTGGACGGGCTTGTCTGATGATGGCGACGGAGAAAGACACTGAGAATTCTAAGAAGGTAATGAGACGAAAGCTTTTTTAAAGGAAATTGCTTCTTTGCCGTCAAACCAGCACAAGAGACTCGGTTGGTCGAGAAGTACCGCCTTTCCAACCATGAACAACCACTTTGCTTCTCAAGCAATCAAGGACAGGCGAACCTTCCTCTTCCCGGCCAGAAATACATAATAGCCTTGAACGCGAAGGTTTCGGTGACCTCTCGTCTCCTCCTTTTGACATCTAGATGTAGGAGACCTAGATTTAACTTGAGCCTGCCAAACCTGCTTAGAACCGAGAAAAGCCAGGCCCCTTTTTTTCCTTCCACGTTGGGCGCGTGACATTTACTTCTGGAAATACCATTGCACCCTGGCGATCCTATTTCAAAATAATATCCATAATCCTTGCTGCACAACATTATTTTACAGGGGTTTACACTAGCAGAAGGAAAGAACAAAAATGAAAAAACGGTAGTCTTTAAAACAGCAAACTTTAATCTGGTTATGTTGACTGAATTATTTTTATGTGTTGATACAGACACACGAAATGTAATAGGAGTAACTACACCTTGGGGGTTATGATCCCAATTACTGTTCTGGTGTTAAAAAAACTGACAATAAATAGTGCATAGTTCATGTTAATATTTTTGTTGCATTATATATTCATTTATATATCCCCATCCCGTTGGGGGAGATGGGCGGTGATATAAATTTAAATAATAAATAAATTTATGCCATTTATCTACCACCTTAAGCCTTGTGGACTCTTAAGTGGTAGCATTTATAAATTACATAATAAATGGAAATTAATGCTAATTAATGGAAAGTGCCATCTCCCAAACTGAAATAAAATTGAATGGATATTACATGTTCTCTAAATGTTGTCCAAATGTACTTGATATTTTTCCAAAGAATAAACAATTGTTATGAAGAGTTTTTGTAGAATGTAATGTGCTCAGTATTCAGGTAACTAAAATTCTTGGCTGCTGTTATCAGGCTTTTAAAGGACCCTTACACTCTTGGGAAAGGACCATCCTTAATACAGTCTGTGTGTGTGTGTGTGTGTTAAATTTGCAAATGTGTTTATTTACAGATGTATGGTGACAATGTATTACAGGCATATTCATGTAGCAGTGCTAAATACAGACAACATACATATCTATCACGATATTCTGTTCAGGGTAAGAAATGCTATGCAAAGTATAGAAAGGGAATAACAAATAGACAAATAAATTAAAGACATAAGATATGAAAAGGAAATATAGTTACATTTAGTTTATCATAAGAACATATGCAGTGCCATGCTGGATTGGATCCCTGGCCCATCTAGTCCAGTAGTCTGTTCTCACAGTGGCCAACTAAAAGCAAAAGGAACCCCATTAGTTTCCCAGCAGATCGTCTTCAAAGGCCGTCATACTTGATCTCCATGACTTCCATAAATTGGTCCAATCTTTTTTGAAGCCAGCCAAGCTGGTAGCCAGCACCACATCTCATAGTAGCAAACTCCAAAGTTGGATTACACATTGTAGTATCTGAACATCATTCACTAAATCCATATTTTCCATCCTTGCAAATAATCTTTGCTTTCTCCATCTCCATATACCACTTCCTGTGTTGCCTTTTGTTCTGTAAACTTTTTGCCTCACTCTTTTTGCAGATCTTATTAACTCATCCAACCATGACTTCCATCTTCCTCTTCTCACCCTTTTCCTTCATATATTTAAAAAAATTCCCTTCTCACCCCTATGGGCGGTATGTGTCTTCCTCAACCTCAGGTCCTCTACCAGAGGCCTGGGAGTTTGAGGATTCTGTGCAGTCTTAGCTGTTCCTAGCATTGCATTCTTCTGGACAGAGAGGTTCTCCATGACCTTCTGTGGAATCTCCCATCTGGACTTGGGAAGGTCAAGCCCATACACTGTGCAAATGTTCCTGTACACAATGCCAGCTACTTGGTTGTGCTGTTCAGTGTATGCTTTTCCTGCCTGCATCTTACACCCTGCCACTATGTGTTGGGATGTCTCTGAGGCCTCTCTGCACAGTCTGCACCTTGGGTCCTGTCTAGTGTGGTAGACCCCTGCTTCTATGGATCTGGTGCTTTGTGTCTGTTCTTGTGCTGCTACGATCAGTGCCTCAGTGCGTCTTTTAGTCCAGCCCTTCCCAGCCACTGGTAGGATTTCCGAAGGTCAGCCACCTCAGCTATCTGTCAGTGGTACATCCCATGCAGGGTCTTTTCTTGCCATGGCACTTCCTTTGCTTGATCTCCTTTCCTTGTCTGCTGCTGCCTCAGGCATACTCTCAGCAGCTCATTTCTGGGTGCCATCTTACTGATGTACTCCTGGATGCTCTGGGTTTGACACTCACCAGACCCAACCCTCCCTCTTTCCAACTGGTGTACAGTCTCTGGGTGTTGGACTTGGGCTGGGAGCCCTTCGTACATTGTGAGGAGCTCCCAGGTCTTCGCATCAGCAGCCTCCACATCCTCCTCTGGCCAGCTCACTATACTGGCAGGGTATCTGATGACTGGCAGGGTGTACATGTTGGTGTGGATCTTGTTCTTCCCATTGAGCTGGCTCTTCAAGGCCTTTCTTATCCTTCGGTGGTACTTGGATGTTGCTGTCTTCCTTGCCTCCTCCTCGTGGTTCCCATGTGACTGTGGGATACCAAGGTACTTGTAGCTGTTCTGTATGTCTGCTATGTGGCCCGCTGGTAGTTCCACCCCATCAGTGTTAACTACCTCCCCTCTCTTTACTACCATCTGGCCACACTTCTCTAGTCCAAATGACATTCCGATGTCCTCACTATAGATCTGTGTCAGGTGGATCAGGGAGTTGATTCTCGTTCACTCTTAGCATATAAAGCTTGATGTCATCCATGTAGAGGAGGTGGCTGATGGTAGTTCCACTCTTGAACTTGTATCTATATTGAGTCCTTGTGATAATCTGGCTGAGGGGGGTTCAAGCCCATGCAGAACAGCAGCCGGTTTATCACCTTGGTATATGCCGCACTTGATGGCCATTTGTGCGAGCTGTCTTGTGTTGACTTCCAGTGTTGCCTTCCACAGTCCCACTGAGTTCTCGAGGAAGGTCCTTAGTGTCCTGTTGACTTTGTATAATGCCAGGCATTCGCAGATCCATGTGTGTGGCATTGAGTCACAGGCTTTCCTGTGCTCAGACTGTGCTTAGATTGGTGTCATGAGTGAGGCAGCGCATGACAATTGGTCTGTCTTGGGCAACTGATTTATCTATGAGCAACTGCTGTTTTGAGCCTCTGGTGTTGTCCCCAGTGCCTTTCTGAGCTGTGCTCATATAGTGGCCCATATGACCCTGTAGCTTGGCGGCTATGATGCCTGATAGGACTTTCCATGATGTGGGGAGGCAGGTTATTGGTCGGTGGTTGGATGGTGCTGTTCCCTTGTGGGAGTTTTTCATGACCAGCACTGTCCTACCTTGTGTTAGCCAGTCTGGGTGGGAGCCTGCTGCTAGCAGCTGGTTCATCTGTGCCACTAGGCGTTCATGCGCTGCTGTTAGTTTCTTCTTCTTGCCAGTAGGTGTGGATCATATCTGGGCTGGGGGCTGTCCAGCTCTTCATATTCTTGACCAGCTATTGGATTTCTGCTGCCGTGATGGTGACTGGTTCCTGCTCTGGGAGATTGCTGTGGTCTGTTCTCAGGTCCTGCAGCCACTTTGCACTGGTGTTACGTGTCTTCTCTTTCTCCCATATGTTCTTCCATAGTGTTCAGTTTCTGCTGTTGGTGGCTCTGCTGTTACTGTGTTGTTGCACTGCAGTTGGGAGTACACCTTGGATGGTTCTTTGGCAAACAGGGCATTTGTCTTGGCCTCTGCTTCTCTAGCGTATCTCCTTAGCCTGGTAGCCAGTGCTGTGAACCTTTGTTTAGCAGTCCATAGGGCTTCAGATGGACTCAGGCCCTTGTATTTTTTCAGTAGCTGAGTCTTATCCTTAATCTCCACCCTCTTCGGTAGTTCTGCCAGCTGACTAACCTGTCTAACTTCTCTTCTCTTCTCTTCTCTACACACACACACACACACTTGCAATTCAATTCTCATTAATTCTCCACAATGCACTTACTTCTATATTCAATTCATATTCATTTAAAACCTTTTCATAGCTTTTTGCTTCACTACACCCACTTTTTAAGTACCCTATTCTAACTGCTTTCATCTTTATGTTTCCCCTGACGTATTCAACTCTCAGTTCCATACAACAAAATGGGGAAAAGCACACTTTTATATACAGCCATTTGTGCTTCTTTCAACAAACGTTTATTCCTTAAAAACAGACTTCTTTTTCCTTACTCATAAGTTTAAGGCATGCCTTAAAAACAGACTTCATACTACTCATAACCTTTCTACCAGCATTTGGACATCTTAAAATTTCTCCATCCATTTTTCAACCTTTAGTAAACATTCTACTGAAATACCCACATTCATCTTCTTGCTCTAGTTTTTTTTTTACGAACATTCATTCTGTTTTCCTTATCTTAGTCTTTCACATGTTTCAGATCCATACTGCTAATTGCATCATAAAATCTATCTAGTATTCACTGTGATTCCTTGAGCAACATGGTACTTCATTTGCATACAGAAGTACATTTATGTTCATGCCTCTGACCAACCAACCTCTACCATTACTACAAGTATTTCCTATGCATTTATTCATATATTCATTAAAGACCCAAGGGACATCACATATTCTTGCCTTATTCCTGCTCAGTGTTGAACTATTCACTAAGCATTCCATTAATCTCACACATGCTTTATTTCCATCCACTTTTCTCACATTCAGCAATCAACCTTTAGCTACATAATAGAAAGATAATTACTTTATCATATATACCTTTCTCTAAATCAACAAATGTACAGTAAACTATTTCTCACATACATGCATTTCTTATTGACCAGTTGAAAAGCAAAAATCTGTTGTAGTCACCCCCTGCCTGGTATGCAGTCGCACTGTACATCCCAGATTTTACTCATCTCTCACACACTTTCAGTAAGAATTCTGCCAAATACCTTCCAAGCTCTCTTAATAACCCAATTTTCCTGTAAGTTTTGCATTCACTGTTGCTGTTTTTCTTTCGTTTACAGGAACAATAATAGCATTCTTCCAGTTGTCAGGTCCATCCTTCATACACATATTAAACAAATCTCATACCCATCCCATAAGCAAACCATATCCACATTTTAACATCTCTCGAATTACACTTTTTACAATTAGAGCTTTTCCATTTTGCAGTATTTCCACAGCATTTATTATTTCCTTTTCATGATTTTTTTTTCTTAGATATAACATTCACATCATTTGTTTCAATTCCACTCTTCAACTTATCACTATCATTCCTATAGAAATCTTTTAAAAGTAATTCCAGCATTTCCTCACTTCAATTTCTTCCCAAATCATATCACTTCTATTCTTTATTCTATTCTCTCTGCTGGGGGTTTCTTATTTAGCCCTTTTCATTCCACATCAAAATTGCTCTGTATTTTCTTCACTTCTTTCAATCTTAGCCATTCCTTGCTCTGTTTGAGTATATTCTCTGTAACTGTCTTCTTCCTATATACATTGTACAGTACTTTTCCCTCACAGCAGTGCACTTTTTCTCATCCACAGTCTCTTCATCCTTGTACCAAGCACTGTTTTTGATGCTTCCTGTTAGTGTAACTTCACATGCTTTTGTGGCAATCTCTAATGCAGTTCTTTTTACTGTATTCCTAGCAGTTTCCATTTCCCCTTTCCTTGGGTCCATTTTCTTTCATTCATGCCATCCATTCTGATACAGATCATATCCAAGTCAGTAATAGAACCTTCTGAAAACCTCAAAATAGTTATCTCCAGATAGCTCTTATTTAAAATAATCTGTTTTATATTTAATGGTCCACAAAGTGATTTACAGTAGCACAAATTTCTTTATTTAATGATACTGCCAAATTAGCTTGTCTTTATCATTTGTTTTGTTGCTGACACCCCACATTGTCAAAATAAAACAAAATATGTATTAGTCGTAGGCAGTATAGATTCTGAAAGAGTTGTATCATTACCTATTTTAAGCTTTTTGTGGTGAACTTTACAAAGTAGTTTACTGTTGACATAGTATTTTTGCACAACCATCTGCTACTCATTAAAGCAGGGAGAACAGAATGAAATTCAGAACAACATAAAGAAGAAATAAAGCCTTTAGGACATCCAGTCCCATATAGTGCTTTAAAAACTAGCATTCTGTAGTAGTTTGGGAACACTTCCTCACTTCTTGTTTCATAATTATTTCAAAGACACCTAGAGCGTGTTATGGTAACCTAATATGGATGTTACTGTGGCATGAATAATAGTAGGCAGAATTTCCTTTCCTGGAAGAGAAGGCAGTTAATACAAGTTTATATCATTGCTATTACTTATAAAAAAGCTTGCTTCTGGAAGTTCCATACTACAAGCCTGTGGTTTAAGGCAAGGGTAGACAACTTATGCCATTGGGCCACGTATGATTCTTGGATCACCTGTTGTGGCTCTCTACAACTGTGTCACTGAATATCAATGATATGATTGCACCGTAAGTTGGCACTGTGATTTACAACCATAGGAAGCACATGAAAATTGTGGTATAAGCCCTAAAATAGGGCTACCCATCCCATCAGGTCCAGCAGGAGAGGCATGTTACTGATCCCGTCTATGAAACAGTGTTACCCAGGAAGAGAGTCTTTTCTGCTGTGGTACCTGCCCTTTGAAACATGATTCTCCTGGACCTTAGATTAGCCCCGACCCTTTAGGAAGGCCCTGAAGACTTTGGCTTTGTCATCCCACTTTGGGGGCTGGTGTAGTGGAGAGCTCTACAATGGCTGTGTTGAATGTGATGTAGTGATGGACTTTGCCACTGATTATGGTTAAATTTTTTAAAATTTTTGTTTTATTGATGGTTTTTATATGTCTGTGTATTTGTTTAAGATATCTGTGTATTTGTTTTAACCTGTTTCTATTTGGTTTTTTTTTTAACTGTTGTGAGCCACCCAGAGTTACTTAGGTGAGATTGGTAACTATATGAATGAATGAACGAATGAATGAACGAACAAACAAACATTAGGCTTAGTGTAGTTAAAAGCATGGTTGTCCTCCAAAACAAAAAGGAATTGTGGGCCACATTATACTGCTCCACCCTGACCTGTTAAGTGTGGATCCCCAGTCACCATAAATTTCCATCCCCAGACCATAAGGACAATGCAACTCAGTTGTGAATCACTTATCAATCCATTCCTAGAATTGTGAAGTCCATGATCTAGAGCAGCCTTTCTCAACTTTTTGATCCTGGAGGAACCCTTGAAATATTTTTCAGGCCTCAGGGAACCTCTGCACATTCAGGCTAAAATATAGACCAGAAGTTACAAAATTTTTATATTAGTTTCATATGTAGGCCTATATATATATATGCATTAAGAGTGTTCTTACACTAAAAATAAAGAATGAAACATACCTCTTTAATGTGAAGTTGCTCAAATTTGAAATAATTCCTTATATAAATCGTGATCTTCCAGGTTACCCCTAGTGACCTCTCACGGAACCCTAGGGTTCCAGAGAACTCTGGTTGAGAAAGCCTGATATAGAGTAAGCTTGTTGTTCAGAAACTAATTTAGAATGCAGATGGATTTCTTTAAGTTATAGTAGCAATGTTGATGTTTTCAGCAATTTATGACCCTGCATCTCCAATGTCCAAATATATTCACTCAAGTAATTTATACACTGCGTGCACAATTATTAGGCAAGTTGTATTTTTGAGGATGAATTTCATTATTGAACTACAGTGCTCTCGGTCAATCCAAAATGTTAATAAACCTCAAACCTGAATATTTAAGAAAGTAAAAGTGAGGTTTTGGCTTTCTTAGGAGCATATCTGTGTGTGCACAATTATTGGGCAACTACTAGTGTGCAGAATTATTATGCAACTAAATGAAAAACGAAAATTCCCCCATCTCACTTGTTTATTTTCATCTGTTAAAGTGAGAATAATAAACAACTCAAAATTTACAAATAAACATTTCTGACATTTCAAACAAAAAATCAGTGACCAATATAGCCACCCTTCTTTGCAATAACAGTCATAAACCTTCCATTCATGGAGTCTGTCAGTTTCTTGATCTGTTGACAATCAACTTTTTGTGCAGCAGCAACCACAGCCTCCCAGACACTGTTCAGAGAGGTGTACTGTTTTCCTTCACCGTAAATCTCCCGTTTGAGAAGGGCCCACAAGTTCTCCATAGGATTTAGGTCAGGTGAGGAAGGGGGCCATGTCATTATTCTTTCATCTTTGAGGCCTTTACTGGCTAGCCACACAGTGGAGTACTTCGATGCATGCGATGGAGCATTGTCCTGCAGAAACATCACGGTCTTCTTGAAAGATGCAGACTTTTTCCTGTACCACTGCTTGAAGAAAGTGTCTTCTAAAAACTGTCAGTAGGTTTGGGAGTTGATTTTCAGTCCATCTTCAACCCAAAAAGGTCCAACTAGCTCATCTTTAATAATACCAGCCCATACCAGTACCCCACCTCCACCTTGCTGGCATCTGAGTCGAAGTGGAGCTCCGTGCCTGTTACTGATCCAGCCACGGGTCCATCCATCTGGTCCATCAAGAGTCACTCTCATCAGTCCATAAAACCTTTGAAACATCTGTCTTCAGATATTTCTTGGCCCAGTCTTGCCGTTTCAACTTGTGTGTCTTGTTCAGTGGTGGTCGAGTTTCAGCCTTTCTTACCTTGGCCATGTCTCTGAGCACTGAACACCTTGTACTTCTGGGCACTCCAGGTAGGTTGCAGTTCTGGAATATGGCAGCACTGGAGGATAATGGGTTCCTTGTAGCTTCACGTTTGATTCTTCTCAAATGTTTGGCAGTTAATTTGCGTCTTTTTTTCTCAACACGTTTCTTGCAACCCTGTTGACTATTTGCAACAAAACGTTTGATGGTTCTGTGGTCACACCCCAATATCTTAGCAAATTCAAGAGTGCTGCATCCCTCTGAAAGACTTCTTAAATTTTTGACTTTTCAGTCAGTTAAATCTCTTTTTTGGCCCATTTTGCCTGAGGATAAGAAGCTGCCTAATAATTATGCACACCTTGATATAGGGTGTTGATCTCCTTAGGCCACACCCTCCCTCATTACACAAATACACATCACCTGATATGCTTATATCCAATAAGCATTCAGGTTTATACAGCTTGGAGGTGGAAAATATGCATAAAAATGATGGTCAAAATACTCACTTGCCTAATAATTGTGCACAAAGTGTATATTAAGTAGTTGAGAAAATGAGCTAGAACATTGGGGCACTTACAGATAAATGGTTACAGATGAGTCCCCCATTCTTTGTTAGTGACACTGTGAATTTTGAGAACTTATAGTGGGAATTCATGCAAAATGGGTGCAGTGAGTGATATGACCAATCTCCTAGCACGATCATCTGCAACCTATCCACCAGGAAAGTAATATAACATAGAGCTATCCAGTTCAGAAATGTGATCTACATGATGCCATCAGAGACCACTTGTAAATCCAACAGAATCAGAAGAAGCACACTTCCTCTGTCCAAACTTAAGCATAGTTTGTTCATTCTTTTTTTCCATTTTGCACAATAGCAATGGTTTTCACAGTCCCTTGCATTCTGGAAGTAGTTTTAATTTATTATTCAAATGAATAATCAATTAAAACTACTTCCAGAAGTAGGCAATCCAATTATTTTTTGTCTATTGATATAAATAATGACCAAGTAATGCCATCAAAGAACCGAATACTATCAGCAAAATGTAAAATAACAGTATAATGTTGTGGCAGTTTTAATCTCTTAAAAATCTACTACAAATAACATAAAATCAATTGAGTTTTACTCATTGCAATAGTTATGTGACTTTTACAGTGTTCAGCTTTTCCTGTCTTTGTGGCTCAGTGGAAAAGCTACTTTTGCTAAATTTCTCTCTTCCGCTTAACTATAACAGGGCTGTTACCTTTGAAATTAGATCTTAAACTATTCAGAGAAATTGTTCTTGTTCATTTTAAAACTGTAAACTTATATTTGGTGTTCTCCAAGAATATTTAACTATGAGGTATTTAATTTCTTTTCAGTCTTTTCTGCAGGAAATGCTGGAGATCCATAAAGTTCCTTGTGCTCGACAGTCATTTCTTTATGGAATATTGGGTGGTCTAGGTGTAGGGCTTGGACACTTTTTGGCAACTAGTAAGTAAAAGTCAAGACCTGTTAACATGTAATATGTGAGTTTTGTGTGTAAAGTTTTATCTTTCCATTTTCCCATATTTTCTCACAGATTACCATTTGCCATTTTAATAACCTCAATTGACAGACCTTTCAAAGTAGCGCTTACTTCTGTCACTCTGCGTTCTTTCCTAGAAAAAGTACATATTCTCAACTATCCCTAAGCTTTGAATATTGGCAGTAAACTTTAAACTTCTAAGGTCTGAATGTGCTTTGAAAGCAAAGTCACTAGTTAAAGAATAATTCATTGTGATCAGCCAGTCTGTTGCAGCCCATAACTAGAGAGTCTTGTTTCAACACAGTTTGCATGTGTCTCCTCTGTTCCTCCTTTACCGATTCAATACGCTCTTTGGGCTTGCCTAATAACAACAACAACTCTGCAGTAATGATCTGTGGCTTAATGCATAGTTCCACTGAGTCCCATTCAGCTAAAATAAGTATTCTAATATTGATCCATTGTTGTCTTAAACTTCAGAAGTAACTGCATTTTGAACTATGTTTTGCTCTGGATTTCCTGTTTTTGTGCTGCTGCTGCCTCCATCAATATATGTTCAGTATGAGTAAGATAACTCTTTTCTCATCATCAGGCAAAGTGAGACGATCCTATAACTTGGGAATAGGAGGTTTTTTCGTGACAACATTAGGATGCTGGTGTGTATGATGATTCAATAATTATGATAGCCTACTGCTTCAAGACTGATCATGCTCTAATCATGCAAACATGTTGTTTTCTGCTGCTATAACATGCCAGGCAATTCCTGAAAATAGCCCATCTATTTTTTTCTACACCCTTATTAACAATAAGACTTGTTACTTATTAACTAATTATCATTTATAGTAAGACTTCCTTATTACCTGGAAGAGGTGTACTTTATAAGCGCCAGTCCAAATTCATACACAGTTGTCTTCACTTGTAACAATGAACAAATTTTCTTCCAAAACTTCCGTGTAGAATCTGTTTGATTCCGTAATTGGAATCAAATTATGATTCCAAAATTGGTTGTGGGCCACCCAGTTGTTTTTAGATCAGCAGCCATACAGATATTTTAAACAAATGAATAAAGTCAGTCAGTCATCAAGCAGCTTTTAAAATTTCTAGCCAGTTGCCTTTCTTTAAAAAAGGAGACAAGGCTACTGCAACAAAAAAAAAGAGTAGGCATGCCTCCTCTGCTCCTTTGTGTAGGGCATCGGGGCAGGGTCGGAAATAGCTTCTCCAGCAAGTGCTTGTGGCAGTCTGATACTTTTGGACTGATACAGAAAAAAGAAAATATGAATATGAATATAACCATTAAAATATTTTTGTTTAAAGGGTAGATTTGTTACCACAAAAATGTTATGTAGAATATTTATATACTCTATATCTGTATCTGTACATCAGCTGGACTTTTTATTCTCTGAAGCAGGAAAAGGGATCGTGCATGCTTTTATTTTTTTTTCTGTCTTGTTATCTTTGGCAAATGCTTAGTTTTTTTAAATTGCTGAAATAAAGCAACCAAAATACAATAAACAAATAATAATGCAAGTGATAATCATGTGCTGCTTTTCTTAAGGTTCTATTGTAGATATAACAATGCAAAGCTAAGGTTTCAGCAACGCATGATTCAAGAAGCGATAAAAAACAAGATACTGTTTGAAGGCACTCAGCTTGATCCTACAATGAAGACAGAAACAAACCATGAAAAAAGCCGTTAGTTTTGGCAATCCTATTAAAATATTTTGTACTGATTATGTGTAATTAAGGTATTAACATAACTGTAATCTGATAAAGCATTTTACTGTGAAATTCAGTCTTTATTTTTACTCGCACTTTACCACTGGTTTGTATGTAAATATGTTGCTTTGAGAGCATGGCAGGAGTCTGAAACAAGACTCCTGCCATGCTCTCAAAGCAACATATTTGCTTTGAGAAAAATGTATTTTTCATTCCAGCAGTGTTTTTTCTGGTGAGTTAGAAATATAGTCCCAGCATGCTGAAAGGCTTTATCCATTGGACAAAATGGACAAAACTAAAGGGCAGGTGCAGCTACTTTGATCTTAATGAAGTAAATTAGTCTCTTTTTTAGCTTCTCAGCTAGGTGGGAGAACTACTGCACATCACCCTCTGAGCGCTTTCCCTGCAATCCTCAATACCTATTTTAATAGGAAACGGAATAGCACTGTTTGCCTAACTCATGCTACAAGGAGATATATTTTGATGCTATAAATTTGATTACCATGCAAAATATTCCAAACATGTTAGTCATATCTTTGCTCCATAGATTTCACTCTTTCCAAATTGCTATACTTTGCCATTCTTCTTTCCCTTTTCTGAATTTTTCATCTGCAGTACTGGTAACATTCAGTGCCCGAGGCCCTTTGTTTCTAATTGTCACCTGATTTATGTACAGTAATGTACATGAATGTTTTTTATTTAAACATTTCCATTTACGAGAGCCAGATGGTGTAGCTGGATTACCTCAAGTCCATCATTCCCTCAGTCATAATCAGTGCAGGCTCTGCCTCAAGTTGGTGTGTGTGTGTATATCAATTAACTTTTTAAAAAAAATTGGCAGTGTTTTAAAGGGTCCATGTAGTTGAAAATACATTTTTCCATAATGTAGTAGAATATATTGTTGATCTCTTAGTATTGTAATGACCTACTAATCTTGTGGGATATTTTATTCCTGAAAACAAATGCTTGTCTCTTTAATTTTACATTTAATTAAAAAAAATGCTCACCTAGGAGAAAATCTTAATGAGTTCAGTGGATTGCACATCAGTGTACAAAATACGTATTTGTAAAGAACACAGTATGTTAATAAATACATGTATGCTTTTTGATGCAGTACCTTTTTTACCTTTAGCATGGAAGTGTCAATGAAGTCTGCCCAAGTGCACTAGGAAATCATGGTGTAGTAAATACCAAGCAGAAACTGGCAAGTTTCTTTGCCTAGCAGTCATAAAGTTGCAACCACAAACTCTTTTTTACATATCCCAGAACTCTGTAATGGTTAAATCCTGACACCTACTTATGCTCAACTGATTCTTGCTAAGGATTGTAAAGACAGACTGTTGGCAATTGTAGAAACTATTGATTGGAAATACAGTAATAGCAGTAGCTATTTTTTGTATTCAAGCCCATCACAGATCAAGTGTTCTTGCAGGGCTTATGCCAACAGATTTCAAAATCTCCCGTCTGGACTTCCTAAGTAGCATTACTGTCCTGTTGACTAATACTTGTCACCCAATCTGCAGAGAAACTGACTATGAGAATTTTTCATATTTTTGAAAATACTAAAATCTTGAAATACATTGTTTCCTCTTTGGAGATTTTTTTTTAAGTTGTGAACACTACAGGTCAACTTGCCCAATTTTACAGGGTGTAACAGTCATTTTAAGACTACCACTGCTTAGGGTCCAGCAGGAAAAAAAACAAGGTTCCCAGTTTTATTAAATAATGAGTTATATCCTGCCCTATTTACTTAATTTATACAGTCTCTCCAACTCAAAACATTGTGACTCTTGGCACCTGACTCTTGGCACCTTACAACAATCAATGAAAACCAAACAAAATTCAATCCAAATTAAAAGGCAAAGAATCATTAATAGGTGAGCTTGCATTCCACTGTAATATATTTCCCCACAAGCCTGGGAGGTAGGTTTAGCTAAGTGACTGGCCCAAAATCATGCAGCAAGCTTTCTGGCTGAGCATGGACTTGAACCAGGGGCTTCCCAGTACCTTGACTCTTACATCACACTAGAACTCAGTATGAAATGCTCCAGAACATTTTGAGGGGTCTGTTTTGTTATAAACACTTAGCTTTTGGGAGCTGGGAGAAAAAGTAACTAGTTAATCCCAACCTCAGGTTGTAACCTGATAGAACAGTACTTATAACTGAAACTTACGTCCTACTTTTTAAATTTTAGTTTCCTCCCCAAGTGGAGGTTTTGTAACATTGTAACATTTTGACCAAAGACTCAAAAAAAGTGTTTTTGTGACATTCTCATTAGTCCTTGCTAGTTTTTTTTCCTGCCCCTTAGACTGACAGGGCTGTCACTGATTTTTCTAAATATTAGAAAACAAAAACACCCAGTAATTGGAAGTGAATCTACTGCACCTACAATCAGATGCTTGGTAATAAGCTTCAACTATCATTTTGAGTAAGTTTACTCATATCTAGGAGAGTAACCTATCTTTTGCTTATGCTTCAAATACCAACTTAATGTTTGTCTAACAAAAACAGGATTTTAAGATATTTTAAATGATGGATGGGATTGGGTGCAGTTGAAATCTTTAGGGGCTACAAGTCATTTGTTACTTATTTTGCTGTTATATGGCATCCTATCTGAAATAACTGCACAGCAAACAAAGCATAAAACAGCCTACATATAAAAATAAGATGCCAGGCAAAAATGTATCTTCACCAAAACTGCAAAACAACACAGAACACAACACAGAGACAGGACCTTGCTAGCATCTTGGCCCTAAAACCCAAGGGAAGCAGCATGGTTTTCAGGTCTTCTGGGAAGCCAAGAAAATTGGGACCACCTGAAAGTCAGCAGGAACCTCTTCCACAGGGGACTATAACAAAGGTGGCATGCCTCCTAGGTCCCACAAGACGTTTCACACAAGAGACCTGGAACGCATGCATCCTGCACATGGCAGGACAGGCAGAAACCACTGGTGACACTCCCTCAGGTATCTTGGTCCTGTGCCATGCAGGGTTTTAAAGGAGCTAACTTGCACTGCATCCAGAAACTTATTGGAAGCCAGCACAGCTCACCTAGCAGTGGAGTTACATAGCCATGCCATGGTCACTCAATACTGCCTGCACTGCTGCATTCTGGACCAGCTGTTTTTTGAATGCTTTTCAAGGGCACACCCAGAGTGTTTTGCAGTTCTTCCAACCAGGAAGCAACTAAGACATGAGTGACCATGAGTGAAGCCTCTTGATCCAGGAACAGGACCAACTGGCACACAAGGTGGATTTGTGCAAAGATCCTCCTGGCCATGTCTGCCACCTGCTCCTTGAGCTGGAGCCAAGGATTGTAAAATTGTGTAAACTCGTAAGATGGCCGCCAAAACTCACTTTTCCAAAGGCAAAGTAACTCCCCAGATGCTACTTCCCCAGTGGGACCTTTTTAGGGCTAAACTTTGGTTTAAAAAAGTGTTTTCCTTTACAGAAAACCAATTTTGACATTATCATGTTCGCGGGTATCAAGATGTGCATCCTCTTACACTGTGTACTTCATGAATACAATATGCTTCCAAGAGGAATTTTCTAGAAAAACCAATCAAGGAACAATCTGTTCATGTTAGTTGGGTAAATAATGTAGGAATAATGCTAAGTCTGAACATCAAGCTCTCAAAAATCCATCCAGACAAAGCATCTAAAAATCTTACTTAGCCCAAATATGAAAGGGAGAGGAATAGAAGGGAAAGGCACCAAATACAACAAATAAATTAGGGAGAAATGGTTCTCAGGCGTGCCTAAAATTTATTAAGGCCAAGTGCATTTTGGGAAACAAATCCCTTCTCACTTGTTTTCATGGACATCAGTAGGTTGTTGAAAGCTGTTAAAATCTATGGATAACATGTTTCCCAAGAACTAGAAATGCTGAACATAGTACATGCAAACTATGTCTGCCAACTTAATGGAACTCACAATAAAATGCACAAAATTGTCCACTTTCATTTACTCTTGTCTGTTACACTCAATTCTGCATCATCCACCTGCACCCACCCTCCCAAAGCAATCCCTCTCTGCAACTAATTTCATCTGCATTAAATTGCAGTCACAATTCTGCAAGATTCTGGTAATGAAGTTAGGAATTTGGAATCTGAACTGCTATCAGCAGACATAAGAAAGCTATTATCTGCTTTAGTGCTTATCTGCTTGCAACACAGGAATTCAAACTGCAAAAACTTAACAGGCATATATTTCCATATTTTCTCTTAAAATGAGTTTGTGTAGGGTTCTCTCCCCTATGTCATAGAATGCGGAAAGCATACATTTTGAGCCTTTTCAGAAATCAGGTTCGTTAAACACTGAAGCTAACTGTTTCATTAAAGGGATTTTAGACCAATGTGGTGAGAATCCCAGAGTAAGAGTAAAATGATTTTATTTTATTGCAAACAAACGGCTAAAGTTAATTTCTCCACCCACTTTCTTTAAAGAAGTAAATCAGCAGGCTAAGGAGACACACCCATCTGAAAACTAACATGATTAAAAATTAGATATAAAATGGGTGAATCACAATTTCATTTGTTTACAAAATGGTGGAGTATACTACTACAAGCACACTAAATACACAGTATTTGTGGGGAAAGGGTTACAGACACACAGCTAACTTCATATAGATCCCATTAGACAACTGGATTTACAACAAGTTTGTTTAATAAGAAATGGGCAGAGCCAGCTTTTTCAGAATCAAAATGCAGAACAATGGAAAAAATTGATGGTGTGTACCTTCACAAGTTGAGCCTCTACAGACAAATGCAACCAGGTTAGACGTGCACTCCACCATCACTATTTAGCTTTAAGGTTTGCTTTGCCCCCTCAAAAACCATTGCCAAATTAAAAAACAGGAATACCCCTTACTTTATTGCCAAACTCTTCTAATTTTTCCTTCCTTCTTCCATACCTAAAAACTACGTAGAGAGGATGGAGTGGAAGATGGAGTGTAATGAGCATTATTTACATAGTATTATTTGGGGGGCACAAAAAAGCCTGGTTGCTAAATTTTCTGCTTTGATGACTCACGACTGTTTCTTAGAAATTGGGAAGGGGGGGGGAGAAAAAAATCTTTAATAAGAGGACACCAGATACAAAGCAACATTTTACTTTTGTTGTGGTAAAAAAAAGTCACATTTTACAGATAAAATGTAAGAACCCTGAAATACTGACACATTCGCTTATCGTGCACAATGCTGAGGTTCTTTTAAGATTCACTTTAAAACTGCAATTAAAAATGTACAAAAAAAAAAAAACCAAAAACCAAAACCCACAAAGCTTCTAAAAAAGGAACCTGCAGGCACTTCCTCTTGTGGAATGTTTAAAAAGTTAGCCTACTAAAGAAAACAGTCGATTTCTTGTGAAGGTTTTGAAGAAATATGGATCAGTTCATTTTATTTGGGAATTCAATAATATCCTTGGTGGTAATGCTGACTCCATGGCTTCTGACCCCAGAATTGCTGCGGAAGAACAAAGATAACACAATTAATGTTATGTCAAATTTAAGTTTATGGTTAAGAGTCTTGTAAAAAAGAATGAGGGATATGCAACAAAAATTATCTTTTATTCAAAACTGAGAAGTACACTTACACCCTGCTGCCACTGGTTGTAGCCCTGAGATTGATTTTTGTAGCCACGATTGTTTCCCCTTCCTCTGAAATTCTACAACAAAACAAGAAATGGGTTCAGTTGGGGTATTTGTTGAACACCAAGCAATGTCAGTCCAATCAAACTGTTTTAGTTGAGACAAATAGGTTTTGTACTCCATCTAGATATAAATGTATTCCAGAAAAAAATACTATACTTAATACTAACAGCATGTCCCCAATACACTATATTTGAAAATTTGTTTGCAAGCTATTTTCTGATCATGTGCAGAAGCCATGAACCATTTAGAGGGAATTCTGAATGCTCTGTTCAAGTGATTTAAGAAATAATAGCTGTGATTATAATATGCAATGCTGCACAAAATATAGATGGAATCTGTCAGAACTCTAGATTCAATTACTATCTCAACCTACAAGTAACATTTTAGAACTAGATCCATTTAGCTTCATAATCTTTACTTCAAAAAAATGTAGGAATTAGGAAACCAATTGATTCTATACTAGTATTAACATTAAATGTAGCTCCTGCCCCATTGTTCTATTGTCATATTTATATTGCTGCATGTTTGTATCTTTATAATGTTAACCATTTGGAGTCTTGTTGATTACAATTGCACACAAAATTGAATTATAAATAAATGAGTATGGGTATCATTCCGTGGTTAGAGACTACCAGAATCAGGTCAAGTATGTAAGAAAATACCGATTCAATGTATTTTGTATAAAGGTAGCTGAAATGTTATACATTTAAAACTTTTAAGATGTACTATCAACAACAGGCTCCCTCAAGTTTAGTTACCAGACGAACATACTTTTAATTAAATCAAGATTGGCTACTGCAAGCAAATTATTCAAGGAAGTAAGGTATCTTCCTGGCTCTAGTAACACATTACCTGATTATAGTTCCCTCTGTTGGGCATTCCACCTCTGTTATAATTTCCTCTGTTTGAATAGCCTCCACCTCCACCACCACCTCTTACTGGGAAGACAGGACCACGAGGATATGGATAGCCTATGGCTCCACCACTGCCACCACCTCCTCCACCTCCACGCTGGGGCATATTGCCACCTCTCCTGTTGTAGCCACCACGATTTCCAGGGACTGTAGGGGGAAAAATGCTACTCACACTATGTCTCTGTTTTTTTTTTAAACTGTACCCCAGAAAGCCACACACAATACAAGCAACTGCTACCCTTCATTGGTCAGCCTCTGCCCAACACCCAGAATACCCTACAGAAAAAATACAACATTAAAACTTTGCAGCTGGAATTCAAATCTCAACTGGCAATCATCTGTAGGCCCCCAAATGCAGTTGCTTAAGCATTGTTGTAAGGAAAGGAACTGACAAGTCCCAACTTTTTCAGCCACCACCTGGCACTTTCATATTAACCATCGATCAGTACAAACTACTCTTTACAAAAAGGGATAGTCAAATAGCTGCATAGCACTGTCTTTATCCTACTTTAAATACTGATCTTCCTTGTGTGAGAGCCCTCTCCAGAATTAGGTATAAGCGTAAAACCCTTCATAGGTTTTCTCTTCTTTAGATCAGGCATTTAAGGCGGTTTCCTATAGTATATGGAATATAGAAGGACAAATTGCACTACTGTCTACCTCCTCCTCTGAAGTTGCCACGCATGTTAAATCCACCACGTCCTCTCTGTCCACCTCTGTTAAACTGGTTTTTACCACTCTTTTTATTACTTTTCTTTGAACCAGTATTCTGCTTTTTTTCTGGAGGAAGGGCCTTCTTGCTTTCTTCTTTGTACTGCTCCAGAAGTTTTTGGGCTTCATCTTTTTGCAACTCTACGTAGATTATTTCATCAAAACATTCTGATACCTCTGGCAGAGTAAAATTTCCTACAAGACAGAGAGCCCTCAATATTCAGTATTTATTTCTGAAACCATCAGAATAAGCCAAAGTTCCCCTCCTATATAAAAGGAATACAAGACAGGTAATGGTCACTCAAGATGCTAAGAGCAAGATTCTTGAACGCTTGACACATTCTCCCTATAAGGTTGAACCGGGAATACACGTCTGCTAAACATGTCCAGCTTCGTTTTCTAGGGCACTTTAATGCCAAGACAGCTTTGTGCATCTGCATGAAGCGTATCATGACTGAATAGTGTTAAGGGCTGCAGCAGAGGGAACACAATATAGTGTTGTCTTAACAAAGTTACAGAAGTCTTCCAGTTTTTTTTAAAGAGGCATTAATTGTTTAAGGCAAGAAATTTTGAATCTTTAGATTTTACATTACTCCTTTAAACAGATACTCAACATCCTAGAACACAGTATAGATTATGTTCCATGCCTTTCATTTTGAGCACTGCATGCTCTGGAAGATCTTTTCCCTCCACCTCTGCCTTCTTTTGTGTTCTTTGCTTGTAGTCTTCATCTTTTGGGCAAACAACAACTGCTTTGCGCTGGAAGCCTGCAAACAGGCACATTTTTCTCCTCTGCGCAGCTGCAGACACATTTGTCTGAAAAAAATGCAGTAACTTACTACACGTAGCTGTCATTGTTAGAGCTAAGTTAAATTAGTGTGCTTAGATTTCACCTCCACATGTATAATGCAATGAAGTTTACAAGTAGAAGGAAGTTATGTACGTTAGGCCTAGTCTCTAGGGTAACCATTTTCCCCCTGATTTCAACTGTATTTTGAGCACAGTTGCTGTAATTTCAACTTTATACCTCAAATACTTATTTCATTTCCCACTGAAGTTTAGACTCTATGCCCCTTAAACTGCAGCTTAATTGCATTTTGTAACACAATGAACTCTAGCCCCCATACCTGATCCAGAATAAAGTTCCGTTTCTTACGAGCAGCAATCTCAATAAATTTGCCAAGACACTGAGGTGCTCTTTGAAGCAGTGTGTTAAGTTTTCCAGTGTCAGCCATTTGCCGCTTAAAACCTGCAACCTATAGAAATCAAAATTAAGAAGCATACATTACGAATTTTTAAGTTTGTTTTCTCTGCCATTTTAAGTTCAATAAATTAAAATTTCTAAAATGAAACCACTTTATCCTTTTACTAAAGATTCCAAAGCTTAAGAATTAAACACGCTGTCCCAATTTATCTTCATAGTGTCAACTACTAGTTAGTTGTAATGCCTTTCAAAATCAGAAACACTGGCTATTACTGGAATGCCAAACAAATATCAGAAAGGGCTGTCTCATCTGAACAGCCAGGATAGTTTTAATATTATGAAGTAACCAAACTTTCTGTCAAGAATCTGCATGTTCACATTAACAGCCATTTTCCACATGTAAGAATGAGCAATTTAGTGAATTTCCAACTTGCTCGAAGGCCAAAAACTCTGCCTCTGCCCTTTCCAGTAATGTCATCTCCTCACTGAAAGGCACACAACTGACAAACTAGTCAACTGAATGACTTGTAAGGTATAATAAATTTGGTAGTGGAGTCACAACAACAATCTAGAGCTGTTATATATACAAATTGTGCAATAAATTAGTACGGTAATATGATTTTACCATCATTTTGTCCATAATAGTATTTGTTCCAAGGATGTTGTACTTTCCAGGATTCTCTGCTGCATGTTTGGTGACCCATGTAGTCTTCCCAGCTCCAGGCAAACCAATCATCATCACCACCTAATGAGAATTTAGGCATGATTTAAATTCATGAGGCCTCAAAATAAAACACTTCATTATCTATCCCAATGACTGACTTAAACTATAAGCCCTCAGCATTGTAGGGCATAATATTGTAAGACAGCATAAAAAAAACAATACTCCCTTCAAGGAAAGCACTGAGCTTTTATATTAATTCAAACTGGACTATTACTTACTTCGCAATCTTTCTTATGTTCTGGTCCTTTGGGTCCTCTAACTCTATCTTCCAAATTAACATTTTGGATGAACGTATACCCCTCTGGTATGGGGAAATAAGGCTCATCCTTCTGGCCAAAGTTGAATTCCACTGCACAGTTATGGCAGAGGACATGTGGGAAAATGGGCCGTTCAGAAAGAACTTCCTTGGGGATTTTGAAAGCAATTCCAAGGTCCTGCCCATTCTTTGAGTAAGAGAGTTCCACCTCATCACTGTCAAAATTCTGCCATAACAAAAAATACCGTATTAACATAATGGCAATTCCTCAGTAGTATTAGGTATCAGAAACAAATCCTAAATCTAAACAGATTACTAATTAAGATTTAACAGTAAGACTTAGTCTGAAAGTTAAGCAAAGCTGTAACAAAACCAGAGAAATATTTCAGTCTGAGAAATGTTCTGGTCTACTTGGGAATGTTCCACTTCACTTCAGACAATGCCAAACCTCCTTCCTGACTATCCTATTCCAAGGAGGTTCAGTGCTTTTAAGTAAATTCTCCATTCAGAAAGAGTTTAAGGTATTTACAAATATGAGGTTCCAGACAAAATACACTGTTTCAGGATTAGATCATATCTTGAACACCCCAAATCACTTCAGACTATTTATTTCTGGAAACTGTCTCTGGAATAACATGGTACAGGAGAAAATTCAGCATGGTCTTAAGGGAAATGGAACATTACCAAGTTTTCCAGAAAAGTCTTATTGCTGCAATAAAGTTACCCAGTTAGTTGTTCAGTTATTAAAGATTACATAAAAGGCACAGCAGCAGCAAATACAGACTCACAACCCAAATAATGTAATAAAGACTTACAGCAAAACATCCGATCACATCATTTTCATCAAATTTCTCACCAAAATCTTCAATCTCACAATTGCATGTCTTTATCCCTTTTAAGGAGTACCCGTAAGAAAATTCCTCCTCACCTGATAAATATGAACAATTGCAGATGAGGCTTTCAAACTGTAGAAAACACAGAAATCTACCACTGATAGCACAAGGCAAATTACATATTGGAGAAAAAGAGTTGTACCATTTGGGGGATGTGTATGTTAATGCCTACATCAAATGAACAAATCCCATTATTTGTTTTCTAACCAAGGTGGTTATAGAATTCTACTCCAACCTCTAGATAATTATTCTTCACAAGCACTGAGTGGTAACCTAGACTGTCAAATACATCAAACCCATTCCCTTAGGTGGGCTCAGGTAGGTGAATGAGAGTAGAGCTAAAGCTGACAAAGTTGAGTGATGTTTCTAAGTTATTTCTTATAACCCTTAACATATGAGAAATGATTTCATCTAGTCTTATCCTACACAGAGGTAAAGGTGCACTTTCTCTATTCCAATGCCTAAGAACTCCCAAAAGTGAAAGTTTTTTTTTAAAACTTTTGGTCACTCGTTGCTTTTTACAATTAAAATGTTAATTATTGTATCGAGTATCTTGGAAGCTGCTAAGATTAATTTGATCGTGGTGTGGTCTAAGTTTAATAAATTTCCATAAAGCATGAAAAGTATTTATTATGGTTAATACAAAACATTTCATTTTGAGTTCTGGGTACAAAACTTCCAGTTTGAAGTGCAGGTCATACCCATGAATAACTGTCAAGACTGTAAGAACACCAAGGCACTTGAAACAATTCAAGACAAACGTTTCATATACATTGGCATTTATTCACAATATATCAGATCCCATACAAGGTGCTTTATCTTCCCATCACTGAGAGAACCTAAGGATGAAATGGTTTAGCTAAGAATGGGGGGGGGGGGGAAGAGGGACAAAAGATACCTAACTGGCCTGCTACAAACCATCACACACAGGCTTCACTACATTTTATTTATAGAACAGAATTAGCTAATTCTGAATTCCAAACAGGTTATAATTATTGAGTTTTCAAAAAATAACACAATAGGTTTTGTGGTCTCCTATCTCAGAATGGCAGGAACTTAACTCCATAAGATGACTAGAAAAACATCTTACCAAGCAGCATCCCACTTGTGTTTAGTGACCAGCCAACTCTCACTTCATGTATGTCAATGTCTTTTGTATAGAGATGCTTAACAGGAATTTTTTCAGTTACCTATCCCATAGGAAAAAAAATAGTGTTTAGTTTTGACAATAAGAACAGCTAAAATTATATTGCAGCACCAGGGATCTCTATGATTTCAGACAGACAGGCATATCTTTCCTCCCCACTTAAGAGCCATCATACTATAACATGCACATTGAACACAACTGTTTTTCCCACTCAAGTTTTCTTGCTATTTTGCAAACCTGAACCTAAAGATACATTCCCTCTTGTGTATGGATGATGCTATTTTGGTTTCACAGAAGTCCACATTTTTAATTATTTTTAACAAACTGCTTACTGCCATATTAAAGTTTAATGATGATGATGATGTACATTTTTCCAATTCTTTGCTCACTGCCTGGCTAAGTTTTTTTTTTTTAAAAAGCGAAGTGGGCATTATACTAAGTGTTAAAAGTTATTTTTCAATTAAGCCTGGTACATATTCAGAGTATCTTCAGATACTACACAAAGTATCTTCTTTGCCTTTACAAGTTGTGTTTCAGCAAGTACTTTCACCAGCATCAATAAGCACCTAACATCACTATTAATTTGACTTACTTTCATCTCGAAACAGACTTTTCCTTTCGAAACTCCATAAGAAGCTCTTCCTCCAGCCCAGAGAAAGGCAAAACTTTCCATAGTTAATGAGGAAGCACTAAAACGATCTCTTGAAATTTTGAAGTGTAGGTCACAGTTATCTGTCCCAAAAAAAAAGGGGGAAGTTGGGATACAGTTGAAATGTTATGGTACCTTCTAACATGAAAATGAAGGCCACCTTTAAGAACCAAATACTAAAGTGTAGTCCAAATTACAACTCGCATGTTTCTGAATTACCTCAGATGTGTTATAACTGAATTCAGCCTTCCTTTCTGTAAAAGTTCCAAAGTAAAGCAGTAAAATCAATGTATAGGATACTTAATTTGACTTTAGAATTAAAATATTTTACATTTAGTTTAGCTATAAAGTATGCTTGTTTCTATGTACTTTGATAAATTAACCTGTTTCTCTCAAATTATGAATTTGTGTGCCTGCCACGCTATTAAACAAATGTAGATAGGAGATAGATGATCTGCCTATTAGCTGATCACTGGGTGAGTTTCAGTCATTTTGCAAGCATTTCTAACTCTAACAGTTAACAGGAAATCAAAATTCAAGTTGCCCTTGTATCAATGATTTATTTCATATCCTTAGTGTTCTTTATTTACAAAGTAGTTACCTTTGACCAAGTTTTTTTATTGCTCCATGAACCAGATTTCAAGTTCTGCGAGGATCCCTGATCAATAGTTACCCAGGTAACTATGTAAACAATTTCAATTATTAAGTTGCAGTAAGAACATAATTTGCTAGTCACTTAACTAACTTGCTTACAGCCTCCTTCTATGTGGTTCACTAACTTGTATCCAGTGTAGGTTAGTGGACACAATACTAGTAGCAAAATAAATGCTAGAACTTTGCCCAACCCTCTTTTGGAGAATGTTCCTTAATGTTTTGCAATATTTAATATAGCAGAATAGTCAAGCAGTACACAAAATGGTTTTCAAGACAACCATTTCTCACCATGCTAAGTGATTTTCAAGGGTGCTTTGAAAGCTTTTGAACAAAGACCACCAAAATAACCACAAATCTCCTAAATGTTGTTAACCTAGAGTATTATAGATACAAATCATAAGCAATAGCTAAAATTAGGTTTCTGAGGTAACTTTTAGAATTTTTGGTAACTTGATTTTTACAGTTTTATACCAATCTGTTCATGTTACATGAAATGACAGTATCCAATGTAGTAAGAGTGAACATTTGCTCATATTAAGGGATTTCCTATTTTCTTTCCCCGTGTTTCCCAAAATCAGCTTCAGATCATTTTCAACTTGTGGAGTACCTCTGGATTTACAGGTGGGTACAAGGAGAGGAAAGTATTTTGCCCTGATTACAACATCTCCTGGCAGATACATACCGTCGCATTTCACCCAAAGCAGCATAATTTTATTCTACGTATTCAGAGTATTTTTGCTTTTAATGCCTAATTTAAAATTTTGCCCCTTTACAGGACTCAAGCCCTATAAAGTATACTTACTCAGAACTAAATCTCCCCAGATCAGGTGGCCCTCTATCTCCAAATCAACCTCAGTTCATTTTCAAAAAACTACAGTGAACATGCAAGCGATAAGCTCTTTTGTAAAGGAGAAAGTAATAGTTTTTTTTCCTCCAACAGCCATGCTCCCTATATTATGTACGCCTCTTTTTGAAAAAGGGGTTTAATGTAATCACACATCACTTAAACCATTCATGGGCAACATAGCATGACAGAGCTGAAGTAACCTGCAGCAAAGAAAAATCTGATTTACTGTAAACTTGATACACACTCATATTTCTAAACTGATTTCTACAGTTTAGAGTACTTTACCAATTCAGTTTTATGTGCCTCACTCCAGCATTTAGTAATGCCATATTACAGCACAGAAAGTGATACCCACAATGTAAAATTCCACTAAGTTTTATGTGTAAAACTTTTATTTTAAAAATACATCAGCAATTACTGTGTTTTACCATATCAGTTAGGATGGGAACATTTCAAGTTATAATTTCACTGTAACAATAACCTGAATATAAGCAGTTGATGTTATTATTCCAAATGCTCATATTTTAGAAGTATTCAGAATGACTCCAGTTAAGATTTTACAACTAAAGCTCTGAATTATCCATTTTTATGTGTAATTACAGCTGTAATCCCACATCCACATGCCAGTGAATAATTCCCACTAACTTTCCTTCAGAATATGTAGGAATGATCAAATATGTATTAGACCTGTGTAGCAAGCTGGAGTTGAACGGGAAATAATTCAGAGACTGTAGAGGCCTGCACATATACTTAACAGCACCCCCCTAAACCAAATTATTTTTTTCCTCAGTATACCATGTATCCCCCAGTAAAGAGCAACTACTTTAAGGAGCTGCAAACGTGTGCAATGTGTGCTCCAAATCTTCTTTTCCTTTTCAAATCTGGATCTCATTTGTACAGGTCATAAAAAAAATCAGGTAACTCTGTTAATGAATATATCCAATGGTTGCCTAGAATTTTAAAATATGAAATAAGTTATTTAATATATAGGCTTAGACACAAAATATAATCTATACCGTGAAGGTTGTCAGTATCAATTTCTCATTTTGCCGTTCACTATTAGCACATTTCTAAACTCTTGATAAATTACAACAGTAAGATACATTGAACAATCAATTCAGAAATAAAAGCAGAAATTGTACCTCAGATGTGGTAATAAGCATAAGTAGCTCCTCAAAGTCTTACCCAAGAAGTATCTTTTAAGAGACCAGCATGTTTTTTTTTACTTACAAGTATCAAGACAAACCACTGTGTCATCAAAGTGTTCATCCTCTTCTTCAACAGGTGGCTGTGGTGATTTGGCCCTGATCAATTAAAAAAGGCACTTGAATTCAACTATCAGAAAACATTTAAATATTTCAATAAAGACATTTAAATACCACTTATTACCTGCTATATTTGTTCTCTTCAATATACTCAAAATAGCCTCGTCCATGGTCTTCCCGTGGTCTTTTCACTCCCCTTTTTTTCTCACCAGGTTTTTGTTCAGTTTTAGCTTCCCCTTGGAATTTTTAGGGGAAAAAAACGTGTATTAGAAACAATATAGTGAAATGCAACGAAGAAACAGAAATCCTGCTCTGGAAACGATAATTAAAGTGTTTATTACTGCGGCCCTGCAGCTGACTAAGCAACAATCCGCCGCTACACCCATCCACCGCTTTCCGTTTTATTCCCAAAACTAGGCAGCAATTTCGCCACTTCAAGCATCATTTCCGCTCCCTAATTTGAAGGCGGCTCCGAAGAGACCCCTTAACCCTCACCCAAACACACAAGCTGCAGCGAGAGGCCTAAATCGGAAGAACAGGATTCGCCCGCCTCCATTGTACTTCGTGTTTGAACTCGAGCCTACAGCGCCTCACCAGCGGATGTGACGCAGAACAGCACAAACGTTTCCCCGCGCGTTCCACAGCGCGCCCCAGCGGCTCCTCAAGGCCGCCCTACCCCCGCGCCCCTTCCTCATTGCTCTCGCGAAATGGCGCAAGCGCCCCTCCCCCTCCGAGACACGCGGCGCGCGAGGCCTGGAAATCCCCGAAGGACGAGTTGCCGCGGCCGCCTAAAGAAAAAAAAGATGGCGGCGCGTTGACCCCGTGAATAAGCTACCAACCGCCTCCGCCCATCCGGGCTCCGCGAACTACTCACCCGCAGGGCGAGCAGGCCCTCCGGGCTTTTGCTGCTGCGGCTGCTGGGTGGGCGAAAGCTGCTTGGCGCCGGGCTGGCTCGAGGACGCAGAAGCTGAAGCCGAGGCCTCCGGAACGACAGCGCCCTTGCCAGGCAATTCTTTCGCCACGCCGCCATGGCCGTTGGCATTCCCGCTGCTGCTAGTGGTGGACGCGGCGGCGGCGGCGTCTTCCTCTTCCTCTTCCCCCTCTTGAAAGCCCTGGTCGTCGCCGTTCTCGTCGTCCTCTAGATCGTCGGCCGCCTCTTCTTCGCCGGCGGCCACCCCCTCGCCGTTCTCCTCGCCCAGCTCCATGCCTTCCTCCTCCTCCTCCTCCCCGTGGCAAGCGCCGAACTCCGCCTCCTCATCGTCGTCGCAGGCCGCGGCCTGGTCGGGGCCTCCGCCTCCCGTAGCCATCAGCAGCTGCTCCTGGGCACCTCCGCTGCCCGGAGCGGCTTCCCCCAGCTCCTCGACGTTGCCATTGCCGGGCTCGGCGCTGGCTAAGCCCCCTCCACCGGCCTCCTCTTGGTCGAGCGCGGCTTGGAGCCGTTCCATGAGATCGGCCTTGAGGCCCTTGTCGGACAGGCGCCGCTTCTTCAGCTCCTCCTTTAGCTCAGACACCTTCAACTTCTTCACGTTCACCGGCGAGCAGCTCATGGCGGCAGCGGCGGCGGCAGGGATTCGATGCGGTCTGGGCGTAGGCGGCTGGGTCGTATGGCTGCGGCAGCTGCAGAAAGAGATCCGCCTGGCGCCAAATCCTTTCACCGAGGCTCGCGAGGCAGGAACGGTGAGCGCGACTCACGGGCTCGAGCACGTAACGCTGCACTCACCCCGCCCCCGCCGCACGCCTCATATATCCTCGCCCCTCCTTGCTACAGTACCTTAACTCTCTTCCCTCGCGCAGTACTACCGTAAACATTTGGCGCAGCGAAAAAAATCAATTCAAAACTGTTCCGTGAATCTTTCCAGATTACGGGCCAATGCAGTGGTAGACGCACTTGACGCTGGGCCACATACCTTCACGTAGAAAACATACCAAATTGAGTTAGATACAGAACATTGCTTATGATTTTTTTCAAGTGAAATGTAGGTATTGCAGGTCATTTTTCCCCCAAATAAGTTACACGTTTTACAGCAAAGTATCATTTGTGACTACATTAATAAGCAGCTAGACAGGAAATGGAAATATGATAGGGCCAAGGACTGCATTGGTTGCCATGTACTCTAGTGGCTTAGAAGCTGTGCAGGTGCGCATGTAGATTTTGAAGATCTGCACAGAGTCCAAAGAGTGTTTATCCCTGCCCAAGGATATCAAATTATAATACTTTACATCAGGCCCGCAACTAGGGTCTGTGTCACCTGGGACAAACATGGATTCCATGCCCATTTTGGTGCCCCCCAGAGCTCATTTTGGCGCCCCCCCAGCACAGCGCCCAGGGCACATGTCCCACTTGCCCCCGCCCCCCAGTTGCAGCCCTGCTTTACATAGTTCATGCATATTTTACTCTTCATCTATGCTTTCATTTTTAAAAATGCACTTTGGATTCATATTCAACTACAACTGTCTATTGGAATTACCACTCAGTTGTTCAGTGTAATCTTACCTGTTTAATTTCCATCTGCATTTATTGGGGCTTATTTACAGACAGGCAAGTTTTTAACATGCTTTTAATAAAAGAGTAAGTCAAAAGAATAAACCTGTAAATTATATATTCTGTATTAGGCAAACCAGGGCAACCAACCTCAAGCATAAGGCCTGCTAATAGATAAGAACTATTTACTAGTACGACACAACACACCCTTCTTTAACTGGATATTAACTAGTTGTCAGCTGTTCCATGTGTTATATTAGTATTTCAGTACACCACTCACCTGTATTATGGATTCCTGATGTGCTAACTGTATACTCAGATGAGAGATGACAATTACATGCTTTTTATTTGCCTTACAAATTAGACAATAGACTTAAGTGCACCATTTCTGTTTAGAAACCAATATATATGGAACAACAAATAAACAGTTGATTTGTACCACTTACGGAAGAACACAAAGATTTCATTTACAAATATTGCCTGATCGTACATCTTCTAGGTAATATACAAAAAAATGACTAAGAATTACATTATCAAAACAATATCAAGAGCTGCTAAAAAGCTATCTCCCTGACTATATTCTAAATGAAAATCAAAATTTCATTAAAAAGTCTAGTTGTTTTCTGCTTTCTCATTCCTAATCTCTACCTGCTTTCCAATTTTATAAAAGTTATCATTCAGAGATACATGAAAATATAGTATCAATTGGAAACAATTCAGTAATTAATTCCTAAAACAATTCTGCTTTAATTCTTGGAAATAAAAGCAACTGAAATTAATTGTACTAAATTGCCAAGAAGACAAATGCCCTGTGTGCCAAAGAACCATCCAAGGTGTACTCCCAACTGCAGTGCAACAACACAGTAACAGCAGAGCCACCAACAGCAGAAACTGAACACTATGGAAGAACATATGGGAGAAAGAGAAGACACGTAACACCAGTGCAAAGTGGCTGCAGGACCTGAGAACAGACCACAGCAATCTCACAGAACAGGAACCAGTCACCATCACGGCAGCAGAAATCCAATAGCTGGTCAAGAATATGAAGAGCTGGACAGCCCCCAGCCCAGATATGATCCACACCTACTGGCAAGAAGAAGAAACTAACAGCAGCGCATGAACGCCTAGCAGCACAGATGAACCAGCTGCTAGCAGCAGGCTCCCACCCAGACTGGCTAACACAAGGTAGGACAGTGCTGGTCATGAAAAACTCCCACAAGGGAACAGCACCATCCAACCACCGACCAATAACCTGCCTCCCCACATCATGGAAAGTCCTATCAGGCATCATAGCCGCCAAGCTACAGGATCATATGGGCCACTACATGAGCACAGCTCAGAAAGGCACTGGGGACAACACCAGAGGCTCAAAACAGCAGTTGCTCATAGATAAATCAGTTGCCCAAGACAGACCAATCTAAGCACAGTCTGAGCACAGGAAAGCCTGTGACTCAATGCCACACACATGGATCTGCGAATGCCTGGCATTATACAAAGTCAACAGGACACTAAGGACCTTCCTTGAGAACTCAGTGGGACTGTGGAAGGCAACACTGGAAGTCAACACAAGACAGCTCGCACAAATGGCCATCAAGTGCGGCATATACCAAGGTGATAAACTGGCTGCTGTTCTGCATGGGCTTGAACCCCCCTCAGCCAGATTATCACAAGGACTCAATATAGATACAAGTTCAAGAGTGGAACTACCATCAGCCACCTCCTCTACATGGATGACATCAAGCTTTATATGCTAAGAGTGAACGAGAATCAACTCCCTGATCCACCTGACACAGATCTATAGTGAGGACATCGGAATGTCATTTGGACTAGAGAAGTGTGGCCAGATGGTAGTAAAGAGAGGGGAGGTAGTTAACACTGATGGGGTGGAACTACCAGCGGGCCACATAGCAGACATACAGACCAGCTACAAGTACAGTCACACGGGAACCATGATGAGGAGGCAAGGAAGACAGCAACATCCAAGTACCACCAAAGGATAAGAAAGGTCTTGAAGAGCCAGCTCAATGGGAAGAACAAGATCCACACCATCAACATGTACACCCTGCCAGTCATCAGGTACCCTGCCAGTATAGTGAGCTGGCCAGAGGAGGATGTGGAGGCTGCCGATGCGAAGACCTGGAAGCTCCTCATAATGTACAAAGGCTCCCAGCCCAAGTCCAACACCCAGAGACTGTACGCCAGGCGGAAAGAGGGAGGGTTGGGTCTGGTGAGTGTCAAAGCCAATGTCCTGGATGAGACCCAGAGCATACAGGAATACATCAGTAAGATGGCACCCAGAAATGAGCTGCTGAGAGAATGCCTGAGGCAGCAGCAGACATGGAAAGAAGATCAGGCAGAGGAAGCGCCATGGCAAGACAAGACCCTGCATGGGATGTACCACTGATAGATAGCTGAGGTGGCTGACCTTCAGCAATCCTACCAGTGGCTGGAAAGGGCTGGACTAAAAGACAGCACTGAGGCACTGATTATAGCAGCACAAGAACAGGCACTAAGCACCAGATCCATAGAAGCAGGGGTCTACCACACTAGACAGGACCCAAGGTGCAGACTGTGCAGAGAGGCCTCAGAGACAGCCCAACACACAGTGGCAGGGTGTAAGATGCAGGCAGGAACAGCATACACTGAACGGCACAACCAAGTAGTTGGCATTATGTACAGGGACATCTGCACAGTGTATGGGCTAGACCCTCCCAAGTCCAGATGGGAGATTCCACAGAAGGTTGTGAAGAATGACAGGGCTAAGATCCTGTGGGAATTCCAGATCTAGAGTGACAGGCAGGTACTGGCCAATCTACCAGACATCGTGGTAGTAGACAAGGACCAGAAGACAGTGGTGGTGATAGATGTAGTGGTGCCAAGTGACAGCAACATCAGGAAGAAGGAGTATGAGAAGCTGGAGAAATACCAGGGCCTGAAGGAGGAACTAGGGAGGATGTGGAAAGTGAATGCCAAAGTAGTCCCAGTGGTGGTAGGAGCACTCAGGACTGTGACTCCCAAGCTTGGAGAGTGGCTCCAACAGATCCCAGGAGCAACATCAGAGCTCTCAGTCCAGAAGAGTGCAGTTCTAGGAACAGCTAAGACACTGTGCAGAACCCTCAAACTCCCAGGCCTCTAGTAGAGGACCCAAGGTTGAGGAAGACACATACTACCCATAGGGGTGAGAAGGGAGATAGATTCATACACACACACATACTGTGTATGTATGTATATGTGTGTGTGTGTACTGTATATATGAATATCACCATAGTTAGGTCTCTTCCTCATGACTAAGTTAAAGCATACCAGCGTAAAATATGCTGCCTCCACTGGTAAAACAGTTACTATGGAGGAAAAGGTACACAATGGTAGAAATACCTGCCCCCTTCCTTCCCCTTTTACCATTATGAGTCCTGCCCTTCAAAATCAGATGGATGAGCCAATTGGATGAGCAAAAAGAAGAGAGCCGAAGGAAGAAGCAGCCACAAAGTGGCAGTCTCCAGAACAGTGTATCTGTTGAACAGTGAGGAATGCTGGCAGCAACAGAGAATTTCAGAAGATGTCAAATGAACCCTTGCCAAAAGGCCCAGAGCACTGGCAACTGACAGCAGGTCAAGACACTGGCATTTAGACAATGAGGCCAGGGCACTAGCCACCACCATGTAAAGGCCCAGGGTGCTAGCAGCAGTCATTTGGAGGCCAAGGGACTGGTAATTGTTGAAGTCCAGAGCAGTGGCAACGAATCAGCAGCTTCTCATACTGAAGCAGAATGCTCTGAAAAGCCTGGGGCACAAGCCATCATCCTCAGAAAGTCTCAGAGCAGAAGCTGACAGAGAAGCAGGGAAAGGAACAACCCCGCCCAACTCAACACTCCATCTAGCATGAGACATTAGGACTAGCCTAAACACACAAATGACTTTGATCAGGCTAGCTAGGATAGCCAGAACTAGTATTAGAATAAAGAATACAGACACAGAAAGAGTTAAAATAAAGCTGAAATAGAATATAATATGGGACATGGACTATAATAAAACATACAGGAAATATTAAGCATGATCCTTTAGATAGAAAATAACTGCAGGACATAAGACGTATGTTATAGTCTAATGCAGAGTGGTAGATGGCAGTATTGCAACCAAAACTCTCCCCACAACCAGGGTTCAATCCCAGCGGAAGCTGGATTCTCAGGTAGCCGGTTCAGGTCAACTCAGCCTTCCATCCTTCCGAGGTCGGTAAAATGAGTACCCAGCTTGCTGGGGAAGGTGACAACTGGGGAAGGCAATGGCAAACCACCCCCTATAGTCTGCCAAGAAGTCGTGAAAGTGGCATCCCCACAAAGGGTCAGACATGTCTTGGTGCTTGCACAGGGGACCTTTCACTCACATAGTTTAATGGCTAAAACAAAAAAATGGCTAAAAGCTAGAATCTTAGATTTAAGATTACACTTTTATATTGTCTAACATGTAATAAAAAAGACCCAGATTCACGAATTGTCTCACTCCCAAGTCTGTCACCATCCCCAAACCACAAAGGTACAATGCTGGCAAATAGTGTTGTCCTTAATTACAATATATGAGGCATGTTAAGGACAGAAATTGATGGGTTCCCCTGGCTTTGTCTCTTCATTCACCAAAAATCACCAGTTGATGAGAAAGCATCCAATATGGATGTTAATCTTTTCTGGGGCTAGGGGAAGACACAAATTTTGATAGATAATGACATCTATTTAAATACTAGTAGAATGCAGTAGAGTTGGTGCACTGTAAAGCATTATCTTGTGGGATCCAGGAGACATGACTTCCCCGTAGCTGCACCTGCCCTGTGAAACAGCATTCCCCCTGTAAAAATGTGGCTCTTTTTAACAGGTTCTGGGGTAGTGTGTGGTGATCTGCTTCCTGATAGTATATCTTGGTTTTATGATAGTGCTTAATTTTAGATTATTTCCCAGGTGTGTGTGTGTGTGTGTATATATATATATATATTTGTCTGCTTAGTTCTTGCTTTATTTTTTTTGCTGTTTTTAAACCCAAACGGATAAACCACCTAGAGTTATTCTATTGATCATGGCAGCATACAAATTGATAAATAATTCATTAATCAATCAAGACTCATCTCGTTTTCCATGGGTGTGCTCAAAGGAAGTCCTGCTATCAGCTGTATCAGTCTGCTTTTGGTTTACTGCTATTCCAGAACAGCACATAGAACAAGCAGTTACTGCTTCAGTCTCTTTACTTATGCACACCTTTTCAGAGGTAAACTCTTTTCTCGCCCAATCAGTTGCACTGTGCATGGGTGAATCACTTTGGAATTAAAAGAATCTTATAGGAGAGCAGAGTCAGGCTTGGGTAACACATGCCTGGGAATGACATTCTCAAAAGTCCTTTTCTCCCTTCTACAAATTGCAAGAGAGCTTTTTGCCTGAATATTCTTCTCTGTTACCAATTTTTGCTGTAGAAATTCTTGTTTCCCCCCCACAAATGATTTGCATTACGTTATGGGATGTCTCCCATCTACAAAAACTTTTTAGAATATCACGCCATTTGGGGTTGATCCTCAGGACACATATTGCATTAACAATGAGTTTGACAGAGAAGCCATTAGAATCTCAACAATAACAGTCAGGCTTTTTTATTTGCATGGGCAGTAGCCTTTTTCTATTCTCTCTGCTACATTTCAACAGTCCTCTCATCATCTTAACACAATAGAAGTAGTTGCCCTCTACTGATTATTGTTCCAACTTTTCTGAAAATTGCATTGCTCTTGACCATGATGATTTCACAGGATGGTATACACTGAGTATTGTGTACCACAGAAAATATAACTGATTCTATCCAGGCTTAAGATAGTACCAGGACTTCAAATATAGGTGGAAGGTAACTGTGATGCCTACTGTTCTGAGAACTGCAAACTCCAAGCATTTTCACCCTGTACTTTCCTAGTCTTTTTGTTCATGTTGGATTGCCATGAAATTATTACCTTCCTAAAAGTTTCTGGGACACAGTATTCCTTCCCTTTCAAATACATTTATTGAAGAATCAATGCAGTCAACCTTGAACAATCTCCTGTAAAGAATCCTCTTTCTCTGCTAATATCCCAACACATTCCTTTCTGTAGCCTTTGTTCATTTTGGTCCATCGTTATCAGCCATCTGAAGATCTCCTGTTTTCTGAAATATGATCATTAATTTTCCCTTGATCCTCTTGACACCTAGATATATTCTCAAAATGCCTCCAGGCAATCATAGAATCACAAAACGTAAGAGTTGGAAAGCACCTTTGAGGTCATCTAGTGCAATCTCCTGTCCAGTCAAGTAATCCACTACTACAGCATCCAGCCTCTGTTTCAATACCTCCACCGAAGGAAAGTCCACCACCTCCAGTATTAAACAGCTCTTACTGTTGGAAAATTTTCCCTGATGTCCATCCAAATCTACTTCCTTGTAGTTTAAACCTATTGTTTCTTGTACTATCGTCTGGAACAACTGAACAATTCTGTGTCATCTTCCAGATACTTGAAGACAGCTGTCATATCTCCTCCAGATTGAACATTTTAAATGCATCCAACCATTCTTCAGAATTTTTCCTTCCAGGCCTCTGATCAACTTGGTTGTTCCTCTCTGGACAAGTTCCAATTTGTTTGCCCTAAACTGCAGTGCCCAGAACTGGATGCAATATTCCAGGTGTGATCTGACCAATGCAGAATAGAGAAGAAAACTTCTCTTGATCTTGGCACTACATATTTGTGTTGATGCAGCTTAGGACTGTTTGCCATTTTTTTGGCAGCTCATCACACTGATGTCTTAGGTTCAGTCTGAGATCCACCAAGATACCTAGATACTTCTTACACACAGTCCTGACCAGTATCATCATTCACACTTGTACATTTTATTAAACTGTAATTCTCAAGTGAGAGGGCACACCCATTTTAAAAGCACAAATCTACTGGGCCACACAAGGCCTCTGCTTCTCTATTGGGGCCACATGAGGCCTGTGGCACTCTATTCGGACTACACATTCACCAACATTTCCTTTCTGGGTCACTACCTCCATTGGTTGTGTCCACCATCTTTCCATTTTTATGAAAGGCTATTCCCTGCCTCCTTGTATCGAGGCAGTTATCATCTCCTGTTATCATCCCACCCACCCCTCCAGATGCCTTTCCCATCTGTTGGCCTATTTTTTCTCAGTCCTTTCTATATGCTGCCTCCACACTTCCACTGATACCTCCATTCTTCTTCTATTTATCATGTTTTCCTTATTATTGCAGTATTTTGGAGCAGATATGGAGCAATAGCAAGGAAAGGGCAGGAAAGGAAAATTATATTATTAAACTGAAATCTATTCACATAGCAGTGGATAGAATTTGATTTTTTACAAGGACTGAGGTTCATCAGCTTGAAATTCAGGTGCAAAATGTCAGATCTAGAAGATAAGAGACACTAAAAATTAAGGGACAAGATTTTCTAAATCCTTGAATAAATGATAGCTAAGAATTGCAATTTCACCATCTAGTTTAGAAGGAAAAAAGCATTTTGTTATTTTTTTATCATTAGTTGGGTCTTAAAGATGTTTCTTGCAATATTTCCTATTAGTCTCAAGAAAGCATACTTCTCTACCAACTCTACAATATTACATACTATGTAATTGCTGTAGAATAAGTAGAACTAACATAGACTTCAGACTAAAGATTAAACATGGATAGGATTACACCAAAAAAGGCATCGCTCACAACGAGCCATACAAATTCTCATTGAAATAAAAATGTATAAATATATTAAGCATTCAAATTACACTGATCACAGTGGAATTAGAAGGGCAGCTCTTTGAACATAAGTTCCTTTGGACACAGTGGATTTTTTTCTGATAACAAAAGATGTGAGATGGTGCTATTAAGCATGATTGATCTTTTTTAGTTTATCCAACATAATACATATTACCTTAAACTGTTTATTCATATATGCAACAACCAAGATACAGTACAATAAAACTTAACCTTTCATCTAGTGCCATACAGATACTACAAGGATCTTTGTTTAGGATCTGAGAAGAACAATGTATTAAGGGGAAGAGGTGCTACCAGTGCAGTTCTTTCAAGTTATAGGCATGTATTCCATAGTCTCATACTGTTTTATATTTGCTGTAACAAATTAAATAAGAATATGTTTTTCAAAACCAGAATAAACTATTTGAAAATAATATATCTAAATGGTAGATGCTTAACCTAAAATATTCTGTCCATTTGAAGACCAATTCCATCTTAATATTGATTTTTTTCTTCTAGCTTTGCAGACAAGAAATAACAGCAATAATTCTTCTCGAAGCTGATCCACTCCTGCCACAGATTAAAATATTAAAATTTGTTCTTAGATGTGAATATCAAATATTTGTATCTTTTAAGAGATCTGTAATAAAGCTGCTAGTTATTTGCAGAAGGCAAAAACAAGGTTTGACTTATTTTGGAGCGTACAGTATCTCTAACATATACTTGGAACATAAGCAAGATTATACTTCTTGGTACTTTCAAGGCAAGGATAGAAAGGAAAGTGGTCAATTTCTTGCCTTTAGACAGACAACTGAATTAGATTGGTTCCTGAAGCAAAAATTCTTGGAATCCAGTTGAATACAAGTAGTCCTTGACTTATGACCATTTGTTCAATGACAGTTCAAAGTTACAACAGTATTGAACAAAGGGACTTACAACCGGTCCCCGAAGTTACAACTGTTGCAGCACCCTCGTGGTTGTGATCTGAGTGCTTGGCAACCCATTCACACTTATGACCAGCTGCCAAGCACCCCATGATCACGCGATTGCCATTTGCAACCTTCCCTGCTGGCTTCCCTAGAAAGTCAATGGGGAAGCCAGCAGGGAAGGTCGCAAGTTTGCTGTGGTAAGTCTTCCCCACCTGTGCACCCTTCCCAGCCCCTCTGCGCTTGTGCTACGCCAGCCACTTGCACACCATTCCCAACCTGCACTACACCCACGCGCGCCCTCCTCGACCTGTATGGCACCTCTTGCACATCCTTCCCATCCTGCACCCCTGCGCACCCTTCCCAACCTTTGCGGCACCTCTTGTGCACCCCCGTGCGCCCTCCCCGACCCGCACTGCACCCCCATACCCTCTTTGGACCTGTGCACCTCTTGTGCACCCCCACCACACCGCCACATACTCCCTCACTCTTTTCCCCACCCAGCAGCAGCCACTTACCTACCTGCCAACCTGGGACTTGTAACTTCCTGCTGGCATCCCCACTGACTTTGCTTGTGGGAAGCCATAAGGAAGTTGCCTTGCCTAACGACTGTGGGATTCAGTTAATGATGGCAACTGGTACTGCAGGGATTCCCATTGCTAAAGGATGCAGTCATGTTTTATTTACCACATCGCTTAGCGACGGAAATTCCAGTCCCAATTGTCATCATAAGTACTGTGAAATGCTGGGATCAACATTCATAAGATTGAACTGATTGTTACTTACAATTCTATTTCTGTGTTCATTCAAGTATGAGGCTTTAGACAATGCAAAATTAGTTCTTGAAATTAATTAATATAATATGGGATGGCGATCACCAGTCCATTCAGTTTTGAAAGGGACTAGACTAGGGGTGAAGCATCTTTTTTGCTGAAAGTCACATGCTATTTGTGATTGGGCTGATACCAGTAATGAAAACGATAGCCACTTTTTCCCATTTGTTACGCACTTTTCTCTCTGCCTCATTTTTTATCTTCCTTCTTTTCCTGTGAACTACTGGGGAAGGGAACTATATGAACTGTGCAAACTATTCAGAAAAGTACTTTCAAACCTACTCTTTGAAGAACTGTCAGCCCAGTGGAAGTACAGTATCTTCCATGCATGTATGTACGTACTCATATAGGAGGTCCTTAAAGCAGTTGCACCAAAAGAGATGCAGTACCTTGATACTTTAAGAAGCAAGTTTGTAAAGCTGTAGAAAATACCACTTTTACCAAAGTTCTGAACTGATCATTGCTATAAATACTTTTACGTTAAAATGAGGCAAGTAGCCTTAGAGCCACAGATCATCCATCCTCACATTTAAAAAGTACAGAATAAAACTACGAATCAACATATGCTTACCTGCAAGTAAGCCCTGCACTGCCAAACATTACTATTAGCTGCTGTGACAGAAGAGTAGAGCAGAAATACAAAAATCCTGGGTAATGCCCACCTTCTTCAACTTGTCAAAAGAACTGGAGTGAAGTCAATCTTGGAGATTCCTTCTCTAATAAAAATGTGAATATGACACATTTATACAGTATGTGTACTTGCCAGGAGCTACCAAACCTACCAACAAGGAAGAACAGGGCAGAAAATTAATAATATGTATTATTAAAAGTACTAATTAAAATTATTTGGAAAACAAAGTATTCTGCTCACAAAATGAGTTGACTCCATCTGCATATACCACCCATTCTTACTTTCACACACAAATCATTCTCACAAAAACATACAAGTGCAAATACGTGTTTCCCTCCCTTCTTCCAGCAGAAGCAGCAAAAATGAAAGAAAAAGAGAATATGGAGATTGGATTAGAAGAAGGGGTAGCTATACACAAGAAGGAAAGAAAAACAAAAGGAAGGAACAAAACTAAGTGGAAAGAGGTAACCAAATGGGGCAGGAAAGATAAGGTGTGTCTAGGTGTTACAGAAAGGGTCAAATTTATCAAGAAATACAGTTCCTCCCAAGCAACAGCTAATCTTCAGAGGCAATCAAACTTTACTTTTAATTGTTTCTTCTATTTTTCTCAATGAAAGTAAGATAACTCATCTCTCCCCACTATTCAGAGTAATTACTGGAAGAAAAATCTCTCTAAATGGTATTTTTCTGTCAGCCAGTTTAAATGCCCTAACATGAGCAATGTACATCTAAATATATATATATATAAATAAATGACTGGGGTCCATGATGAAAAAAAATCAGTAATGAGAGACCAGCTCCCCCAAAGAATGGTTTGATTACCAAAACAGACATGGCTGTGATATTAGTCGATAAGACCACCTCCACTCCTAATCGTATGGCTAGCTTACTGGGTAAGAATGTAGCAATATGGCCACACAAAAGCTGCAAGAAAGTAGGGTGAAGAAACATTCCTTGCTTTACAAAGATATACACAGTTGGAACATGGAATATGAGAGGCATGAATCAAGAAAAATGGTAAATAGTTAAAGCAGAAATGAAGCATGCAAAATTGGATGTCTTAGTAATCAGTGAACTTAGAGGGACTGCAATGAGTTGCTCTTACTCATTATATGCTATTCAGGGCATGAGTACATATGAAGGAATGAAGGGGCAGTGATTTTCAAAAAAGGCATTACGAGGTATATGTTTAGGAATACTCCAATAAAAGATAGAATTGTATATATTAGAATTAGTGAATTATTCAAGTTTATTCATCTACTATAGATACAGTGGAGAAAGCCCCTAAAAATGATAAATGCAATATCTAAGAAGAATGTAGTATTACTAATAGGTAAATGGAGTTCAGAAGTTGGAGAAATGGATGAATGTGGAATCCAGTTTTGGATTGGGTAAATAATGCAATAGACAGATTAATAGAGTTTAGGGAAAATATTTGTTTATTGCCAGTATCTGTTTCAATCAAGATAAATGCAGACTCTAAACCTGAACATCATTAAAAGGAGAATTTATCAAACTTGTATAGCCACCCATTTCACAGAGAAGTAATTCAATATTAGAATCAAATAGCCTTTTTTTGTTTTTAAGGAAAATGGAGAAGCCCAATCTAGTCAACCAGGACATTTCCAGATGCAGACTGTAGAACAGACCATTAACTATTGATTTAGAAAATGGTAAGAGTGGGTATTCCACAAGGTGAGAAGAGGCAGGCAGAATAGAAGATCGATGAAAGGAACAATGAGGACAATGAACTGTTTTGAGGTTCCCATTTTTCTAAGCACATTCCACAGCTTGACATGATCAATATAATAGAAGGCCCTTCTATAATCAACGAAGCACATACTGTATTTACTTTTGGGGTTGCATTATTTAGATTCTCTTTTTTTATATATATAAGAATTTTATTAGATTTAGAACAAGGACAAAAACTACAAAAAAGAAAAAAAAACTACAAAAAGAAAAAGAAGCTAAAAGAGTATGAAAACACAAAAAGAGGGGAAAAAATTAAGTTACATAAAGAGGTGACTTCCAACTTTTAACAGCAAGAATATGCAACAATTTTCCATAATCAATCCCTTACTCTAAATTAAACCAAAATCACGTTATTTCATTAATCATTCTATTAGCACATTATAAAAATCACTAAATACATTTGCTCCTTCCCCTTATATTAAAAGAAAAGAAAGAATACAAACCTCCTAATCAACTTCCCCCCAAAATAACATTTATTTCCTTCCTACTACTATTCTATACTTTTCTGTCTGCTATAATAGAAATCAAACTAAAAAGCATATAAATTGTCTGCCATTATCGTTAATAATACAACAATTATACTAATCTTAATCATATTAAACCTAAAACCAAACAATTATTATTGTGTCTTATTAAACTTAATCCAAATCATTAGAGAGAAGTGAAGTCAAACCCTAAAAGCAATCCAGATAATTATTCTTAAACCCTTACCCCACTTAAAATAGACCAGAGCATTTACATATCTCCACAATACACACAAAGCATTTTTCATAAAGGAATCAAACAACCCAACTGCCCCCTTTAAAAACTCTTGACTTCTCAGCAAAAAACCTCCCATAGATTACAACCCCTTCTTTTCCATAACATTCCATCAAAAAGTCAGTCTCATTCATGGCTTGCAATTGGTTCTATTCCTTTAAATTCTTCAACTCGACTGCCTGGTCTTCGTCTGGCATTTTAACAGAAGCCTCAATCTCACTGTTAGTAGAAATGTTTCCATCATTGTTAAGCTCTTCAATTTCTTCCACAACATCCCCAGCCAGATGACACATTTTAGAACTGATGTCCCAAATATCTTGCACAATAACTTGACAGGAATCAAAAAGAATCTGTTTAAGCTCACAACGGAAATCCGAGAAAGTCTGCTTGAAATCCTCTATGTCTCACACAGTAGATTATGGTGCCCCCTAGGTACTTAACTAGCAAAAGTAGGAATTAATGGAAAATTTCCAAAGAGATGTTTACACAAGTGAAAGTACGGTAAGAGGCAGCTCCTCAGGGAAAATAGCAGCAGAAAGCTAGAAGTTCAGAACAGCAGACTCAATGTGTAGGAAAAATAAACTCTTCAAATTTAATGCAAAAATAGTAATAGGGAGACAATTACATGATCAAAACCCTTTTTAATATTTGGATGAAGAGCAAAATCCAAAACTTAAAAAGAATTTTCTGTAAAAATTAATCCCAAAAATAACAATAAGCACCAAGAGAGCTCGCTTCTCATTGCTGTAAAAAGCCTCTCTTAGGGTACATAAACTTAAAAAGAAATAAATTGGATGCTTTAGAAATGGGATGGCTGGTCTTACTGTCCCTTTAAGGCTACAGTGCGGCTTGGAAATGATGACATCCTAGCCTCCTGGCAGCTCTTACCAGATTAGCGCGAACCCTGCTTACAATCCTCTGGCTGCAAGTTGCTGTTCTGGAGGGCAAATGGGATGATTCTGAGCATTTTCTGTCTGTGAAAGCACTCCAGGGCTTCAGGAAAAACCTGCCTGAGCCCCCAAAAAACCACCGCATTGTCAGTTCTGCCTGTGGAGCCCGTGGACACAGCTGTTCAGTCTACCATGTACCCACCGGAAATTCCATATTATCTAGGTTCTCAATTATCTACATGCTCAGCAATAATATCTTGTGTTCCTTGACCTTTTCTAAACACAGCTTGAACATCTGGCATATCCCTTTGCATATATAGCTCTAATCTTTGTTGGATGATCCTAAGCATTATTTTGCTAGTGTATGAAATTAAGGATATATTGTATAATATTTGCACAATCTATTAAGTCTCCTTTCCTTGATAGTATGTAGACTAACCTCTTCCAATCTGTTGGTGTCAGCCTTGCGAGGTTGTCCAGACAAGCAGCACACCAAGATGAACTAACACTACTTTATCATAAGGTTACATTAACAGAATCTTGCAAGACTGAAAATATTTCTCCCCTCCTCTTTTTAGTCTCCAGAAAACTAGGGAGGGTCCCTTCTGAAATGCTTCCCATTCTTTTCCCCCACCTGTGGACTGAGCTACCTCTTATCAGTCCATTGCCTAGGCTGTGGGTCTTTGTCCTGCCTCCCAAGGTCATTCCCACATACACATCTGGACACTGTGTTGTTCTCCAGATTTGCTGGCATAGTTTGGTTAGAACCTTTACAGATTCTTCTTCTGTTGCTTGCCAAATTTCTGTGGCTATTCCATCAACTCCTGTAGCTTTCTGACTCGGTAATGATCAGAGTGCTGATTTAACTTCATTTTCTAGTACTAGAGGTGCTTATAAGTAGCAAATATCTTCTAAGATATCCTGGATACTGATATCTCTACTGTACAGAATTTCAGTATATCCCTTCCATCTTTGTTTAATCATTTTGAAATCAGTTATTATCTGTTCATTTAGCACACCAATTTGAGGTTCAAACTTCCAATGAGTTCGGAGATCTTTTGAAGACTTGCCTTGTTTTTCCATGTCTGTTTCCATCTTTATTGTCTTTACAGATGTTGCTGTAATACTGCTTGTTGTCTCTTCTATCAGCTCTCTGAAATTCTTTGTTAAATTCCTTCCTTAGATCTCTGTCTTTCTTGGTTTTGACTTCTCTTTTTAGCAATTTCCATAATTTGTTCTGACATCCAGTTTGCCTTCTTCTGTTGCTTGGTCTCTGGCAGTCTCTTTTCACATTTATCCTAAACAACTTCTTTGATTTCCTTCCACAGGTCTTCTGGTTCCCTATAAATGAGGTCAAGGAATTCAAAACAATTCCTAATGTTCTCCTTGACAAACGTGGGTATATGTCATGAACACTGATGGTGAGCAGGAGGGGGCCCCTATCCAGGGTGGAAAACGCATGCGTAGTAGCGAGAATTTGAGCTTTCATTCAAAGAGACACAGAACAGACACACCTTGACTTTTGGGGTTTATCTGTATGGGTTTTCTCATACTTCTTCAGTTTGTTAGGATTTTCTGTCTAATGTAGCAGTAATAAAACACTAGAGACCTATTCCTCATCTCGGCGTGGTTCCTGCTTGTTAGGACAGTATATGCTCAAGATCATATCATGGAAACTGGTTGTCTTTCTTCTTCCCCTTTAGTTTAACTTGGGACTTGCACATGAGCAATCTGTGATTTGTTCCACACTCAGCCCCTGGCCATATCTTTGCTGTTATAACTGAGCTCCTCCACCTTGTAACATTTTTTTTTTCATCCATCCAATTGTGTCCAATTCTTGAAGGCTGCCTGGACAAGTCCCTGCAGTTTTCCTGACAAGGTTTTTCAGAAGTGTTTTGCCATTGCCTCCTTCCTGGGGCTGAGAGAAAGTGACTGGCCCAAGGTCACCCAACTGGCTTTGTGCCTAAGGCGGGACTAGAATTCACAGTCTCCTGGTTTCTAGCCTGATGCCTCAACCACTACACCAAACTGGCTCTTGTTACAATAATATAGTCAATTTGATTTCTGTGTACTCCATCTGGTAATGTCCATGTATATAGGCATCATTTCAGTTGTTTGGAGACTGTTTAGCAATAAACAAATCATTGGATTGGCAGTAATTGATGTTATTCTTCTGTTTCACATCAGTTTCCTAGGCCATACAGTCTACCATAATTTTTCTCCTTAATATTTCCAACTTCAACATTCCAGTCTCCCCGCAAGCAGCACATCTTGCTTGCCTGTTCTGTTTATTTCAAATTGAACTTCACCATAAAATTCATCAACCTCCTCTTCTGCATCAGTTATAGGAGCATAAACTTGGATAACTGTCATATTAAAGGACTGTCTGTGAAATCCAATTGATATTATTTGGGCATTGATTGCATTCTACCCAAATACTGTCTTTGCTATATCTTTCCTCACCATGAAAGCAACACCATTCCCTTTTTGTTTTTCACGTTCTGAGTAATAAGCAGTATGATCTTCTGACCAAAAGTGTCCAATTCCACTCCATTTCAATTAGCTGATGCCTAAGATGTCCATGTGTAATAATTTCATTTCATGCTTCACTATGTTGAGCTTTCCCACATTCATGTTTCTTCTGTTCCATGTTCCTGTGGTAATTCCATTTTGCAATTTTGGATTCTTTTCCTTCACAGTAACATCACCAACTAGACACCCTGAAGGCCTTTATCTAGCCACCTCATAAACACTATTAGTACTCTGAAAAGTCTTCAGCAATTCCACAGTAGCATGTTGAGTGCCATCTGATCAAAGAGGCCCATCATATGGCACTATATCATCAATCACTTTATATTGTCCATCCATGTGGCTTTCTTGGTAAAATGCAGGATTGGTTTATTATTACCTTCTCCCATACAGTATGAAATGCTCTTGCCATTGTCACTAAAGTGATATTCTGCTTCTGGAATCTTCCTATATTGCTGCTGCCCATTATAAGTTCCTGCTTGTTTTAGGTGGGCAACAGGGATGATCTTCACATTTGAGTGACCCTGCTAGGATTATATACTCTTGGCATATGAGTGTTCTTCACTCATCTCTCCCAGGAACAGCTCCCCTTCCCCAATGAAGCAGCATAGCAGGAACTGTGGGGAAGCAGTTGTTTAGACAGACAAAATACACGAATTGGCTTAAAATGTGCTTGCTTGCTACTATTTCCAAAAGTTGTATGATTCAAAAGAAAAATATTATAATATGCATAAAATGCACTTCACTTTTTTCCTAATATTCTCATATTGCCATAATATGAGTTGCAAATATAGCTGCAACTGCGTATTTAAAATAATTTTTCAGCCCTAAAACTCATACATTCAGTTCACATTAAACACTAAAGCATATGATTTACTTAGTTTTAGTTTAGCCTATTTTATGAAGACAGCTGTTTTATAAACCAGTGGTTTACGGTTTAATATCTCAGCCAATTGTGGTTCACTCAATAAATCATGATTAAGCAAATAATAGCTTAGAACCATACCCAAACCTACCAAAAGCTCTAGATTCAATGATACTGGGTGTCAAAACTGAAGAGAGATTTATCCTGGAAGTATTCACTCTTAAAAAATTAAATCAGAAAAAAAAATCCCTAAAAGGAATGTATGCAGTACACATTTAACATTTATAAGGCTTACCAAATCAAGGTTTAGTCTTTTCTATCTCGTATCTTTTTCCTGAGCAAGTTCCTGTTTTTTCAGTAAGTATTTACAGTTACTATACTCTTCATGAAAGGAACCCTAACTTCCAAATCGTAATGCTGCATGTGGCGTTGAGGCAGACCTAAGCGACATGGCCTGTTCTTTTAGCAACTAGAGACTAATTAGAAAAAAGAGGGAACTGCTGCATTATATTAAAAACCAAGCCACAGGTTTGTAAGTCATAGTTAAAAACGCACTCTAAGAAAGTTAGTAACAAGTTCGCAGCTGGCGAAATCCAGATCTCTGGAGCCGCCTCATTAGCAGCGCCCAGCGCACTTTACCTGCGATGACACTACGCCTCAACCTGAAGGGCCGGAGGGAGGCAGCGCGTTTATCTCCGGGCGGCGACCAGGAAAGGTGAGAGAAGCGCTAGTTGGGCCCCGGCCCGTGTCGAACGTCTCCATGGCGACCACTAAGAGGCCGCCATGGCGACGGAGGAGCGAGAAGGAGCCGCTGCGGGTAAGAACGAAGCTGCTGGGGGCGTCGAAAGGAGCTCTACCATTTTCTCTCTGCTTTCCACGTCTCGCCGACTGCCTCCTACAATTAAAGCAGGCTTTTCGCTGAAGCCAGGGTTGGGCTACACCTTCCTGGCCCACTGCTTCGTCTTCAAGTTTAGTTACCTCCAGTAGGACTTTCCTCAGTCTCTCAGTGCCCGGTCTTCTTACCCCTCTTTCCTCACATGAATCTTCGGGACAAAATGTAGCCAATGCTGCTCCATTCCTTGCGGGTTTGGAACCAAAATTCTGAATTTCAAAACTCCTTGTTATGAACGGTAACAGAGGATTCTAGCAATGTGTGGCTTCTCTAACGTAATACAGGCTTCATTCCTACTTCCAAAGCATTTGTAATCAATGAGATGTGAGTAATTTTTAGGGCATATATATTGTTCTTGAACATACTTACGGTTTTTAATATATGTTAAATAAAGATCTGAAAGACATGGTAGGTATGAAAGAGTTGATGTTAATTTTGAACATGGCTAAAAGCTTTGGAAATAATCAATTTCATACTTTATATTTGGCTTGTATTCCTTTCATGAAATAGGTTCTTTAAAAAGTTAGGACAAAAAGGTTACAAAACCTTTTAAGTTTGTGTTTTGCGGATTAAAACTCTCATATTAAGTATTCCTATTCTCACTGCAAACATGACTGATAGTCAAAAAGGCTAAAATCAGGGGAAAAAATGTAAGGGCAGAAGCTATAGGAATGCATCCTTATGTCATATGGATTTTGAATGAACAAGTTGTTATAGTAGTAGGGTAGTGCAGTCTATCCATTTCAAATCTCTTCCTGCTCTAGTATATGAAATTCTTGGTACAAGAATCATTTACTTTGTTTAAGTAAGAACACAGATGTAATCTATACCTGTTATAAATGAATTTCGAAGTGCAAGATATATGAGTCTCTCAGGAATTTGATGTAATGCTTAGTTTTTCAAAAGCGCAAAAACAAATAAGCCCAAATATGCGGCTAGATATTAATGTACTTTAAAAAAATGTGTGTCTGTCTTCAAGTCAGTGTTGATTCCTGGCAACTGCCTGGACTAGCCCCTGCAGTTCTCTTGGCAAGATTTTAAGAAGTGGTTTGCTATTGCCTCGTTCCTAAGGCTGAGAAAAAGTGACTGGCCCAAGGTCACCCAACTGGCTTTGTACCTAAGGCAGGACTAGAACTCACAGTCTCCTGTTTCCTAGCCTGGTGTCTTAACTACTACAACAAACTGACTTTATGTAAGCACTGAATACCCTACAATTGAAAATTAGCAATTTGAAAGGTCAATTTCCGATTGAAAATGAGTATCTTGTGCACAACACAGTATTACATTTAAGTGTACAAAGCCAGCATGTCTTTAAAAATATTGACCACAGTAGCTGTTAATGTGTTTACAATATATAGCTTTTGTTGAAATTTTTAGAAAACTTGTAGATCTTAAAGATCTTTTTAAATGTTTGCCACTGGCCAGTGACTTCATATCCACACAGAATATTCATTATAAAGAGCAGCAATAGATAAAAGACAAGTCATTTGTTTCAATGAACAGGATAACTCTGTATCTGTATACTTCAGGATGTATCAGGAAGAAAGGAAAATCATGTTGATACGGAAATATCCTGATAGTACTGGAATGTGCAGAGAACTTATACAACCCATTGATACATACAAGGGATATCCTGTTTTCTTACTGAACACTACTAATATAGATAAACGATAATAAAAGCAATGTTGACAGTCATTCAAATATTTAAAATTGCAATTATAGCTCTTTCAACTATTCCTCATAAAACAGTATCTAACTTCTTTACCACCATTGTCATTTTCTTGTGGATTACCCCCAGTTTAACAGTGTCCTTACTAAAATGAAGTATAAACAAGATATAATTCTTCAGAGGCACGTTGAACAGCATAGACTAGAGTAGTGTTATTTATGTCCTGGATACTATGGTCCTGTTACTACATTCTAATATTGTATCTTTTTAAGCAGCCACATCACACTGCTGATTCAGGATAATTGGACAGAATGCTGTACTATTTTAGAGCTGTTTTTAATAGCATTATCATCCAGGGAACATTATACATCTTGTCAACTAAAATTTAATAGGACACTGTATCACATTATTTGCTAAAATCAAAATATGTTTATAATAATCCTATAATCTATAAACTAGTATCCCTGTCCAAAAAAGAAAAAAATAATGATGCCCTTGCATATCTTAATCTAGATAAACCCAAACTAGTCTAATAATAATGTGCTTTTTTCTTGAGGTGTTGAACTCAACGACTTAATGCTTTGCACAATAACAGTCAACATATTGACTAATGATTACTCTTTAGGGAATTCTTATGTATCCAAGTTAAAGAGTCCCTTGGGACCTATTATCATGTATTTATTTTCTTTTGTATGCACCTCTGTGCAGGTATATGAAGACACACACACACCTCTCTTCTCACTACATTTTGCCTCAGATCTTCAAATGTTATCTAAAATGACACTTTATATTCAACTAAATCTGTCATAATATTTTGTAATGAAAGAAAAAAAATAGTAAAGAACTTATTCAGCTGCCCTGCAGCTTCCTTATCCTCTTCATTACTTCTTTAATTCCTTTATCATTCGATTACCTCCCTAGCAGATTTCCTGCTTATGGTTTTATTGTCAACTTTGATTTTGTTTGTGTTATGTTACTCAAAAATCTCTTTTTGCATCACATTTTCTTCAGATTTTTTTAGTAAGTCTTAGAAGGCTAAAAAGCCTTCTTTTTAATAATAGTATCCTTTAATCTGGATATTTCTACCCAAGGATTTTGTACCAGTTCAAAATCAGCTCTAAATAGTCTGATCTCACAATGTCAGCTGATTTGGGGAGCTAAGTCTAATCATTTTTGCTCTGTGCTTTTCTGTTTGAAACTGGAACAAAGCTGGTTTTTCTCTTTGAATCACTGTGGTTTTGCAAATATTTAGACCTATCTATTTTCCCATTGCCAGGAACTCTTGCCTCTCCTGCTCTTCTAGACTTGGGCAGCTATTATTCTTCCCCACAATTAAAACTTAATTATACTGTTCCTAGTGCTTGTTTGTGCCTTGGACTGCCAGAAGATCAAACCAGTCCATCCTCCAGGAAATAAAGCCAGACTGCTCACTTGAGGGAATGATATTCAAGGCAAAACTGAAATACTTTGGCTACACAATGAGAAGACAGGACACCCTGGAGAAGATGCTGATGCTAGGAAGAGTGGAGGGCAAAAGGAAGAGGGGCCGACCAAGGGCAAGGTGGATGGATGATATTCTAGAGGTGACGGACTCGTCCCTGGGGGAGCTGGGGGTGTTGACGACCGACAGGAAGCTCTGGCGTGGGCTGGTCCATGAAGTCACGAAGAGTCGGAAGCGACTGAATGAATAAACAACAACAAAAGTGCTTGCCTACAGACACTAATGTGTATCTTCCCCTCTCTTCAGTACAGCTACCACCAGCAGCATACAATTCCAGCTGAAGCTATTGGGAAGTGTCTGGTTGTAAAATTAGCAGCATGCTATAATTTCACATTCATAGCTTTCAAGAGGTTTTTAAATGTAAGAGGAATGGGAGTTTTGCAATTGGGAAATCTCCCCTCATAGCAACTGCTCAATTTTTTTTAATGAGTGATGAAATTGTATAATATACATTGAAATAAACTACTGTTTATTGTATACCTTTTGGTATCGATAAGAGGGTTTTTGTTACTCCAGAATCAGCAGTACAGAAGTGATTGAATGAGGTTCCTTGCATTCTCTTGTTGGTCTGCTAGTAGGATCACTAATTGGCTGATAGTGTTCTGAGCATTTCAAAGTCAGCAGAAAAATAAAGACAAGTCAGCTTCTACTTGTTTGTAAAGAATTGGGGAACAAAAATGTTGTAGAATAGCTTACTGTTGTATAGGAAATCTTACCAATGCAAGTGTAAACTTGGGCCTTTCCTGATCAATGCTACGCCTGAATTTCTACTGTGGTTTTGAATCAACCCCAGATATCTCCAGATATTAGATAGAGATAGATAGATATTCTATTTTCTAGGGTATCCACTAATTATAGCAAATATAACTTAATTGGATTTCCTTGGCAATTGTCATCTGTAATATAACTTTCCTTTAGTAATATTATGGTCACTGTTTCCAATTGGTTCCATAAATTAAGCAGTAGACAAGAAGTACCTTTTAGAGAGCCAGTATGGTGTAGTGGTTAAGGCATCAGGCTAGAAACTGGGAGACGTGAATTCTAGTCCTGCCTTAAGCACAAAGCCAGCTGGGTGACCTTGGGCCAGTCACTTTCTCTCAGCCACAGAAAGGAGGCAAACCACTTCTGAAAAACCTTGCCAAGAAAACTTCAGGGACTTGTCCAGGGAGTCTCTGAGAATCGGACACGATTGAACAGATTAAAAAAAAAGTACCATCTAGGATTAAGACTAGAATAATTTCTGCTCTAGAAAGTTCCTTGATAAACTGCTTTAGGATATAGTGGATTATATCTAGAAATTTTATTTATTTGTTGTGATCCCACAGTAAATTTTATTGAGAAAAAAATCTTCTACATTGGTTCCAGGCTTAAAATAGTCTCACTGAAAAAAAAATAGATTACATTTGGTCACAGTTTACTTGTCCCACTGATTTACATGGGTCTAGCCTAAATGTGGATCAAAATTCTATCCATCCAGTGTATTGTAAATAGACAGATTTCCCACTCCCACCTCGAAATACACAATATGGAAGATAGTCATGGTGGGCCCACAATTGTGAACATATCTTAGAGACCTCCATGCCAGCAGTTTAATTTAAAACCCCGTGTATGCAGGATTAAAAATATACATATGTACATACCCATCATGTTTTTCCTTTTTGGGGTAAGCGACTTTTTACAGAGCATAGCAAATAAGAAATAGTTTGGCAAAAAAGACAATAAAAAATAATATAGCAAAAAAGAGACAAGACAAAAGCTATGAAGGAAGCAAAAAGACCAGAACACATCCTCTCCAGCAGCCAACACCCAGATAAACAGGGATCAACACCAGACAAACAAGCAGAAAAGAATACCCTAATCAAGGAACTACCAAGGGGAAAACCACACCCCCACCAACACTGGCAGGGCAAGCTACTGTATATAAACAGGGAGCAAACCCCACACTTACTAGGACTGATGATGCTACCTAGTCTGGCAATGAAACATCTGCAAGAAAACAACGAAGCTCAGGGAGCACCAGGATTCCACAATTCAACCCTGAGCTACGTATATTCTCTTCTATTTAGGTACTTAGCCAGCAATAGTGATTGTCAGCCTTCAAGAGTACTTGTATACTTACTTATATTCACAATCAACACATCTCTAACATCACCACAACTGTTCCTTATACATTTATCCATAAACATCATAAACAGGCAAGGAGACATCACACATCTCTGTCTTACTCCCTGCTCAAATGCTGAACTATTCTTAGAGCATTCAATTTATTCTCGTGCATCCTCTACTTCCATCATATATTTTTATTGTATTCATATGATTAATGCAATGTCAAATTTGATCCTAACCTACCTAGACTGAGGGAGGACATTCACATCCAGAAGAATTAAAAAGAGAAAATTGAGATTAGACTGACTGAAAACAGAATGAAGACTATCAGTTAAATCCCACTTACCTACCTACATTATGCCTAACAACCAAGTTAATTCTGGAAAGCTCAAAATGTTTCCTATGCTGCTTCTAATAAATACTTTACTAATCGAAGCAAATATTTGTAGCTCAGGGTTGAACTGTGGAGTCCTTGGTGCTCTCTGAGCCTTGTTGTTTTCTTGCAGATGTTTCATTGCCAGACTAGGCAACATCTTCAGTGCAAAGAGGGAGTGGGCCTTGCTCTCAGTTTATATACTGTGGCTTGCCCTGCTTGTGTTGGTAGGGGTGTTGTTCTCTCCTTGGGAGTTCTTTGATTGGGCTGTTGTTCGCTGCTTGGTTGATTGCCTGAGTTAATAGCTCCTTGATTAGGGTGTATTGTGCTGTTTGATGGTTTATCTGGTGTTAATCCTAGTGTTGATTTTTGCATATCTGGGTGTTGATTGCCAGCAAGGGAATGTACTGGTCTTTTGGCTTTTTTATTGTCTCTTTTGAATGGTATGTAAAGCACAATACACCCTAATCAAGGAACTATTAACTCAGACAATCAACCAAGCAGCGAACAACAGCCCAATCAAAGAACTCCCAAGGAGAGAACAACACCCCTACCAGCACAAGCAGGGCAAGCCACGGTATATAAACTGAGAGCAAGGCCCATTCCCTCTTTGCACTGAAGATGTTGCCTAGTCTGGCAATGAAACGTCTGCAAGAAAACAACAAGGCTCAGAGAGCACCAAGGACTCCACAAACACTTTACTGCTAATTTTGACAAAAAGAAAAGTTATACTATGATTGATTTTTAATTCTTTGCTTTGTAGAATCTGCAGTAGTAGAAATCCAAAAGAAGATTACAGAAGCCTTTGAGGTGTTTGACCATGAGTGTAATAAAACTGTGGATGTCAGGTTTGGAAAATCTTTTTTCAACTGTTAATTCTAATAGTTCTAGTGATAAAGCAGTGTGGGTTAAGAAATACAATTCTTTTAAAGAGAAATGTATAACACTTAGATTGGATTTAGATTAGCTAGATTAGCCCCAGTGTGGTTGGTTGCCTATGTTGTGGGTTGGAGACTTCCCAGAAATCAGGAAACTGAGATCAGGGCTGGTTTGGCTGAATGGATAGGGGAAGATTTTAATGTTCACAAATCAGAGATTGGGAAAATCTGTGTTTACCATATAAAAGGCAAATGGAGAAGGAAGGGAAATTCTTCTATTTTCTTTGTTATGGGGGAAACGCCTTGAGTGTGAAAATTTGGGTTTGACAAAGTTTGACAGAGTGTAAGTAAGTTCTAGCTTGGCTTAGTTACTATAGTTACCAGATTTCTGTTGAGTTTTTCTTCCTTCAGTTGGTTTGTTATAACTCCCTTGCCTTTTCTTGTTTTGTTTTATTGCTGCAACCTTCTTCTTTCTTACCCACTATTCATTGTGGCATAGCTTATTGCTCAGCTGGAGGCTTTGCTGGGGTTTATTAGGGAAATGAGTTAACTGTTTTAATGCTGGACTGTTTGTATTTTTGACAGCCAATTGTTGTGCTGTACATTTTTTTTCTTTTGTATTTTAAATAAATATATATTCTTCTTTTATTTGTGACTTATCATGTACTGGGGCCACTGTTTTTAGTCTCATATCTCCTGGCAAATGAGTGAATTCCAGGGGTGTGATGACTGCAATACTCAAACTCTCATTAATCATGACTCAGAAGTGATTACTTCAAAGTCTTTTAATGATGTGAAGCATTCAGTACAGAGAAAAAGTTGCGAGTGAAAAAGCCCACGCTTTTCCCATTAAACATCTTCAGTGATTTCAGATTCCCCCACACTCCCCCTCTTAGGTATGCACCCTCCCTCTTGTGCCAGTTACAGTAGGTTTCCACAGCTGTCTTCAGTGGCTCTTCACCAAACGACCTTGGGAGTCGGGAGGCATAGATAACCCAAACAAGATGATTTCTCACTCCAGCCTTGTGCCCCCACCCTCATGTTCCGCTCGCAAGGATTACACGTGTATGCTGGAACATGCATGCAAGGCAATTCAGATGTTCTGAGAACGTTGGACTTGGGAGCATGACATACTGCCCACCTGAAAAAAATTGAGAACTACAAAAGATTAATAAACAATGACTATAAACATAAAATCAGAAAGGAGGGAGTAGAAAGAGTAAGAAAATTCAAGGAGCAGATGAAGGAGCAGGTTTGTTAGACTTAGCATGAAATCTGCGGATTAGTATAGGAGCATTAACATGATGGCTGTAAACCTGTTCATGGTCAGGGAAATGCTTCCAGTGGATTAAGTACTGCAGGGATCCATGGTGTCTTCAGGAATCAAGGATTTCTTGAACTTTGAAGTGCTGTTCACCATCGACCATAATAGGAGGTGGAGGAAGTGAAAGGGGGTGCCAGTGAGGTGATTCACGAGCCAATTTCAGCAAGCTATAATGGAAGACAGGGTGAATCCTTTTTAAATTGTGTGGAAGTTGAGTTGATAAGCTTGACAATAGAGAAAGGTCCTATAAATTTAGGTGCGAGTTTCTTGGAAGGTTGATGTGAATGAAGGAATTTAGTAGATAAACCATGTCTCCAACATTCATAGACCACTCAGGTTGCCTCTTGTGATCAGCGAATTTTTTATAGGTGTGTTGGGCATTGCTTAAAGCTTACTTTATAACCGGCCAGGCTGAGGCAACTTTTTTACACCAATCTGCTGCAGAACAGGGTTTGGGTGGATTGAGAGGCAATTCAGAAACAGGGACAAAATCTTGACCCACTACCACTTGGAAGGGGCTAAGACCTGTGCTCTGATGGACAGCATTATTGTAAGCAACTTCAGCGAAAGGAAGGAGGTCTACCCAATCGTCTTGCTGGAAATTAATGTAGCAATGTAAGAATTGCTCTAGAGTAGCTGGACCTGTTCAGTAGCTCCTTCCATTTGAGGATGATTCGCCAAGCTTGTGGTACCAATAAGTTTTAGGAAGGAACGCCAAAATTTTGAAGTGAATTGAATGCCGCAATCTGAAATTACACATTCAGGACATCCGTGTAGGTGGTAGACATGTTGCAAAAACAACTTAGATAATTGGGATGCTGTGGGTATTTTGGAGCAAGGCACAAAATGAGCTTGTTTAGAGAATAAGTCAATTACAGTTCAGATTTACAGTTTTATTTTTACTTTTGGGTAAGTCCATGATGAAATCCATGGCAATTTCCTTCCATGGCTGGGAAAGCTCGGCCACCTGTTGAAGGAGACCCTGTGATTTTCCTCCCTTGCGTTTAGCTTGTGCACAATTGGGACAAGTGGTAACATATTCCTTGACATTGGAGTGCAAGGTTGGCCACCAAAATTGGCACCTGACTAAATGCAGGGTTTTTACAAAACAGAAATGGCCAGCCAATTTATCATCATGAGACCGTTGCAAGATTTTCCACGTACACTCTCAGGAACATATAGTTTGTCATTGCAATACCAAAATCCCTTACATTCCATTAAATTGTCTTTACTTTGTAACCAAGGATCAGCGCTTAGGGCCTGCAGCAACTCTTGTTGCAAATCAGTTTGTACTTTCACTTTCTTGGCTGCCACTTGTTTACGTGTCACAACTGCCATTCCTAGCTGCTTGGAGGAAAAAACAGTATCAACCACCTCCTTTCTTTGGCTATTGTGCTAGGGAAGATGTGACAAGGCATCAGCTAAAAAGTTCTTTTTCCCAGGGAAGTAATGTAAGGTGAAGTTAAAATGGCTGAAGAACTGAGCCCAATGCGCTTGCTTGGCATTTAGTCTGCGGGGCACTCAGTGGGCCTGCAAGTTTTTATGATCAGTCCGCACTTCAAAAGGATGTAGGGCTCCTTCTAACAAATACCACCAAGTCAGAAGGGCAGTCCGCACAGCAAAAGCCTCCTTTTCCCACACGTGCCACCTGCATTCTGTGTCAGAAAATTTACGGGACAAATAAGCGCAGGGATGGAGTGCCCCTTGGCTGTCTTTTTGCAACAGTATATTTCCTATGGCTTGGTCAGAAGCGTCTTTTTGAATTGTAAAGTGGGTGATTGGGATGCTTTAGAATTGGTTCTGCAGTGAAAAGAGCTTTCAAATTCTCAAAGGTGCACTGGCACTCAGGAATCCAATGTAACTGCACACTAGGGACTGAAACCTTGTGCATCTCACCTTTGCCATTTGTTTTTAATAGGTCGGTGAATGGGAGAGAAATTTGGGCAAAATTGGGGATGAACTGGCGACAGAAGTTGGCAAACCCCAGGAAGTTTTGGAGTTGCCTTCTTGTCTGTGGCAGATCCCATGCTACAAGGTCCTGGATCTTAGCGGGATCCATTTCCACCCCTCTGGTAGAGATTCTATATCCCAAGTAGTCAAGTTCCTTTTTGTGAAAGTCACATTTTGACAATTTGGCATACCGCTGAGCATTGCGCAGTTTTTAAAAAACTGTTCTGACTAATTTGACATGCTCCTTTTCTGTTGAAGTGTAGATTAAAATACTGAGGTAAACCAGCACCCCTTTGTACAAGTGTTCGTGCAAAACTTCATTTATATATTGCATGAAAACTCCTGGGGCCCCAGCCAATCCAAATGGGAAAACTTTATATTGATAGGAACCTAGCGGGCGATTGAAGGCAGTCTTCCATTCATCACATTCGCAAATGTAGATTCTAAAATACGCCTCCCTTAGATCTAGTTTTGTAAAAATGCCCCCCTTTGACACGTGGGAAAGCATATCTTTCATCAACAGCAGGGGGTATTGATTCATGGTAGAGATCACATTAAGAACCTCGTAATCAGTGCATAATCTTAAAGTCCCATCTTTTTTTGCACGAAACAGCACAGGTGCCGCCAATGGCAAGTTCGTTGGCTCAATCCCTGGCCAGATTTATCGATGAACTATCTTAACACTTCTTTCTCGTTCTCTGACATGGTGTACATTTTGGGTTTTGGTAGTTTTGCATTTGGGTCAATTTCAATAGCACAATCTGTGTTCCTGTGGGGAGGCAGTTGGTCTGACTCCTCATCAAATACGTCTGAAAATTCTCTGTATTGAATCGGTATGAGGGAGTCATGTTCGCTGGCTAGAGATGGACATTTCTTTATTAAAATACCAGCAAATTCACTTTTGGAGTTTTTCGCTTCTTTGCCCATGCTGGAGTAAAGTCCATCTGTGAACTTTAAACCTCCATTCTCCCACTCTGTTTGGGGCTTTCTGCTCTTTAACCATGGTAATCCCAGAATTATTGAATAGTTTGCTATAGGAGCCACTATGAATTGAAAAGTCTCTTTGTGGCTGCCTGTGCGCATAGCTACAGTCTCTGTGTGGAACGCTACTGGCCCCCCATGAGTTTCATTTCCATCCATCTGAGTGAACACTATGGGTTGTCTAAGTCTCTTCACTTTAATTCAAATTAAGAGTGTTCACTAAATTTGGATGAATTAGACATTTGGTGCAGCCTGAATCTAGCATGGCAGTAAAGTTTGCTTTATGTTTACTCCTTAAATTCTTCAGCTGGACCCCCACTAATAATGTTGAACAATCCTCACTTACCAGTGGGTCCTCATCATTCTTCTGAGGCCAGACTCATGCGCCCATGGATCACCACCTGCCTGTTGGCGCTCTTCAGAGCAGGTGCACCTCATTTCCTGCTGGCTTGGGGGCTTCGTCCTCAGAATCTCTCTCCGAATCCTCTGATAGGAACGTATTTTCCTCCTTCTGGGCAGTCACGGTTGCAGCTGATCCTTTACGTTTCACAGGTGGGGATTTGGTAGTTTTTCCTCCAGATTTTGCAGGTCCCGTTGATTCTCCTTTCGGTCATTCTGATGCCCTGTGGCCCTCTTTCCCACACTTGAAACAGGCTGCTTTCTTTGCTTTCCGGTCTCGGTCTTCATCCCAGGCTCTGCTTGGTTTTCTTGGGATCTCTTGAGGCTCCAGTATTACTCCCCAATGACTGTGCCTGTATTTGTCACCTGATCTGGAACTGGGTGTTTTCGACTTCTCCTACCAAACATATCCACTCTCTTACTGTAGTGGGGTCTTATCTCCCTAACGCCCATCGTAACATGTCTGGCTGTAGACCCCCTTTGAAATAGTCAACTTTAGTAGATTCAGACCAGTCAATTATTTTCCCAGCCCAAACCTTGAATTCTATGGCATGCTTGGAAACAGTTTTAATCCCTTGTCTAAGTTGCTGTAAAGCTGTCTTGGCTCTTAGTTTGGCTAGAGGGTCCTCAAACCTCTCCCTTAGTGCCCTCATGAAATCATCCAGATTATTGAATTCGGGCACCATGGCATTGTGCAATTGAACTAGCCAATCAGCTGCCTGACCCCTCAGTTTAGATCCTACCAGATTCACTTTAGAATATTCTGTGAGGAAAGTATCCTCAAATTCTTGCATATAAGCAGCCACATTTGTTATGAAAAATAACAGCTGCTGAGGATCCCCATTAAACTTTACTTGGAAATCTCTGGGGCCACCTCTTGGGGGAGGGAGATTAGATGTCTGGTTAGTGGCTCGCCCCAGGTCATGGTTGGTCTGCCTCCCCATCTGCTGTCTGGTTGTGGGGAAATCAGGCTCGATCCCCCTGCTGGCTCAGGAGTAGACCTCTTGGAGTAGACGCTGCCTCCCTCTTCATGTATATTCAACAGCCGCTCTAATGAGGTTGTAACACTCTTTAGAATCATCTCCATGGAATGCATTTGGACTTCCAAAATCCTCAGTCGTCCTGGTGTACTTCCTCTCTCTTCTTCTGTCTCTTGAGAGTTGGTTCTCCTGCTTTTCAGTCGAACATCCACCGACTGGTGAGAACCCATCCTAGTTTCTCCTTCCACTCCAGCAGTCCATCTTCGGTTGCCGTGCTCTCGATCGCCACATGGTGTCCACTCCACCTCTCACAAATCAGGGTGATTTTGCTGCTGGAGCCAGGTTGGTGTCATTCTGGATTCCTGGGTTACATCCAGAGTAATTTGGTGTTGATTTCAGTAGTATAATCCTGTAGAGGCATGGAGACTCCCCCTGTCATGAGTAATGATGGCGAGCAGGAAGGGGCTCCCATCCAGGGTGGAAAACGCATGCGTAGTACTGAGGAATTAAGCAGCCATTCAAAGAGACACAGATCAGGCCCGCCTTAGCTTTTGGGGTTTATATGTCTGAGTTTTTCCCACACTTATGCAGTTTGTTAGGATTCTGTTTATGTAGCAGTAATAAACACCAGAGAACTACTCCTCGTCTCAGTGTGATACTCACTGTTAGGACATCCTAACAAACTCCTACTCCCATTGAAAGAGGGAGGAACAAAGAAAATAAAGGAGAGACATTTGGGAAATGTCTTCGGAAAACCAAGAAATTTGGCAAGCCATCCAACAATTGGCAGCAGCCCTGCAACAACACCAACAACAGGTAGATCTCCAGATCAACACATTACAAGCTGCCATGCTACAGCAGTTACAACAACCAGCTCCGATTAACCCACAACCGGTGCCAGCAGCAGCAGCTCCGTAGCTTCTGTTTGGCATAACTGCACATACCAATCCGCTGCCCGCCCCTTTAGCTTGTTAGCAATAATATTAATTTTACCCTGTTCCAAACGAAAACTTTGCCCCCAATCTTCCATATAATGTCTAGCATTAGTAATGAAAAAAGATAGCTTGGTAGGGTCGCCATCAAACTTTACCCCAAACGGTGGAAGGGTTCTTATCGGCTCCGCCGGCTGTGATGGCTCCGCAAACGTCAATGCACGTCGAGCCCCCAGTGGTGGCCGATCCCTGGTTGCTCTCGACTCCCTTTCCCTCAATTGTCGGGAAGCCCGAGTTCTGCTTCTTCCCCTGAGTGACGGGGACCTCTCTCTCGGGTAAGCCAGTTGGGTGGGGTCTTCCTCCCAATCTTCCTGCAGGGACACCGACCCTCTGGGGATATCCTTCAGGAGGGCCACTATCATGTCCATTTTATCCTCTATTGCTTTCATGCGGGCAGGGGTGACAGGCTCTTCTAAGGGTCTAGTGGTCACTACCACCCTTGGTGATAAGGGGATTTCAGGTTCCCAGGATGGCTGTGGTGATTCCCTCCCCGTTCTTGCTTCCACCTCGGGCTGGAGTTCACCCCTTGTAGCACCCTGCCCCGCCAACAATAGATCATCCAATTGGGCATCCCGCTTCTCTCGACGCGCTGCCCTTTGGGCTCGCGAACTCGGAGCCACCAGGGTCTTTGTCGAGTCCGGCTCCTCTTTGCTCCCATCACTCTCGCGTAGTTGAGGTTCTGTCATCGCTAGCGCTCCCCTTTACCCAAACTTGGATGGGGCTAGCGGAAGATGATATAAATGATTCTCAGCTTTATGTAATGGTTGCCTAATCCCAAATACTCAGTCTCACAAGCCAGGACTTAAAGATAACTGATTTATTAAAGGAATAGTATGCAAATACAGAGAAAGCTGAGAATGAGCAAAAGCGCACCAAATACAAACTTAAAAGCCTTGCTTCCAACCCAGTCCCGCCCCGAGCGCTCGTTAGCAACCACCCCCTCCCAGGTGCTAGCAACCGTTACATCTGCCTGGGAAAGTAACCTTGAACAGAGTTGCAAACCCAAACATACATTCCAAAGTAGCAAAATAGAGAACACAGCAATAATGGAAAATACCAGGAAACGTTCAAGCATGTAATACACGGATTAAAGGTTTGACATGTGAAACGTTACGATGTTAACAGAACATTGAAATGGTGAACATGACAGACATGGACTCTTATCAAACGTCTGGAAGGGAGGGGGCTGAAATGGAATGTGAATCGGGAGGGGAGGGTGATGTCATGAGTAATGATGGCGAGCAGTAAGGGGCTCCCATCCAGGGTGGAAAACGCATGCGTAGTACTGAGGAATTAAGCAGCCATTCAAAGAGACACAGATCAGACCCGCCTTAGCTTTTGGGGTTTATATGTCTGGGTTTTTCCCACGCTTATTCAATTTGTTAGGATTCTGTTTATGTAGCAGTAATAAACACTAAAGAACTACTCCTCGTCTCAGTGTGATTCTCACTGTTAGGACACCCCCTGCTCCTTCGGGTTCCAAATCTCCTTCCAACTCGACCAACGTGTCTGTCGCCCCCTCGGCAGCCCTTATGGAAGTCGTAGTCTCTTCGGCTTCCCCTGACTGCAATGATTCTTCTGATGCCATTTTTGACATTGTGTATAAAAGTTTTGGGACTCTCAACTGGGTACAAACTTCTCCAGGTAGGGTCTAACTATAGAATTGATTCACAACTTTATGTGATGACTGTAATACTCAAACTCTCATTAATCATGACTCAGAAGTGATTACTTCAAAGTCTTTTAATGATGTGAAGCATTCAGTATAGAGAAAAAGTTGTGAATGAAAAAGCCCACGTCTTTCCCCATTAAACATCTTCAGTGATTTCAGATTCCCCCCCACTCCCCCTCTTAGGTATGCACCCTCCCTCTTGTGCCAGTTACAGTAGGTTTCTGCAGCTGTCTTCAACAGCTCTTCACCAAATGACCTTGGGAGTTGGGAGCCATAGATAACCCAAACAAGATGATTTTTCACTCCAGCCTTATGTCCCCACCCTCATGTTCAGCTTGCAAGGATTACATGTGTACTCTGGATCATGCATGCAAGGATGCAGAACGTTGGACTTGGGAGCATGACAAGGGGTCTCTTTCCAATCAATAGGTTGGTAGCAGCTTAATCCTGCCTTCTCCAACCTGAGTATCCTCTAGATGCATGGATTTTAATCCAAGGATTCTCTGAGGTGGTCATTACTGAGAATTTTAGGAGTTGAAATCTACACATCTGAAGGTACCATGGTATGGGAAAGCTAGCTTACCATGACAAAAAATACCAAAATTGAGTTATTCTAGAAGTAATCTAACTTTTGGGTAGGGTGATGAGACAGACCTAGTGTGGCCAGTTACTATAAATGCATTTAGAAAGTGAATAATTCTAGGAAATCCTCATAATTTGTCAGGAGTTTAAATTTAACACCACAGAACTATATTTCAGTTAATTAAGTAGAAGTACAGTTTATGTTTGAAAGTGTGGGTCACTAACATTATTATATATTGCAGTAAACCCTTAACAAAGATCCATCACATCCTTTTGCTCAGGTCCTGTGAATTAGCTTTGTTTAGACGCAGAAGGAATAATTGACACTACTTTGTTAGCATACCGGAAAAAAAAGTATTTCTTATATATTTTACTTTAGAGTACATGGAAACTGTATTCCCTCTACCTATTCCCTCAGTGGTTATGAGTTTTTGAACGATAGGAATGGGCATAGAGGTTGCTTGGTGGGGAGGCGATTGACAAAAACAAATCAGAACTAAAGATTTGCATTGCTTGTATATTTGATAATAGATTTTCTCCTTTTTCAGAGAGATCGGCACAATTGTAAGGTCATTAGGCTGTTGTCCCAATGAGGGGGATCTCCATGATATGCTTGCAGAGGTAGGGTACATAATTTTAAAGTTCTATTACTTTATAGTTGTGGGCAGTAAATCTGATCTTTTTCCCTAAATCAGTCATGATTTGAATTGCATTATGGAAGAATTTCATTGAGCAAGTGAAATACCTTTGCTTACTTTATAATCATACCTAGAGGCCAAAATTATGTTAAATTCATACAGAGCAAAGGGACTGCTGTTGTAGTACTAAGCTTGAAGAGTGGTCTGGTGGCTATAGTACCTCTACCTTGTTGCTAATTTTATTTATGAATTATACTTTTAATTTTCTGAATACCATGAAAGGTTATGACAGCTAAAACTAAAAAACAACAAATGATTAATGATAATTATCAGAGAAAAAAATTGGACATAAAATGTATAAAAACCATCATCTTGATGTAGCATTGCTACTTAAAAATTCTCAAGACTATATTCCAAAACACCTGGAAGAAGAGAAAAGATAACAATATGGATGCCCCAGTGAACCTGTCTGAGAAGGTATGGAGGTATATCACCATTGGAAAACTCCATTGTTTCTCTTTTGTAGATACCCATTTAACTTTATTCTGTAGCGAAATGCAGAGGAGGGTTTCCAGAGCTTAAACGGTATCTAATTAGTTTCACTAAATGTGTAAAAATCTTAAGTGACTGTTCTTCTTGGTACTATTACTAAGTAAAGAGCTAGTTTGGTAGTAGTTAAGGTACTGGCCTAGAAACCAGAAGACTGTGACTTCTAGGCCTTCCTTAGGCATAAAAGCCAGCTGGGTGACTTTGAGCCAATCACTGTCTCTCAGCCCAACCTACTTCACAGGGCTGTTGGTGTGTGGGGAACATAGGAGGCAGGAGTATCAGGTATGTTCGCCACCTTGACTTGAGCAAAATATTTTAAAAAGCTATATATATATAGCGTATGATGAGTACATGACAGGAGAAAGGCAAATATATACACACGGTCCACATGATTATATACAAAAGTTCTGAAGGAATACAGTAGTAGCCTCATAACTGGATGTCCAATTCAGCTATCCAGGTGATCGCTTCTGGTGTTGCTTTGTGCAGATCTTCTAAGGAGCCAGGGAACGCACATCATGGGCTGTCTTGCACAATATGTTTAATAGTTTGCATATTGGCACCATAGTCACAACAAGGAGAATCTTTCCAGACCCATTGATACATTGCAGAGGCACTCTTTCCAGTATCACATCTGACTCTATTCAATTTTGTCCAGACAGAGCGAGGCAGGTTAAAGCCAGGAGGTTTGGAAGAGGGATCACTAATGACCAAACCGCGATGTGACAAAATTCCTCTCTCCAGGCATTGCATTCTTAGGATTGAACTGGATAGATGTTAGATGTATGGCTGTTTTCCAAGCTGGCCTGTGAGATTTCAATCTTGTGGTGGTCTGTGCAATATCCTGATGAATAGGAAGGGCCTTGTTATTCAACATCCTGTGACTACGACAGACTTAGGACATCACTTTCCATTTGGTCGTTAAGCAAGTCACTGTGGTCATTAAGTGAAACATCACATGATCACGACTTATGATTTTACTTCTGCATTCTGTATTAACTCTGCTTGTCACAGGAAGTTGAGAAGCATGCAGATGGCGATCATATGACTGCGGGATGCTGCAACAGTATTAAATGCATGCCGGTTACAAAGGGCCCAAATGGCGATCACGTGACCGCGGGACTCTGCAACAGTCATAAATGCGAGGGTTGGTTGCAAAGCTGTTTTTGTTCTTACACCATCATAACTTCAAACAGTCACTAAATGAGGCAGTCAGTAAGTGACGACTACATGTATTATGATCGTAGCTGTTCTGTGCAGCAATATTTGTCTCTACATATACTAGAAGAAAGAATAATTTGCGGTGAAACTGATGAATTTTGGAATTGTTCTGTCACATCCCTGATCTTTGCTCCTATAGACAGTATATTTTGTGAGCCAGTGAGTCCAGTCAACGTAATATTTGTTTCAGGTTCTCATATTACTGAATCTCCAACTATTACCTCTATTCTTATTTGGCTATGGTATTGATGGTGAATCTTTTACAAAAAATAATATCTGGATTATAAGTTAAATATTTTTGTTCTTCCACTATTTCTCCTAAGAGAAAGTATACTGTGCTGTAACAATAATTTATAAGCACTAATAATAAAAAAAGCAAAAAGGCAAATTAAATTAAATTTGAAATAGACGGAAAGACAGTGAAGGCAAGTGATAATTTTATGTGGTCTGAGAAAAGATTCTGTTTTGAAGGAAATTTTAGAGGAATAGTTGGCATGTTGCAGCAAAACCAGCAGCATGTTGTGGCACTTTAAGGGCTAACAAGTAAGTTGTAATTCAAGCTTTTATTGATTAGTTGGATGCAAGAAATGTTGTTTTGAACTGCAGCTTTATGCGTGTATATACACATGTGCACACGCACACACACAATTGCATAGGAAATATATTTGCTTACAGCATAGTATAGCACTTCATTAATGTTACTCTTCAGTCAAAATACTCTGACTAAAAGTCATAGTATTTTTGTTTATGTTTTGCTTTGTTTTGAAGGAAAAATACTTTGTATAAATATACTTCTACCACTAGAGGTCAATGTTGCATAAATGTACTCTTACAATGTCCTTTCTCTTGTCCATGTATGGCTATAATAATAAAGTATATATGGTAACTAGAAGATTCTAAAACCATAATTTAAAAACTGCTCATTTTTAATCTGGAAACGTTAGCTAGCTGTTGGCCACTTACCTATCTCTCAGCCCTCTCTGACCAAGAAAGTAAATATTCTAGGTAAAAGAAGGAATTATGTCATATGTTCTTTCAACCAATCTAGAAAATTTTATTTTCTTCCCCACTTTTAATTGGTCGTCACCACTCCCAAATCACTTCAACCCATCAGTATAGCAAATGCAATCTTGTAAGTTCTTATGAACTTATGAGCAACAAAGCAAATCTCTGTATTTACATTTTCATTCATAACTTTTTAAAAACAAATGTAGCTTTTGTTTTTAAAGGGAGAGAGCAAGGGAAGACCAAGAATGCATGGACAACTGGGGGAGCTATAATGTATGTAATATGTCTGTTGTGTGCAGTGGTTGTGAGAGAACCCCTGCACTTACTGTGCCCAGTAAGAACCAGAATGAAAAAGAATTGGGAGGGTATGAACAACAGGAGTGATAGAGACAGAAGTATAAAGAAGCCTGGGTGTAGCTTTTTTTGACAGATTTTGCAAATCTGTAATCATACATATTAGAAATACATTTAGTTTAGATCTCTAATGGCAACCAATTCTACTCCTGATTATGCAACACCTGACTCTGGCTTTCATAAACCAACCTTCCCATAGCACTGGTCGTGTCTGTGCAGCTAGCCCTTCTGGACTTCTGAAACAGCTGAAGACCTGGTTTTGTTATCATGCTTGGAGTAAGGAGAGGAAGAGCCACTCTTGGGGTTGGTTGGTTCCCTAGTCCTGCCGGGGCCGGTCTCATCCCCTTTGGGTGGAATTAAATTGCCATTATTTGGATTTTATTATATTTTATATCTGTATTTATTGATTATTGATATTATTTATGTTTTTATTGAATTTTAAACGTTTTATTGTGAACCTTCCAGGGTCCTCCGTGTGGGGGAGATGGGCGGTGATAAAAATATGATAAATAAATAAATACATTCTGTGCATCCACGTATAGCATTTTATATATAGAATCTGTAGAACAGAAGAAGGTAGTCCATGGCTAATGTAACTGATTGGTGAGGAAGTAGAAGGATGAGATATGGTCTGGCATATCTTTCCTGTTTCTTTCTCTCTGGTTACAAGGTAGGTATCTCTTTTCTCAACATTAGCTAATGGATTCTTGGCACTCATGTAGAGAACAAGGTTGTTCTTTTTCTGTTTCATATGTTACAAGCTAGTTTCAGATTATGTGAATTAGTTTTCTGCTTAATTTTCCAGTAAATCATCATCATATATGGTATGTTTCTTGTAAAAATTAGGTAGAAGAAGAAGAACCAACTGGGTTTATTCATTTGGAAAAATTTCTTCCTATGATGACTAGAGTGTTAATGGAAAGAAGGTAACAAGCAGAAAGGGGCATTTCAGTTTGTGAAACTTGGTTATGCATATATCAGAGATTTTTAATTTAATTTTATATAAATCCAGTTTAAAGAATAAACTTCTCAGTGATGAAATATTGATAGATTTAATATATTTTGGCAACTATGAAATGGGCTTGGATTTACAGTGTCAGTAGTATGTTAACTGAAGTTGGCTGTAGCTTCGATCCAAGTACAAGGCAATCCCTTCAGTCAGGAGGGAAGTCTGTGGTCCTCCATATGTTGCTGAACCATCAGCAGCAGCAATACCAGTCAGTATTGCCAGTAGTGAGGATGCTGAGAGTTGTGGTTCAATAACCTCAGGGAGGTCACAGATCATCTACTGCAGAGGTTACCTGCCATGTTAGATGTGGCAAATAGTTTCCTCACCTTTCTACAAAGGTCTTTTCAGATGACCATAAGATTTACAATATTTATTTTCTAAAGTAGACATTTATTGAAATTGTTCTTATGGATTACTTGGATTTTTGAGTTTGACTTTGTTTTTATTGTTTCTAATTTTTGTTTTATTCTTTTTTACCATGGATATTTTATCTTGCTATCTCAGGTAAATTGCCAGGAGTTGATCTGGATTGCAGAAGGATATAAATCCCATAAATATGTAAAACTGATTCCACAAACAAATTTGCCAGCTGAAATCTTTAAAACTTGGGAAGGAAGTGTTGGGAGGGCATTTCAAAATAGCAGTCAAATCTTCAGATACACATATATTTTGTGTATAAATAAAACAATTATTTTATTAACTGCATTATTTCAGATACCGACCAATTCCAGAAGATGTTCTTTTACGTGCTTTTGAGGTTTGTACCATTCCATGTATGGGAAAAAAATTCTTAACTTCAAGGCAATAAGAATAAAATTTACATTCAGTGTTCCATTTATAGGTTTTGGATCAGAATAAATCTGGACATCTTACTAAAGATGATTTGATAAAGTATATGACTGAGGAAGGTAAAAACATATTTTCTAAAATAACTGCTCAGGAAAAAAGTAAGTCCTACTTTACATGTTAGTTTGAGTGCATCTGTGTGACAGAGAATATGCAGATATGTTTAACTGAAGGCCTTAGAATGGGAGAAAGGCAACCCAGAAACTGAATGTGACACTACCCACAATCTTGTGGAAGCACCTGGAGCCCTACAAATTTATCCTGATGTGCCCATTCCTACCTTAAGAGTAAAATCCAACCTCATAAAATAGTGCTAATACTTTCTAATTATCAACCCAGAGGCAAACTGGTTACTCTACTTTATATCTGGAATATTCAGTAAGCTCCACATTGATTCAAATTTGTGTGCCTTACAAAAAAAATTGTATGTTAGTCTGAAAAAAGAAAAGCATAAATTTCAATGCATTTCAAGTTCTATAAAACAGTACTGTTTAAGAAAATAATTACAAGCACAAAATATAGCATATAAAAGAGATAGGAAGAAAGAATAATAATAATAATTATTATTATTATATTTTTATCCCAGCTTTTTTTATATATAACTCAAGGCAGCAAACATACCTAATTCTCCTGCCTCCTATTTTCTCCACAACAACCACCCTGTGAGGTGGGCTGGGCTGAGGGAGAGTGACTGGCTTGAAGTCACCCAGTGGCTTTCATGCCCAAGGGAGGGCTAGAACTCAGTCTCCTGGTTTCTAGGCCAGCACCTTGGCCACTACACCAAACTACATAGCCATACATTAAATAATTGAAGACAATTTGACCAAATTGCTTACCTCCATATAGAAAAATGAGGCACTTATCTCACTAACAAAGAACACATATCAAAAATGCACTGCTGCAAAGCAGGCGTAGATCAGCCTTTAAATGTTATAGAATAATTTCCAATTGTATTTTTAAAAAGGAGACAATACAACATTAGTATTCATATGTAATTAAAGGGTCAGATCTAACACTTACTTAAGATCAAAAAACACTTTAGGGAAACATTATTAAATCCTTGGCAACCTATGAAACTCCATTAAAAAAAACTTCCAAAAACAGATGGAAAAATAATTGAAATAAAACTCAGCAAACTATTGATTTATAAAACCAACACTATATATTGTTTATCTGGATATGATAATTCATTGCTTGATCTACTTTAGCTAATAATTTTCTAGATTTATTGCCACTTTTCAACTTTCTTGTAGTGTACATACATATATACATAACTACCCATCATGCTATTCCATTTCAGAGTTCAATATTTAATATTTCTAAGCAGAGTGCAGACAAAAAATAAGAAATATTAAGCAAAATTCTTGAGATAAGAAAAAGAAAACATAGCTAAAATATGTTGATACCAGCGTTATTCACTATAACTCTTCATACATTTCCTACCAACTTGTCCATGTATTACTCCTGGCACTGGCTGTTTTTTAGATTTCTTACCTCTCTTTAGAGGATCTTATCAACTCCATTAAATATGACTTTTCTTGGTCTTCCAATTTTCTTCAAAACATTCACTCTTCAGTTATACAATTGTTTTGCAATTTGATCCTCATTTGCTCTATATAACTAAGCCACTCAACATCTTTCATAGTGGGCCACATACTATCCATTATCTTTAAACCATTATTTGCATGTCTTAAAATTTCTCAGTCCATTTTCCATCTTTTATAAATATTCTACAAAGCTTCACACATTCATCTACTTGTTCTAATTTTTTACCATTTATATATATCTTGCAATCACTTACTCCATTTTTCCTGTCATACCCAGCTACCTTGTGTTGGGATAATGTCTGCATAAGGGTGCTTGAAGACTTGCCCGAATCAGAAGCATTTATGTATCAGAAGCACTCATGCTTAAACAAAGTTTCAATATTGTTTCTGTATATTTCAGTTACATATGCATAATATGGTATGTACTCTGCTCTTCCTGCTGTTGCCAGAAAAGTTAAGAGACTGGATTATGGTATGGAGTAGAAGAATGAATTAACAATAAGAATTAATATTGAAATTATTTAGGATGTGCATGTTTATAACAATAGTAATAGTGCCCCAAACCTAAAGCCAAATCGTATCTCCTCCTGAGATTATGTATGATACTCAAACTTTTGTGAAATTACATCAGCCAGCATGTCAGAACTGCTGTTTATTTTTTCTTTCCCTGGACTTTTATGGTTTGTACCATAAGTTTTTATTAATGCTGTAAGAGGAAGAGAAGAGATACATTAGGAACTTGGAGAGCATATGACTTCCAGTGGGGACCAATGGCAGCTTGAGCTGTTTTTTTCCGCTGTCTGCAGATTGACCTGTCAGAGCGGCTTTTCTCCTTGGGCTCAGGCAGGCTTCTTTGGAGCCCAGAAGCATTCTCTGGATTAAGGAGAACCCCAGGAATCACCCCATGTGTTCTCTGGATGGCTGGTCACAGCCAGAAGACCGCAAAATGGCATTTTGTGGTCAACTAGTTAGCGATCAGCTGGGAGGCAGGGCCATCATCTTCTTCCCAAGCCACTCTGAAGCCAAAAATGGACCTTAAAGCTGCCCACCCCATTTCTATAGCGCTAAGTTTTTTTGTTTGAATTTTACCAAAGAGAGGCTTTCTGCAACAAAGAAATGTGGAATGCCTTGGTGACTCTCATTTTTAAAAAATTATTAACTTGGTAATTTGGCTTTTTATATTTAATTGGTTAAATTGAGATTTAAAGAATTTTGTTTTTTTATTGCTTTTTTAATAAAGTGATTTTTGAGGAATATAAAACGTTCTCTTCTTCACTGAATCCGTGTATTGGAGTTTTGATCTATTTGCTTTCACTTTCCCATGGGAATGCTATTTGTTATTACTTTTTATTTTCCTGATTGGAAAATAATTGGACTGGAGATAAAAAGGCTGGACAGAGTGTTCAATTACAGTGTTAATGACTTTACCTTCTTGGGGCACTAGAGGGCACCATAATCTATCTTACTGTTAAGAAATATGGAGGAAATTAATTTGATATTTAAAGATCTCTACAATGCTGTTATTCAAGTCTTGGAGCATTTCTCAGAATTTGTGGAGTCCAAATTGTCACAAGAATTGAGAGAAACTGATAAGGCTGAAAACTACCTTAGGAGTAAAGTGGTTTCTCCAAAGAAAAATTGGTGACTTACAGTATGTTTAAATAGTCAAAGGAAAACTGAGTTGTTGAAAGTTGAAGATAGGAAGACTGTTCTAGAGGCTGGAAGATTTTGGACCAATATTTGGGCTTTTAAAAGCAGGTTGTAGAATTTGAAATTGACAAGAAGAAAGCTCTGTATATAATACTGAGATATGTAAATGCTCTGGTTTACTTTGAAGTGGCATAATTGTCTGAATGTGTTTATCAGGATGGTTTCTTAAAGGTTTGGATAAATGGTTATGCTGTTTTGAAAATTCTTACATTTTTGGTAAATGCTTAGGTTATTGTTTAAAGGTGGTTATCAGGATGTTTTTTTAAGGGTTTAGATAAATGGTTATGCTCTTTGGAGAATTCTTATATTTCTGGATAATGTTAGTTTAGTTGGCAGATAGGAGCAAATTATAGTGAAGAAGGATAGCGTTTGTTACTATATTAGGTTCCAAATTATCTTTGAAGGGCTTTTATGTTTTTCTTTAATTGGGAGGGTAATTTTGTTTTAGAACAAAATTTATGTTTACTATAATACAAATTGGAGTAAGAGATTGATATTGATTTATGTATATCTTTGTTGTAGAAAGTCAGAAGTCACTTTGTAGTAGTTTGTTTTGTGTTTTTTCACACCTTTTTAGTTTTCTTTCTTTTTCTTTGTAGGCTTCTTTGTTTCAATCTTTTTAGTTTTTGTATATATTTTGAAAATGTTTTAATGAAGTTCTATAAAGGAACTTGGAGAGAATATAATAGCACAAACTGTTACAGGACTGTTTCCTGTTATGGGAGACTTTATTGTCAGATAGTAAGCAAGAGTCTCTTGAACCAATCCTGATGGCCTAGAGATGAACAGCTGCCCAGGAGATCACTCCCAAATATGAAACCAAATCAAGCAAAAGCTGAGACCTGAGACAAGTCAGAGCTGGAAAGGATTCTGAAGAGCAGCCCAGACTTCAAGGAAATGAAAATTGCTGAAAACTTCCAGCAAGAATCCTGACATGTGCTTCGCTTCTTAGACATCAATTTTCTCACCAGTAATAGATCCTGGATTCCAACATCTTTTAACCACCATCTAGATCAGTGTTTCTCAACCTTGGCAACTTTAAGACGTGTGGACTTCAACTTCCAGAATTCCCCAGCCAGCATATGAAGTCCACACGTCTTAAAGTTGCCAAGGTTGAGAAACACTGATCTAGATGGTGGCTAGGTGGGGGTAGGCAATTTGATTGGCCATGATTCTTCTTACATCTGTACCTGGTTTAAACTACTTTATATACTCTGTTATTTTACTGTATATACTTGTGCATAAGCCCATCCACAGATAAGCCGACCCTCAAAATTTTTGTATATTTTAATTTTCACAATTGGCTTATGTATGGGTAATCCACAGATTATCCATTTTTCATGATATTTTGGTTAAAAATTTGAGGGTCATTTTATCTGTGGGTGGACTTATACAGGATATATGGATACTTACTACTGCCATATATACTTGCAGATATGCCCATCTGTGGATAAGCCAAACCCATTTTGGGGGGTGTATTTTGGCACCTAAAATTCTTGGCTTATTCGTGAGTATATATGGTAATCATTCCTAAGCAAATTTAAATAGACAGGAAATTCAGAATCATAAGTGTGATTTTTTTCCCCTCATGTATGTAGCTTGTAACTGAACAATTGCTAAATAAAAGGAAGTATTTTTCTAAGGAGTTGTATTTCACTGGTATGAGTGATATATGACTGAGAGCTGGAGACAGGAGTAGGAGCCACAGTCGCCATAAATTCCAGGCATTAGTGTTCAAGAGCACATTGAGCATAATGAGCTGGGTTTGGACTGAACAAAGGCATGCTTTATGCTAGATAATCACTTATAGATTGTTAAAATATCAGTAGTAGTTTGCCCACTCTGGCTCTGCAGGCAGGATTAAAGTCTAGTGGCCTGTTCCTCTACTACCAAATTATGTTCACCCAAACAGCATAAGGAACAGTAATACTATATGGAAGGGAATGCAAGTGAATGAAGATTGATAATTAAGATTAAATAATGTTGCTCCACTGGTCACTAAAATGGCCTCTGCTCATCCTCTCCTGTGTTAATCTACACAGACTTGAGCATGCAGCCACCTTAAACAGATGGATAGTAAGACATGCTCCCAGTAGTTCTGAGACAGTTTATTCTACTGAGAAAAGTGCATGACCAACTGTGGGTATCTCTAGGCAGTCTGTGCTCGAATTGTGTGTGTAATGGAGGTTTATGTATTGTATCTTGGAATCATTACCTGTGTAATAATTGCTGACCATATCCTATTGATCCTTGTGGTTGGTGAAGATACTGGAGACACAGATCCTCATACAGACCAAGTACTGGCTGGTTCAACACCTTGGTCTTTGATACATACATTTTCAATCCATACACCTTGTTGTACTATACAAACTGTCTAACATTTACTGCAAATCATTCAGCTTGCCAGTCTACAATGTAGTATATGCATACAAAAGTACACATAATTTATGTCCCCATCTAACACATCACTAATATCACTACAAGCCTTTTTTGTGTGTGTGCCTTCAAGTCAATTTTTGATTCCTGGCAACTGCCTAGACTAGTCCCTGCAGTTTCCTTGGCAAGGTTTTTCAGAAGTGGTTTGCCACTGCCTGCTTCCTAGGGCTGAGAGAATGACTGCCCAAGGTCATCCAGCTGGCTGTGTGCCTAAGGCAGGACTAGAACTCACAGTCTCCTGGTTTCTAGCCTAATGCCTTAACCACTATACCAAACTCCCTTATAAATTTATCCATCAATGCATGAGACCATCAAGGAGACACCACATATCTCTTATTCCCTGTTCAGTCTCTCTAAGCATTTCATTTATTCTTCCACATACTTTTATTTCCATCATGCACCATTCTCATCGCACTCAGCAGCCAAATTTATACTAATGCAAAAGTTCCATAATTCAAGCCTATTCACTTTATCGTATGTATTCTCTAAATAAGTCAGCCACTCAAAATGCAGAACTGTTTAAATATGGATGTGGCTTACTTATTGAATTATACTGCCTGCTCTTTCAGACTTATCCTTTTTAAACATTCTCACAGAATTTGTAAGTTCCTTTTCATCACTTTTTCCCCTGGACACTAATGTTTATCGCAATTGTTTCAATTCTACTCTTCGTATATCAATATTATTCCCATATAAATCTAGAAAATAATCCGAATAGCTCATCTCTTGCAGCGATCATTCTCTTATATGCATGTTGTTCTCATCCACATCACTTTTCACTTCATAATTTCATGAACCATCCTTTTTCATACTTCCTATTAATATAATTCCATAACTTCCACAGAACTCAATAATATAATTCTTTTCACTGAATTCCAAGCAACTTCCACATATTCTTTCATTACATCCATTTTCTACTCATTCTTTTGAGATATTAGTCTCTCTTTTAATACTTTTTCACAATGGGGCTCATAGTCTATATTACTTTTTTTCTACTTTCAGGCTCATTTCTTTCCCTTATTTTCTTTCTCTCTGTGTCCATTATTCCCAAGATCTAGTCTTGAAACTATCCCCAAATGGTCTATCCCACATTCAGAATCTCGCTAATTTTTTTCAGTCTTTCATCATAAAGAATAAAATCAGTTATGCTTTTAGAATTATATCTCTTTGCTGTGGTTATATATGAATAGGTTTATGCTTAAATCATGTATAGTACATGATACTAACATTTACTGCAAGGACTTAAGCAGTTTTTGATAGACAAACCTAGCAAATGATTTTCATCTTGTCATGAAGAGATGAAAACAACTGAATAATAACAAAGTGAGATACCAGGGTTGGTATGGTGTAAGTTAAATTTTTTTTGTTTCTGAGGCATATTATGTTCATATTTAGCAAATACAAAGTATCAGTATAACTCAGAAGAGAGATGAGATGAATATTTAACTTTAATTTTCTACTTTAAGGATGTCGCCTTTAAATACTTAATTCCAACTATTTTTATATGAAGTATACTGTATGCATATATGCCATACCTAATACAATAATGTAATTGAAGCCCAATTAAAAAATTTTAAATCCGCATTTCCTATTACCCTCTGCACAATAAATTATAGATAATACGGCAGATACATTGAAAGATCACTCAGATCTTTCTTGCGGTAGAACCTCAAGGTTCATTGACATATGTTCTGAAATGGTAATAAATGGGGATGTACAAAAATTCAAAACAAGTCTGTTCTGAGTTCAGAAAACATCCAGCTCTTTTGGGTCTTGAAACAAGATGTTTCAAAGTCAGAACATTTTGCACAGCACTGGTAATAATAATGTTAGTGTCTTATTTTAAGCTATATCAAATAGTCTAAACAAAACATGTTTCTATCAACTTAGTAAGATATAGGCAATTGGGAAAACTAAAAAAAAAGTATATTTACCAGATTAAATTCAGAAAGATAGATATGGAAATTATACCGAGTAAACATGCGATACTGCTTACCTGCTTAGAATTTCCATTTATGTACCCACCTGGATTTTTGTAAAATATTTTCATCTATTGAAAAAATAATGATTTTTTTTTAAAGAAGACAAATTTCATGTCCTCTTTTTAAACAACTTAATATTGTCTATTAATATTCCATGATAAAAAAGATACTGCCATAAACAGTAGCTATAAATATTGAAAGCAAAAAATAAGAGTCTGACACACATGTCAGTATAATCTTAAATGCTGTGTTTATTCTAAAGGAAGAGGAACCTGAATTTACAATGTCTCCCCACTGCCACCTTTGCCAGGTTAGACAAAAGAAAGTAATTTTCATCCATTACTGAATTCATAGCAAAACTGAAATGCTCCTGCAACTTTAAAAATAAATAAGTTTAGGGTGGAAATTAGTATTTCAGGTAAATACAGTAAATAAAGAATAAGTAAAGGATGTAACAATTTGTCAAAAGAAAAAGGGAGCAGAAATATGATGCAACTTAATATTATGATATAGCTAGTATTTTATATAGCAAATTTTCTATGAAAAAATAGGGTAAGGCTTTTTTTGCAGATATTCTAGAATACCTAGAATTTGCAGGTTGAAATGTTTCATAATCAGTCATATGTTATATGTTAAACATTTTAAATTTGAATTTTAGTATGTCATATGAAGCAGTAGTGTTAGGATTGGAAATCAGACCTATGTTTACTGCTTTTGATATGGTTTGAAAACCATAAAATACCAAGAATACTTAAGATGATTTGTTATGCTTGAGATGTAGTAAGAAATACCACAGCCAATTGTAAATATTCTTTTTTTTTTCTGCTGCAGGTGAGCCTTTTACACAGGAAGAAATGGAAGAAATGCTTTCAGCAGCAGTAGATCCAGAAACAAATACTGTTCGCTACAAGGACTATATTTCAATGATGGTTGTGGATGAAAACTAAGGTCGTTGTTTAATTTGTAGGTCTGAACTTTATACTTACACATTAACTTCACTGGAGTTGCTCTGTATTTGCCTTTGGACTATAACACAGGCATAATAAATAATTACACTGAAATTTATGAAAATACTGTATTTTTTATTTTCTGAAAGATAAACATTCCTAAAGATCTTAAAGTGTCAATCTGATTGTATAACTGAAAATAGTAGAATTCAGAATTTGCAAAGAAAACACTAACTGGGCAGTCTTCATGTCAATTCACAGGAAAGTTGCATTGAATTTAATAGAATTTATTATTAGAGAAATCATGTGCAAGATTGCAGCCTAATTCTGGTCCCAATTGCCATTGTTAAGGAAGAACTACCTGTACTCAAACTTTGTCTAATTGAACAAATGAAATATATCTTTAGGAGACATCCCTGCTGGTTTACAACACTGAGGGGACTTACCTGCATGTGCGGATACTCACGAGAGGGTATGAAGGTACTCACGAGAGGTTCATGAGAACAATTTGATAACTCTCTAGTCCTTTAAGAAAAGGATAACAGATATTTCCCTATAAATTGATCTAAGTGCAATTGCAAATAACAAAGTTGCCCCTTGGTATGCAATAATAAAATCTAGGGTGGAATCTGAGCAATATTTAAAATATGTCACTAGACCCTTTCTTCAGTCACCTTAACAAAACTCTGGATGCCACAAATGCCTTCTGCTATATCTAAGGGCTGCTCCAAAAAATTCCTTATACCCAGTGACTCTGCCCTTCTGGGATGGCAGTACAGAACACATTTCACATTATCTTCTTAATTTTCCAGATTATGCTGCCCCCAGCTCCAAATACTCTCCTTCAAATAAAAGCATACTGGCTAGATCACCATAAGATTGAATTTTTGTTGAAAATTCAGCAGACCATAATTCTCTGGCATTTGGCTGTTTTGCCTGTGAAACAGCTCAGCGACATAAACATCTTCACTCCCTTTGTAAATCTAAGTCCCCTTGATTTTAACTGCACCTTTTTAAATGACAGTGGGTGCTTTTTCAAATCTGAAAACCTGATTTCTGCCCATTGATTATATAGTACATTTGTGGGTTTTTTTTGTATAACTGATAAATAATTGATAAATGTGTATTATTGTATCTTATAGGTTTCAACAAGTAAATACATAATAAGTAATACTAAAATAATGGCCAAGTGTGGACTTGCACCTGGATCTTTCTAATCTGACCCCATGAATACTAAGTTCATGCTTAAAACTGTCTAATACAGTTTTATGTACTGAGCCTTTATTAGCGGCTTCCATGGGTGGGGGGTGTCAGAAGAGGCAAGATGACAGTCACAGCAGTGCAACTGAAGCCTTACTCCTTTGTATGTTCATGCAACATCGACACACGTACAAAAGGGGCAAAGCTTGGCTCATCCTGCTGCAACTGTCATCTTGTGGGTTTTGATCCTCCCGTGGATGCCACTGGCCTATATTAAAATATTTTGATTACAAAGTGTTACTGTTACAATGGCATAGCAGCAGATTTTACAATGAAGTTAAATTTCAGGAACAGTAATTAAATATATGCACCTTTCTCTAGAGCATAGGTAAACATGCTATCTCAGTTACATCTTGTTAGCATTTCTTTGTTTTTGCTTGGACCAAGCCACTAGGTTACCATGGTAATAGAGTACTTTCTTAAGTATCGGCAGGGTGAAGAGGTCGAACTTAATTGTCCTCAGTTTGGGTGTTAATAGCATTGCCTGGGGGAGGGCAGCTTGCCTGGGCTTGTTTAGTTTCGCTTTTGCAGCCTCTCAGCTCAGTCCTCTCTGAGCGCGTGTGAATGCACAGCTTGAAAAATACGTTTTTGTGCTTTCTGTAAATAAATTTATTTTTATAGAAATGCCTGGTGTGTGATTTTTCTGATCTCTTGGGCCAAACGCTTTCTAGCACTCTGACACATCTTAAACGGCTTGAAAATCTTAAATGGCTTGAAAACCGCCCAGAGTCCCCCGAAGGGAGGAGATGGGCAGGGACAAATTGGATAAATAAATAAATAAATAAAATCTTCATGGAGGGATTAGATTGAGATGATATTTCAGGTGTTTCCCATCAGTGTAAATAATTCAAGAACAACAATCCATGGATTTTAAAGAAACACAACAGTGATTCAGATGTAAGGGAATTCAGTGTATGGCAATAGCACATGTTTCTTACAATAACCAGTATAGGGTACCCAACAATTTTAGTTTAAAAATGGTTTTAATATACATGATTCTTGAAAACCTTTACTTACATGTCCCTGACCATGTATTAACTACTACCAGACTTTTTATATGCTTGCTTTTATTAGAACCTCTAATTAAGGCATATTAAATAATTGAGATGGTATCCTTCTGTATCAGTAATTTCTTCTTCAATTAAATTTTCTCTTAGGTTTCAATAACTCCCTTCCCTGCATACAATGCTAATGACTAATTAGCCTCCATTTCATTTCATTTCAATAAAATAAACAAGTAATGTGATAGTTTATTAATTTTTTTCTAATAAAGAATAGCAGCAGAGTACTCTTGAATGAAGTGAATAAACACAAATCAAGTGTGAATAGCTTTAACTGCAATGAGAAAAATGTTCTGCTTCTGGAAGACAGTTTTGCACTATAGTTATAAGGCCATGTATGAGCAAGGAAGTCCTTGATTAAAAACACAACTCATTCATGAGCTCAGTGGCTATTATCTTTTACCTTCTCCTCTTATTCAATTTCTAGGAGGGCTGGGTGAGCTAATAATACAAGCCAACCTTAAAAGACAGTTGTTGGGATTGCAGAGGGCAGATTTGATAGAGCTTACAATTAGATATAATTCTATATCTTATAACTGTATCACCACTGATCACTCATAAGGGAGAGATTTAAAATTCAGCATGGGCAGGAGGGAGCTGATCCATTTCTTCACTTACCCTGTTCTATCCAAAAGCAGATTAATAGGGCAAATTCTCTTTCCCTTCTCTCCCAAATTCAGAATGTTGCCAAATTTTCTTCAGTTAAGGTTGTTATGGCTCTCTCTTCCTAGTCCTATACATACCTCATTGTAATTAAGCCAAAGAGGCATAATTGAAGTCATCACATATCCTTCCTCTGCTTAACCATGACTCTGTTTTTCTCTTCCTCTGTACAGTCTTTCAAGATTTTTCTTTTTAATAGGCAAATGTAAAGAGATGGTTTACCTACAGTAACAGAGTGGGTGAGAGACTGCTTTGTTATTTAAGTGAACATCAGAAGGAGTCCGGTAGCACTTTTTCAGACTAACACATTTTACTAAAAGGCATAAGCTTTAGTGAGCTGCAGCTCACCATCAGATGCATAGAATGGCTAGACTGATATACTGTAGCATTTAAATTGGGGTCAGATGGGGGGAGGAAGGGAGGGGAAGACAGGTTGGTCATGCAGATGCAGGTTACATGTGAGAGAAATTACCAGTACTTTGCTAGTTAACAATCGTATGGTAATGTGTACAACTTTGTGTTGTGCACCAGCTACACCCCTTCCTGGATCGGGAGGCCCTCCAGTCAGTCACTCATGCCCTAGTCATCTCCTGCATAGACTATTGCAATGTGCTGTACATGGGGCTACCTTTGAAGAGTATCTGGAAGCTACAGCTGGTTCAGAATGTGGCTGCACAAGCAGTTTTAGGAGCCCCAAAGAGGGCACATATAACACCTTCGCTGCACAAGCTGCATTGGGTGCCAGTTTGCTTCCAGGTCCAATTCAAGGTGTTGGTTATCACCTTTAAAGCCCTACATGGCATGGGTCCAGGTTACCCATGGGACCACCTCACCCCCATTACATCGACCTGTCCCACCTGTTCAGGCAGAGAAGGCATGCTATGGACCCTGTCCATGAGACATTGTTGATTGGCAGGGTCCAGGAAGAGGGCCGCCTTTGACATAGACCCCACCCTCTGGAATAAGTTACCCCCAGAGGTAAGGCAGGCCCCCACTCTCCCAGCCTTCCGAAAGGGGGTTAAAACTTGGTTGGGCCACCTCGCTTTGGGTGGATAGTCAATCATGGGGGTGGTTGGCACCTTGATGGGGCCAATGATGACATGTTATTCCACCATCTTGGACTTTTATATTTTATATTTTTTATGTGTATATTTTATACTGTATTTGTTTTAATGATATTTTAATAGTTTATATCTAATTGTACTTTAAACCACCCAGAGATGTTGCAATACAAGATGGGCGGTAAAGAAATATGATAAATAAATAAAATAAATGTGTTAAAAACCCATTGTGTTTCTTGAGATCTTCTGAAACATTTTGAAGTATATGAATTCAGCAATCCCTCTCTGAATTTTGCTGTTTTTCTTCCAAAATGGCTGCTTTGAGATCTGTAATGGAATGTCCTGGGTGGCTGAAATGCTCTGATATTGCTTTGTCCTATTTTGTGTTCTGTTGTCAAGCTTGTGCAAAGTTTTGCCTGTTTGTCCAACGTAGAAATGAGAAGAGAGCATTGCTGACAGATGGCAGCATACACATGTATAGCTACCTCTAATCTTGTAGGGGAAGTTACTCTTGTGTAATGGTACTCTTGGTGTAAAGGTAGGGGGATTATAGCATGAACTGTTTCCCATGTTAGCATCGTTGTATGATTGTTGCTTATTGCTTGCGAGAATCTGCTTCAAGTTGGGTGTTATCTATATGCAAGTATGACTCTGCCATCTAGTGCCTGAGAAAGTGCAGTGTCATTGTCCATAGCTTATTAATGATACATTTTAGTGCTTTGAGCTGTGAGCTGTGAATAACCAGCAGTGTTCTGTTTTTATGGCTTGTCTTGTAATAAGTCCTTCCTGGGAGTTGATGTGATCTGTTGATTTTTCTGTTGATTTTACTGGCTATAGTTCAGTCTTCTGATTGCCTGGTTTAATGCCATCATATGAGTATCTGTCAAGTGTGTCAGAACAAATGCTGTTGTAGTATAGCAGAGCCTGGCAATGGGTGACAGATTTGGTCAGGTCTTCTGGATGGAAGCTGGAAGCATGTAGATATGCATGGCGATCTGTAGGTCCCTTCTATTTATGTGCCCATTGTGTAGTTGTATCATGACATTAAGGAAGTGGATTGGTTCTGTAGATAGGTCTAGGCTGAGGTTGATGGTAGGATGGAAGTTACTAAGGTTATGATGGAGTTTGATATTAATTTTCCTTAGTCCAGATGATATTTAAGTGAATGCTGAGCATGTTCAGATTGGAATTTGTATTTATAAACATTACTCAGGAACACACACATCAGTTTAATGCATCCAAATTCATAAAAATGTGTAAGCTCCATATTCCACACCTTTATAATAATTTGAAAGCACACACATACACTAATTATTGTATTTATCCCCCTGTATTTCTATTTCACAATCAAGGCAGCTTAAAACAAAGAAAATTCAAACTATAAATAAAGCAGCATTCATAAAATTCAAATGCAGATTAAAACCAACATTACACTAAACAAACTATGAAATAAAAGCTTAGTGGGTATTAATAAGCATGCACTGATTTTTACCAGGGAGAACATAAAATATATGCTCAATACAATGGCATGTCCAATGAATAAAATGTTAAAATACTCTTATTTCAAGATCCAGAGTAATCTCTCTCTCAAAATCAAATAATACCAATGAAATTGTCTTAGGAGGAAAAAGAATTGGGCTCAAAGACACAGTGAATTCTGTGCTTGGCAGATTGTTGTTTCAGAGGAGGAATTGTTCCTTTGCCTACAAACTATAATCACTGAGCGTGTTTTTTATTCAAATACCTTTTCCATTTTTAGGACAAGGAAACTCTCACACAGAAAGGGGAGAGTCAAGCAGTGGTAAAGTAGTAAAGAAAGGAACAGGGCAGGCAGCTCCTTCCTCCTGTCTCTAATCTCCAATTAAAATTGTCCCTTCCTGAAGCAGTAGATGTCACTTTTCTTAACATTTGCTTATAGATAGGGGTGTCTGCAGGGTATGGTAAAAAAGCCACGATGGCAGCTGCAACAGTGCGATCAAAACTCTATCCGCATTGCATATAAAAATTGGTACAGCAACCTGTCTTGGAACTGACAAGGTACTGAACTGGTGAGTAGCTTCTGCATTTTAGGATCAACTATCAACAATAAAGGAACCAGCAGTCAAGAAATATGTCACAGGCTAGCACTTGGTAAGGTAGCAATAAAGGCCTTGGAAAAGATATTCACATGCTGTGACATGCTGAGACACAATCGGAAACATGCAGGCAATGGTTTTCCCTGCATGAAAGCAGAAGTTGGATACTGAAGAAGCAGGACAGAAATAATATTGAAGCTTTTGAACACTGGTGTTGGAGAGGACTTCTGAGAATATCATGGATAGCCAAGAAAACAAGCCAATGTATTATTGAACAAATCAGTTGGGAGTCCTCACTCAAAACACAGTGATGAGGCTCAAGTTATCGTATTTTGGACACATTTTGAGAAGACTTAGTTCTCCGGAGAAACATATAATGCTGGAAAAGGTGGAAGGGAAAAAAAAAAGGACAACCAGCAGCAAAATGGATGTACTTGATTATGAAGGTGGGTGAATACACTTGGAAGACCTAAAGTGCCAGATTGGGAACAGATCATCCTGGAGAATGTCTATGTGGCTGCTAAAAATCGACACTGACCTGAAGGCACATAATCCACAGAAATACAGTTTGCTTCCTGACCAACCACTTCCATTTTCAGATATGAACCTTTAAAACGTTTAAATTAAAGAGAGCCAATTATAAATATAAGCATTATTTGAGTTACAATAAAATTAGGCTTGGGTGCACAAATGAATGCATTTTTACATTTTTAAAGATCACTTTACTGAAAGCAAAACAAAATAAAAATACAGCTGTAGAAAATGTTGCCATACTCATGTCAGTACTAAAGTTTTTAGTCTTATTTTCCAGCAGGAAAATCTCATGAATATTCAGTGTGGGTAGCTACCTAGAAATATGTGTTTGATAAAGTATGTTCCTCTAATGCAAAGGCAAATTATGATATTATGTTTGTTTCCCTTAATTTGGCTTCTGCCATGTGAAAATCAATTGATATTGACAGTAGATTTACACGTAGTCCTCAACTTACCACCTTTCATTTAGTGACCGTTTGAAGCTATGAAGGCACTGAAAAAAGTGACTTACAACTGTCCCTCACACTTACCACCATTGCAGCATCCCTGTGGTCACATGTATTTATGACAGTTGCCACGTCCTGAGGTCACATGATCACCATTTGCAACATTCCCAGCTGACTTCCGACAAGCAAAGTCAATGGGGGAAGCCAAATTCTCACTTTTTATATTTCTCTTAATTTGTATTACTCTTTTATCTTTGTATTTGTAAACTTTCATAAAATTATGACCAAAAAAAAGTAGTGAATCAATTACTGTATACCGTATTGTCATACTTCAGCAAAGGATCGTTACCTTGTCGTGGTGCTGGAGCTTGAGCACCTCAATGATGCTATGAGCTAAACCGTGAAGGGCCACCCAAGACGGGAAGGTCATGACAGAGAGGTCAGACTAAATGCGATCCCTGGGGAAGGTAATGGCAACCCACCCCAGTATTCTTGCCGTGAAAACTCAATGGATCAGTACAACCAGAGATATGTCGGTATACCATTGGAAGATGAGACCCCCAGGTCGGAAGATGGTCAAAATGCTACTGGGGAGGAACAGGATGAGTTCAACTAGCCCCAGATGTGATGACGCAGCTAGCTCAAAGCTGAAAGGACGGCTAGTGGCCGACGGTGCTGGGGGTGAACAGCGAATCTGATGTTCTAAGGATCAACACACCATTGGAACCTGGAATGTAAGATCTATGAGCCAGGGCAAATTGGATGTGGTTACTGGTGAGCTGTCAAGATTAAAGATAGACATTTGGGGCATCAGTGAACTGAAATGGACTGGAATGGGCCACCACATCAAATGACCACCAGATCTACTCCTGTGGACAAGAGGACCACAGAAGAAATGGAGTAGCCTTCATAATTAATAGTAAAGTGGCTAAAGCAGTACTTGGATACAATCCAAAAAACGATAGAATGATCTCAATTCGAATTCAAGGCAAGCCACCTAACATCACAGTGATCCAAATATACGCCCCAACCACAGATGCTGAAGAAGCTGAAGTAGAGCAGTTCTATGAAGATCTGCAGCACCTACTGGACAACACGCCTAAAAGAGATGTTATTTTCATCACGGGAGACTGGAATGCTAAGGTGGGCAGTCAAATGACTCCTGGAATTACAGGTAAGCATGGCCTGGGAGAACAAAACGAAGCAGGACATAGGTTGATAGAATTTTGCCAAGACAACTCACTCTGCATAACACTCTCTTCCAGCAACCTAAGAGACGGCTTTATACATGGACCTCACCAGATGGACAACACCGAAATCAGACTGACTACATCCTTTGCAGCCAAAGGTGGCGGACATCTATACAGTCGGTAAAAACAAGACCTGGAGCTGACTGTAGTTCAGATCACGAACGTCTTCTTGCACAATTTAGGATCAGACTAAAGAGATTAGGGAAGACCCACAGATCAGCTAGATAGGAGCTCACTAATATCCCTAAGGAATATGCAGTGGAGGTGAAGAATAGATTTAAGGGACTGGACTTAGTAGATAGGGTCCCGGAAGAACTCTGGACAGAAGTTCACAATTTTGTCCAGGAGGCGGCAACAAAATACATCCCAAAGAAAGAGAAAACCAAGAAGGCAAAGTGGCTGTCTGCTGAGACACTAGAAGTAGCCCAAGAAAGAAGGAAAGCAAAAGGCAACACTGATAGGGGGAGATATGCCCAATTAAATGCAAAATTCCAGAGGTTAGCCAGAAGAGATAAGGAATTATTTTTAAACAAGCAATGCGCGGAAGTGGAAGAAGACAATACAATAGGAAGGACAAGAGACCTCTTCCAGAAAATTAGAAACATCGGAGGTAAATTCCAGGCAAAAATGGGTATGATCAAAAACAAAGATGGCAAGGACCTAACAGAAGAAGAAGAGATCAAGAAAAGGTGGCAAGAATATACAGAAGACCTGTATAGGAAGGATAACAATATCGGGGATAGCTTTGACGGTGTGGTCAGTGAGCTAGAGCCAGACATCCTGAAGAGTGAGGTTGAGTGGGCCTTAAGAAGCATTGCTAATAACAAGGCAGCAGGAGACGACGGCATCCCAGCGGAACTGTTCAAAATCTTGCAAGATGATGCTATCAAGGTAATGCATGCTATATGCCAGCAAATTTGGAAAACACAAGAATGGCCATCAGACTGGAAAAAATCAACTTATATCCCCATACCAAAAAAGGGAAACACTAAAGAATGTTCAAACTATCGAACAGTGGCACTCATTTCACATGCCAGTAAGGTAATGCTCAAGATGCTGCAAGGTAGACTTCAGCAATTCATGGAGCGAGAATTGCCAGATGTACAAGCTGGATTTAGAAAAGGCAGAGGAACTAGGGACCAAATTGCTAATATCCGCTGAATAATGGAAAAAGCCAGGGAGTTTCAGAAAAACATCTATTTCTGTTTTATTGACTATTCTAAAGCCTTTGACTGTGTGGACCACAACAAATTGTGGCAAGTTCTTAGTGGTATGGGGATACCAAGTCATCTTGTCTGCCTCCTGAAGAATCTGTATAACGACCAAGTAGCTACAGTAAGAACAGATCACAGAACAACGGACTGGTTTAAGATTGGGAAAGGAGTACGGCAGGGCTGTATACTCTCACCCTACCTATTCAACTTGTACGCAGAACACATCATGCGACATGCTGGGCTTGAGGAATCCAAGGCTGTAGTTAAAATTGCTGGAAGAAACATTAACAATCTCAGATATGCAGATGATACCACTTGGATGGCTGAAAGCGAAGAGGAACTGAGGAGCCTTATGATGAAGGTGAAAGAAGAAAGTGCAAAAGCTGGCTTGCAGCTAAACCTCAAAAAAACCAAGACTATGGCAACCAGCTTGATTGATAACTGGCAAATAGAGGGAGAAAATGTAGAAGCAGTGAAAGACTTTGTATTTCTGGGTGCGAAGATTACTGCAGATGCTGACTGCAGTCAGGAAATCAGAAGACGCTTAATCCTTGGGAGAAGAGCAACGACCAATCTCAATAAAATAGTTAAGAGCAGAGACATCACACTGACAACAAAGGTCCGCATAGTTAAAGCAATGGTGTTCCCCGTAGTAACATATGGCTGCGAGAGCTGGAACATAAGGAAGGCTGAGAGAAGGAAGATCGATGCTTTGGAACTGTGGTGTTGGAGGAAAATTCTGAGTGCCTTGGACTGCGAGAAGATCAAACCAGTCCATACTCCAGGAAATAAAGCCAGACTGCTCACTTGAGGGAATGATATTAAAGGGAAAACTGAAATACTTTGGCCACATAATGAGAAGACAGGACACCCTGGAGAAGATGCTGATGCTAGGGAGAGTGGAGGGCAAAAGGAAGAGGGGCCGACCAAGGACAAGGTGGATGGATGGTATTCTAGAGGTGACGGACTCGTCCCTGGGGGAGCTGGGGGTGTTGACGACCAACAGGAAGCTCTGGTGTGGGCTGGTCCATGAAGTCACGAAGAGTCGGAAGCGACTAAACGAATAAACAAAAGTATTGTCATAGCTGTGTATGTGTTGTCCCAGTTTCACCACCAGAGGCCACTCACATCCTACAGAATGTCTCTCTGGAAATCCAAGATTAAAAACCTTTGTTGTGTTAATGGAACACGTATGCTGCCTTTTTAGTTACCATTTCCTCTCACAAGCTCAATCATCTTGCAATCAGGCAAACAGAATTGTGTTGCTGAAAACAATTATAAGGCATTAGCTAGTGCTAGTGAGTTCAGAAATGTCTGTGAAGATAATCTGAAAGCCAATGCTAAATGGGAGAGCTTTGGCTCTAGAGCAAATACAGTTGGAGTTTTTTGGGAGTTTTATTTGGATTGGCTCTGGACAGGCTACAGGAGAAGCTTGGCATTGTAACCAATAGTCACAGTTAAAGAATACATACAGATTACAGGTCACACTATAATATTCTGATCTATAATACCACACAGTTCTTGTTTTAAGAACAAGAATATTCCCATGTTGTTAGGGAGTACAGTATAGAAATGAAGCAATTATATAGATTCAGTTCCATGGCAAAAATAGAATGTAGATAGAACTATGGTCCTTCTGTACACTATGTCTGTGTTACTATCCCTCTCAACCGGATAGTGACTGATTAAAAGCCATGTGGTTGCTGTGCTCACAGATCCACAGTATACAGCTGCATTGTGGAGAAGCAGTTCCCACACTCCTGTGGATGAATGGGAAATCAACCCAGATTATCATGCAAGAGTAGACAGACAGACAGACAGAAAGACAATCTTCTCTATAGTCCTAGAGGATTATATCACAGTTCTGTAAATATAATCTTGAGATCTGTATCCTGACCATTTTTTTTATAAATACAATTAAAACAACTGTACTTGCTTTATCTAATTGTCTTATGATCATAGAGCAAACAAACTAGAAAATTAAAACATCTATACAATGGAGGAAAAAATAGATTTAGAACTACAAGTCAAAGTAAAGCAGAAAAAAAAATGGACTCTAACCATGTATGGCAGACAGTGAAGGCTCTTGAACAGATCTTTGCGCATACATTGTTCATGCTGGACACTGATCAAACAAAAGGCATAAGCAAAATCCACCTCACCTGTCTGGAATCCTAAGCAAAAGAGAGGCAGTAAACACTTTATGGAAATTTTTATAAATAAGTTATGGGAAGATTCATATACAACTGTTTCAACTTACCTTGATCAATTTGAGCAAATGCTCTTTAGGAGTAGAATCTTCCTGACAGTAGGGCAACACATTAAAAGGAGCCAGAATAAAAGCCTTCTACTGACTAGAATCCATTAAGTTGGAGAGAGATCTTGCAGGCATACTACTCTTTTCCAGATTAATCTTTTTTTTTTTTTGCTGTTCAATGGTGTCCAATTCTTGACGACTACCTGGATTAGCAGTTTTTTTGGTAAGGTTTTTCAGAAGTGGTTTGCCATTGCCTCCTTCCTAGGGCTGAGAGAGAGTGGCTGGCCCAAGGTCACCCAGCTAGCTTTGTGCCTATGGCAGGACTAGAACTCACATCTCCAAGTTTCTAGCCTGGTGCCTTAACCACTCCACCAAACTGGCTCTCAATCAATGATAATCATACGCAATTAATGAAATGATAATTATACTCCAAACTCTTTGATAGTCAGTATTCATTATATTATGTCTTGTTATTGGTTTAACCTTATTGTACATCATGATGGCCACAAATTCAAGAGCAATCCCACATTCAGTTTCCATTTATTTTTCCAAATGGAACAATAATAATTTTGAAGAACCAAGGGAGTTAAAGCTTATAGAAAATTAATTTTATCCAATAATTGAAAGTAAGCATTCACTCCTGAGCCTCAATCTATCTCAGTCCCATCTCAGTGCACAGGAAGACATTCAAAACACCTTAGGGTATTTAAAGAATTGTCCTTAAAAATTTCATTTGCACTCATTCTAGGGGTCCAAGTCCTGAAGGACATATGCACCACACAGAAGCTGGGTCACAGATGTCATACATTTTACCTTGGTGCCCATTAGAATAAATTGTCTCCCTAGTGAATGGAAAAATCTCAAAATAACATTAGAGGTCCTCTTTGCATCCCCCAATATATGTTGGTGAATGAGAAGCAGGGCCAAGTTATCATGCAAAATTAGGTTCTGACCAAAGGGTACTAAATCAAAAACCTAAATCTGGGAATTTCATATTCACACTTTTGATATGCACATTTAATTTTTATTTTATTTTATTAATTATGCTAGTTTATTTTTATATTAACTTATGAACTGTCTTGACTCTTTTAAAACATATGATCAAAAAGTGGTTACATAAACAAAACGCTTATTCAAGGGTTTTTATTGGCTGAAAGCCATTGCTAAATTATCACCACTTCTGAACTCTTGCTCTGATCTATATCTAGCCTGTGCATTAAGGTTGTCACGCTTTACCATTGGAAGCAGATCTAAGGAGTATCATCAGAACATTTCTACTGAAGTATATACAGTATTACAAAGCATCAGATAGAGGGTCTCCATTCTAGCATAGCACACTACATGTTGTGACTGCTGCTGGCACAAATTGTTGAACAAGGCTACAAGAAGGATGTAAAGAAAATCTGGTCTAGTGGTTAAGGTGCTGGGCTAGAAACCAGGAGTCTGTGAGTTCTAGTCCCGCCTTAGGCATGAAAGCCGGCTGGGTGACCTTGGGCCAGTCACTCCCTCTCAGCCCAACTCACCTCGCAGGCTTGCTGTTGTGGGGGAAATAGGAGGAGGAAGGAGTATTAGGTACAGTATGTTCACTGCCTTGAGTTATTTATAAAAATAGTAAAGGCGGGATAAATAAATAAACAAGGCCCCATCCAAGAGAAGCTTCAAGCACTTGATAAAAGGGTGAATTTAGGCATAACTGACAGCCAGAATACTGCAGATTAAATAATGTGACACTTGAAAGTATCCTGGACAAAAACACTGTACAGCTTTCTCTTTTGGTTTTCCCTATTGAGCTAAACAGGTGGTAAATGATCCTACTATTTTCAGTTAGATAAACCCTGGTTCACTATGTCCCCATAATCTTGCAAAATTACCCAATGGAGCCCTATAATTAATGTTTCTTATAATTAATGGTTTTTAGAATACCTCTCCTCTCATGCTTGCGTTGCGTGTGTGCGTCTGTATTTGGGTAAACAGACAGATGCTTCAGTTCCCTTTAAGCATTTGTCTTTTCTGAACGATGGAATCTACCTGATATTTAAATGGGTTTTACTTTATGCTTTCTGCTCTATTAGTCAGCTGTAAAATATTGCCTGATTGACCATGTTTGAGCTGGAGTCATGAATCCTTACTGTTCCTTGTCGGCAAACTTTCAGGGGTAACGGACAGCAAGATGTTGCCGTTCTTATGCTTCCTGGTGTGTAACAAGGCAGTACCCTGCAAATTGGAATTTACAAGCAAGCTGGCCAATCTGTTGCCCACCCCCCTTTGTTTCTCATATGTTTCTAATCTCTCATGACTAAGCATACCATTGCACACAATCTGACAATCCCTAACACAGCAGATGCAGTTTGGCAGGGGCATCTAACTGTGTGCTAATTAAAGGGCTGATGAAGAACAAAGCAAGCCTGCCTGTTCTTCATGAGAAGTGCTGATCCAAGCCAATTAAGGCTATATACCATAATATACATGGCACATGCCTGCTTTTTCTCTCAGTGATTGTACGAGAAGAGGAGCCAGACAACACTAACTTACCTTTTCTTCTTTTAGTATATCGTATTATCCCAGCCTCTACTATTAGCGAGAAGGAAAAGGAACGGATGGATCCAATAAAACCATTGGGAAGAATCCCTCCAATTGGAAGGGGGAAGGCTTTGAATAGAGTTGAGCTTCACTGCCAGTTTCATGAGGTGCAAGGAGTGATTGTAGAAATTCCCCAGCTTACCAAAATCTGCTCTAGTGTTTGGGGATTTTCCCAAACCAGAGGGTGCAACCGTGCTGCAAAGGGAGTTCGTTCTATTGCCTTCTCACTTTTTGCCTGTTGGAACATTTTGCCTCAGTCTCCACTTGGGGATGCTCTTGCTGGAAGAATAACATCCTGCATTCAGTCCAACCCACTGAGACTGGACCAGGCAATGTTTTGATGTTGAGGGGCACACTCAACCTTTTTCTGTGGGACAGAGGTGGGGGTGAAGGGTCCCAGTGGGTTATATAACACTGCAAATTGTGCAATGCTATATCAGACATATTGGTAGTCTGGCATTTTTTATTGCTTTCGGAAAGTCTTCATTTTTTAAACCACATTATGCCTATCATGGGATCACGGAATCATAGGGTTGGAAGGGACCTTGGAGGTTTTCTAGTCCAACCCCCTGCCTAAGCCCAAGGCAGGAGACTTCATACCATCTCAGACAAACGGTTGTCCAATCTTTTCTTGAAAACCTCCAGTGACGGAGCACCCACAACTCTGGGAGGCAAGCTGTTCCACTGCTTAATAGTTCTGTCAGGAGATTCCTCATTTCCAGGTTGGATCTCCCTCTGACAAGCTTCCACCCATTGCTTCTTGTCCTACCCTCAGGTGCTATGGGGAATACATCAACGCCCTCTTCCCTGTGGCAGCCCTTCAAGTATTGGAAGACTCCTATCATGTCTCCCCTCAGTCTTCTCTTTGTTAAGCTAAACATACCTAGTTTCTTTAGCCATTTCTCATAGGACTTAGCCTCCAGACCCCTTATCTTTATTGCTCTTATGTTAGGGCACACATTGTTTTATGTTTCAGATTTGCAACAGCAGAAACGATGTGTCAGTATACAGCAGGCCCAGCCACACAGGGCACCAGAGCCACAAAAACAGCAAGTTGCCCATATATATGATTTAGGACAAAATGCCTGAATTTTGAGCGTAAACACAACCCCTTTTCTGGGTCAATTTCAGGCTCATTTTTCACAGGAACCAGGAAGGACAGATGAAGGGTCAACCAAAGGCTGGGAGACACATGCTATGTGAGCTGGTAAGAGGGGACCCTTCCTTTGGTGGCCAGGCTGATCTTGACATTACCTGCTTTTCAGAACCGGATGAACTGCACTTTTCCATGCTCACATTCAGGACTTAGTATACACAGACCAACCATGCCTCTTGTTTCTTAAGTGCCTAACAGAGATACCTGTTTATGACTATGTTTGTCATTCTGCCTTTTTAATTAACTTGATTATCTTGCTTGATTTAGGGTTTTACCTTGCTTTCATGGATCTGATTTCCTACAAGGTCTCCTAGGAAGTGGGCAGGTCATAAATATTTCAAATATACAGTATAATAGCCATATAAACGCACAAATTTGGAAGTCAATTTTTATATCATGGATATCTATATTTCTATATATCTTATTTCTGGTTCTCCATGGGCTGAATTACTGTATGATCTGGCATATTCCCATGTGCAGGCAAGGGTTCTGGCTTTATTTTGATGGTGGCTTCCAGAACAATCTACACAGCAGACTGCATGATCACTAAGGGTGCTTTGGCTCCAGGATCAACCATAGAAAACCCCTTCTTTCTGTTCAAGAATTACAATGTGTATATCTGTTGTTGCACTTCACACTATTACAGCTGAACAGCTCAAGGCTGACTTAAGTCTAGTTTTTGCTTAAAGTAGTAGCCAGACTAAGGTTTTCAAGGAGCTGAAGCAAGAGTGCAATCAAGTCCATAACACTGTCCCTGGAAGATCCAGTACCGGCTGGGAATTCTGAGAGGTGAAATCCAACCTACCTACCTATTGGTGAAAGCTGAAAAAAACACAGCTACACTCACACAATGGCAATGAATGACTATGTTGTTAATGACATTGCTCAGTCTTCATCCTCCTACTTGTCAACTTCATCTACAGTTCTAACCTTTAAGGAAAAACATATTCTATCTGTTCTTTCTATGTATTTCCCAGACACAACTAACATTTTGGGAAGGACTGGTTGAGTCGTTTGTGCAGGGAACATTTTGATCCTTCTTTATGTGTCTCATCACAATATCATACTGTATATCTTTATGGAATTGAACCATCATCTTTTGCTTAGAAAGCTCCATATAGCTTAGGCCACCTTTTAATAAACCATGGATTTTGCTTGCCCTTTACCAGTTCAAATGTACCACAATAATTCCATTTTTTCTAGATGGGAAAAATCAGCCCAATCCCTAGTGAATAAATTCCTCAGAAGTGCCTACCCAATAACATGGGATCTATTGTAGTACAATAGCTAGGAGTCCAGGTGCTGAAACAGAAAATCTATGGTTCAAACTGTTATCTCTATTGTGATCTCACTAGCTTACAAACCCTCTCTTCATCTACTTGTAGGCAATCTGGAGTTCTCCAGATATTCTGGATATCAACTTTCACCCCTCTAACCTAATGATGACCAACCGCAAGAGTTTGTGAGACAAGGAATGCACCAGGTTGCCTATAATGATCACTGGAATAATGAGCATGAAGTGCTTTGAAAACTAAAGTGATATAAACGCTAAGCATTAATATCGTAACAGGTGCCAGATTGAGCAATTTCAGCTACTTTCCATGTGGCCACTGGAATGCATAAAGGCTTTGATTATTTACAGAAAAAATAAATGCACCACACATTGCACAACCCTAACATGAGAAGTTGGGCTGGAAGCCATTTTATCATTCCCATTTACCCAAGGCTATTAGTATTCCATGCAAATTTGGTGGAGAAAAAAAGATTGAGAATTTCAAGGTTTGTGTGGCTTCTGAATTTTCACATAAAGTCTCTTTCTCATGACTGTACATAATGGGATGTGGATCTCACCCAAGGCCTACATAAGGGGAAAGTTTCCAAAGGCAGAAATGCTTCGTCTTGTAGGGCGTCCCTCCCTCTGTCTCTAGGCATATTTTCTTATCCATGACTCCCTAGTGTTCACACAGCCAAAATTATACTTGATTACATCCTGGACCCAGAACAAAGAAAATGTATTACAAAATATTTGAAGATTTCTTGGTAAGATGGGTTGCCTCCAACTGGGTCCATCTGCCATCAAAATGGCCATTGGTAACAGAATGGCTTCCCCTCTCTCCGGTTAGGGATCTGGGGGACATGCATGGGTGGGGAGAGGGAAAGGTATGTAGGAACAATTTCAAAAATGCTTCTCAGTACATTTTAATCAAATAGGAATCTGCCCTAACTGAAGCAGCAGATCCAGCCAGCTGTGTAGAAATGTGATTCTTTTATAGTTTGAAAAAACTGCGTGGAAATTCTTTGATCAGACAAGTAAAAGTAAAACAAAAGGGACAAACCCACGTATTTAAGATTTTGCTAGTTTTCTGGTTAATCATCTTTGTCTACTTCAAAGATAATGTAACACCCACTACCATATGAGAGAGAGAGAGCATTGACAGAGACTGTCACAGGTGTGCCAGATGCTGCTGCCTACTTCTTTCAAGCTTGCACATGCAGAAGACTCAGCAGACCTACAGTCTTATTCAGGAGCTCTTCCAAAAATTAACTATGCACAGCTGTTTTGATGGAGACAAGGACATCTCCTCGTCTTAAAGAGGAGGGTTTTTTAAAGATATATTTTTAAATCCCTAAATGCCACTACAGCGATGCTGCAAATCAAAGGCTCTCTCTAGGACAAGCAACAGTCGCAAGCCGCCTGCAGTTGCGCGCCGGCCCCGCTTGCAAAACCTTCAAAGGCAGCTGTTGAACGCGTTGCTTTGCAGCTCCTCCACGGCTCCAGGCGCGCTGCGTAGCTAGCCGGCGCTTCCCCTTTTCCTTTGCAAAACTGTCAGGCAAAAATGGGCAGAGAGATATTGGCTGCAAGGAACTCGGAGGCTCCTCCCAGAGTCTGGATCCCGAGATTTTTGGACGATTTCTTTTAACTCAGTTGCAAACCCTGGCGAAGGGAACAAGTTACCGCACTGCCAAGTCGCGGAGCAATCGCCGCCGCGAGGAACACCCAGCTCTCTGCTCCTCTCGCCTTTCCTAAAACCCACCTTGGATGGCCATGGTTATCGGGGGCAACTGGCGTTGGCGATCGGGAAGGGAAAACGCTGACCCGCTGGATTTCTGCGCAAAGAAAGCTAAACGAGATAGAAGACAATGAGGACAAAAACGGGATCTGAAGCAAAGACATTCTCGCGGACCCTCGTTCTGGTCGTCTGAGGCTTGCTCGGGCTTTTGGGGCTCAAGGATTTTGGGGGGAGAAGGGGGGCGGGAGATAAGCACCTACGCACAATTGATTTCAGCCGGTGTGAACCTGATTGGATTTGGAGATTCCCTATTGGATGTAAATTTTCAAGGCATTCCCCGCGTGCACAAAGATCATCATGAATTCGGTGGCTGGGAATAAAGAGAGAATTGCAGTCACCACCCGAAACAGGAAATATGGGGTAAGTTACTCCTCAAGTCAGGGCACACGAGGATGCTGGAGACCTGTCTGGGTTTTTACACAAAAGGGTTGCCTCGTAGCCGTGCAAGCGGATCTAAGCCGCCTATTAAGCGGCGTGTTTCCAATCAAGGTGCAGTTGGTATACGAACCAGCCAGGTCTGCTCCGTCATCAGAAAATTGCGTGAAATAAATCTGGGCAGGGTCCTTTCCCTGGAGCTGCAGACTCCCGGTGCCTGTAGAGAACTTTTGCAGCCCCGGGTTCCGTTTCATTGCTCGAGACCCTCTATTTGGTAGCGATTCTTGCACAATACCTCGGATGCCTTCCCTCCAGGGTATCTACACTCAGTCCTGACTCGAGCAAAGGGCAAGTAATTTGGGGGAGCGGGGGAGAGAAGAGAGTTGTCACTCATCTGGGCTCCTTGGGAACGTGTATGCACAGGACACCTCCCCCCTCCTCATTTTCTGTGGAAAATCGCTCTCCGGCGGGGGCCCAGACCTCCTTGGCTGGAAATCAGAGAAGGGAGAGGTGGGCGTTTTCGCCTGCTTGGGGCTATTGTGATTGCTAATCTCCGTCCCGGGTGTGATTAGTCGATGGATGAACTTGGCTGTCCGCTTCCCCCCCTTGATCTGCTCCCCTCTCCTTCTCCGCTCAGGTGAACGATTCCTGCTCCCCTACCAAATCAGCGGCGCCCTTCTCGCCGGAGAGCTGGTACAGGAAAGCTTACGAGGAGTCCCGGTCCAGCAGCCGCCCCGCCCCAGAAGGCGCAGGCTCGGTGGTGGGCTCCTCCGGCACCCCTTCGCCTGGCTCGGGAACCTCCTCGCCTGGCTCCTTCACCGGCTCTCCCGGCCCCGCTTCCCCGGGGATCGGCACCAGCTCTCCCGGGTCACTAGGCGGCTCGCCCGGCTTCGGCACCGGCTCGCCCGGTTCCGGCAGCGGAGGAGGCTCCTCCCCGGGCTCCGATCGCGGCGTGTGGTGTGAGAACTGCAACGCCCGCTTGGTGGAGCTGAAGAGACAGGCGCTCAAGCTGCTGATCCCGGGGCCTTACAGTACCAAGGTGAGTGGAGCGGGGAGGGTGAGGGAGCTGTGGCCGCCGCCCTCCCCTCGCTCATCCTGGCTTGGGCGGTCTGAGGGGAGAGGGAAGGGCCACCCGGTCGCCTATCCGGCAAGGCTGGAATCCAAGCGGGGGAAGGGGAGTGCGGTGGACCTCGGCTGCCTTTTCGCAAAAGCAGCCGTGCTCAAACTGGTGCGCTTTCCCGCTGGGTCGGTCTGCAGTTAACGGCATTCCCGTGACCTTGATGATTGAGAACCAGCGCCAGGTCTCAAGGACCATTAGGAGGTGGTAAAAGGAGTAGGAGTGCCTTGGACCCGCAGTCACTAAGGCTGTAGCCCTTTGAGCACAGGTGGTCCAACGCTTGAAATGTTAGGTTTAAGTCTTGTTTTTCTTTATTGAATGTCCTTTAGTCTTAGGCACGTGTGAATTAACCTTGCAATGTGAGACCCAAAGATCAACAGCCTTGTATAGAAGGGTTGTGAACTGCAACTCTCAGTGGCTCCAACAAGGAAAGCTGGGAATTGTAATTCTATAGCATCAAGAAATCCATAGATTTCCCAGCCCTGGCAAGAACCTTAGTAGGCTTTACCTACTATGTGAATGGTCATATCTATTGCATATGTAGATGGTTGTCCAAGAGATAAAGAATTTACCACAAATGCTGTCAATGTGCAGTGACTGTGGTTAACCCTGGAGTGGCCCTGGACAAGTTACCATTTCTCACAATCTTCTTGAATGGAAGCCAGAGTCTACAGTAACTTTATGCTGATTTTTGGTCTCAACACTGAATAATGAAACCCTAAATGAAATTGGCAAGGTGACCAGCCATATTTGGGACAGCTTCTGACTTAGACCTCCCCTTCTTAAGTTTTGCTTCTTCCAACAATTGTATTTAGTTGTTTTTATAACTCTGATAGTATGAATGCTAATACTGAATTCTATGTGTGATGGTAGCAGGTACAGTTAGATTCGTTAAATCTATAGCAGTCAAATGATAAGGACTGAGTTTTATTGAGACAGTGTGGTTGTGTGTGAGTGTTATCTACCTGAATGCTCAACCTCACTGCATTTTACAGTACACAAATCTAGATGTCAGGAAGAAAAGTTCTAGACTAATCTTTCTAGCTTCCTGTGTAGACAGCATTTTTTTGAATGGAGATGTTAATAATAGTTCATTACTACAGTCCAGACTGATGCAACTCAAACATAGGTTTTTCAACTTAATGAAAAAGACCCATAGCTTGCTGTCTACTGAATTCAGAGACAGAGGAAGTTACAATAATTATGGCATGACAACATTGTAGAATAAAAACCGTTGAATGCTTGTAAATTTTAACATGCAAAATGTATAGAAGAGTTACTTATTTGAAGCAGTATTTGAGAGTTTGAAATGTGTAAATCTGCACAAAAAGCATACAATTTGTTCTGTACACTGCCTGGTACTGATGACTTAAATGCTTTGCAACATGATCCTGTTCATGCCCACTCAGAAGTATGTCCATTTGAGTTCAGTTGACATTGTTGTTCAGTTGCTTTTGTGAGTCACTGAACATCATTTTGTTAGGATTGTCCTTCAGTAATTGCTTCTTCACATTCTTGTAAGGCTGTGCTTGTTTTATCAGTGATAGTACATAGCTACCTGTCTTTGGTTGGCCTCTTTTCTATTGCCTTTAATTTTTCCAGGTATCAGGCTCTTCTCTTTTGCCTTCCCATTATGTGTCCAAAATATTTAAGCTTTAGCTTTGGTTTTAGGGCATCAAGTGAGTAATCTGGTTTTATGTCATATAATATTGTATGTTATTCCAGCAGTCCGTGGTATTCTCAGCAATTTTCTCCATATCACAATTCAAAGGCATATATTTTTCTTCAGCTTTTTTTTAATTGTCCAGCTTTCTGAACTGTATTCTACAACTGGGCTTGACAATATTTACTTTTCTTAATATGATGACTGTGCATTTTGATACTTTTGTGTATATCTTTCACTGTCTTGCTTCCAGGTAGCAGACATCTCTTTATTTCACGGCTACCATCACCATTCCTGTGAATTTTTCCATCTAGAAAAATAATAGGATTGCAGACTTATATTTTCTGTATTTCTGTCAGGTTTCTTCTAATTCATTTTATGGTTAATAACAGTCATGATGGCTGCTGAAAGCATCACTTGCTCAGTTCAGCATTTTGCCAGTATAATTTTACCCTTTAAAAATTATCTTAGTTTATTCTGTAGTTTATTGTCCTATAGTCTAGCTTAATAACATTTCTGCTACAATGCCTTCTTTTCTATCACTGTTTCTCTGTGACACTGACATAATATTTTATTATAATTTTTAATGCAATTAGACAGTATGACTTTGATAGCATTTTGGGATTTGTTTTTAATTATGAAATGTAGGTTAAGTTTGAAATTAAAAACAAAATAACCGGACATTAAGTTAAAGAGGATGGGTTTTTGGATTACAGTTAAGGTTGGCGTTAACCCGAGTTGCTCTCATACTGTGTTGTTTGCATAGGAAGGGAAGTATGTCAGATCTAGTTTTCCCAAGCTGGTATCTTCTAAATATTTTGAGATTGCAACTTAGATTTCTGAGCCAGCATCTGGAACACACTAGGCTGGAGAAGACTGAAGTACTGGCATAAGTGCCTGCAGTAAAGATTTATTTATTTAATTTATTTATACTTCAAATTTAGTCACCGCCCATCTCCTTCAGAGATGATCTTTGGGTTGGGGGCAAGGAAAACAAACATTGCCAGAAAGTCATAGCATGTTTGTAGCCAAATTGTAACTGATGAAAATTTAGAGCAGCCTTTCTCAACCTTTCGACCCTGGAGGAACCCTTGAAATATTTTTCAGGCCTCGGGGAACCCCTGCACATTCAGGCTCAAATATAGGCCGCAAGTTACAAAATTATATTCATTTCATATGTAGGCCTGTATATATGCATTAATGTGTTCTTCAACTAAAAATAAAGAATGAAACTTGCCTCTTTGATGTGAAGTTGCCTGAATTTAAAGTAATTTCTTAAATAAATCGTGATCTTCCAGGGAACCCCTAGTGACCTCTCACAGAACCCTAGGGGTCCACAGAACCCTGGTTGAGAAACCCTGATCTAGAGCATTGGTATACGTGGCAAATGTAAGTTGCTTAGATGGATAACAAGGTCCTGCATTGTCCTTATCTGGAGAATCAATATACATTCATCCCATGGAATATAGAACACAGACGCACAGCTCTCATGACATACCTTTTTATATGTAATAATCCTTATAGAATACCCTTACTATACATTATGGATGGTTAAACGTATTTCAGTTCTAATTTCTTTCCTTCAGTTCTATCATATTACAAAGTCAGTTCTATCCTATTATAAAGTCAAAGTCATTTCTTGCTTTTGAATGACTTTGCTCAATCTTGTTTTTTAGCAAGTAGCTAAACTGGATTCGTCCCTAGGGGAGCTGGGGGTGTTGATAACCGACAGGAAGCTCTGGCGTGGGCTGGTCCATGAAGTCACGAAGAGTCGGAAGCGACTAAACTAATAAACAACAACAAGCTAAACTACACTGGATATAATAGAAGAATACTATTTGGAAACTGTTATTTCTGCAATTATCTCATATACAAAATAAATCAATTGTCGAATTCCTATCTTAATGGCAAGTACTACACAACACGACAAAAATAGTTAATATTCAGTCGAGATCTCTTCAATTGTAATTCTTTCATTATCTGGGGCTATAAAGATTGTTATCAAATAAGGATACAGAAACCTAGGGAATATATTGTTTCCTAGGATACATACACATGGTAAACCTCTTATGTGTCACTCAGGAACGTGCAGTCAGTTATGCCACTGCACAGATTGTAATTATTGTGTAAAACAAAGTCTTCACACTCCTGCTGTTGAGTGCACATTAAGGGGAACTAGATGAAGTTCAAATGAAGATATGTGATACACAGCTAAGAAAATGGTATTGCTTTGAAACAAGCTTGAGGTGATTTAACGTAGAGTGCTTTGTCTTACCTCAGTTTAATTAATTTCTGTCCCTTTATGTGAAGGGCAATATATTGCAGTTCGAATTAACAGTTAATTTTGAAGCCTGTTACAGATGCAAGGCACTGAGGTCATGGAGTTGATTCATCCCTTTGGATTGCAGGTTGACAAATCATATTTTTAATGCTTCTCTATATCGCTATTTATTATTTTGATTTATATCCTGCCTTTTGGCCAATAGGACACCTAAGGCAGCTTACAATCTAGAATGAAATATAAGGAATTAAAAACAGTTAGAATTCCTGTGAATAATATGCACCCAAAGCTTTGCTGAATTAGAATATCTTAACTCATTTAATGCAGTCTAAATAGTATTCCATATATTGGGAGCAACACATTGGGATGTACATATAAGCAACAGCAGAGAACAGGATAGATCGGTCTTCCTCTCCCTTATGACCCTGAAGGAACCCTTGAAATATTTTTCAGGCCTCGGGGAACCTCTGCACATTCAGGCTCAAATATAGGCCACAAGTTACAAAATTATTATATTCGTTTCATGTGTAGGCCTGTATATGTGCATTAACAGTGTTCTTCAATTAAAAATAAAGAATGAAACTTACCTCTTTGATGTGAAGTTGTCTGAATTTGAAATAATTTTTTAAAAAAATCATGATCTCCCAGGGAGCCCCTAGTGACCTCTTGCAGAACCCTAGGGGTCCATGGAGCGCTGGTTGAGAAACCCTGGGATAGATTATAATATCTCCTTGCAGTTCAGTTTTCTTTTCAATTGTTTTAGAGTTTTAACATCTAGGAGCTTTGAAGGCATACCTGACTTGCAGTTGGAAGTTTATAGTCCAGGAGACAGTAATTTCACTTATTTTATTTTTTGACATCTATACACCAACCCTGAGATCAGGAGATTCTGCCTTGGAAGACCTAAACAGAAAATGGAAAGAAAGATACTGGTATTTGGTATATATTGAATGCAGTTCCCTCAAATCAACAAATAACCATTGCCAACCTCTTTTGTCTCTAGTTACAGGAAGGGGTTCCAAAGCTGGACTCATGGCTTTGAGTCAGGGATGAACCACAGCATCTCTCATTTTAGAAATTAAACACTGTGGGAGAGCTTTTCTGTGGATTATGAGAAGAGCTCTGCATATGTAATGTCATCTTCTGAACAATTGGTTCTTTATTTGGATTGGATCTTGAGCAGTTTAGTGAAACATACCCCTCACTGCAGTTAGCCTTTCAAAGCGGCAGGACTGGAATATCCTAGGCATTGCATAAAAGGTTTAACAAGTCCAAGAGCTTCATCAGGGATGCTGGTAAGCATTGCTCTCTTCCATAGTAACCTTGTAAATGTTGTTGATCCAGCATGAATGAATGAGACAGAATGCCAGTTGGCTTGCGGTGTCAGGCCCAAGTGTTATCAAATGTTAATATTTACACATGTACTTCAAGAGATTATTTTTGGTGGTTTAAATCAACAGGCATCAAGTTAAAATACTGCTTTTGAAGGTTCTCTAACACTTGTTTGTTCAGTTACATTTACCACTGTTTGTTTATGGCACTCTTTGAAATAAAATATAGGTGACCCTAAATTTCTGAGTGGGATACTCTGTGTTGGCACAGCAAATTTGATTATATATTTTATCAACATCCAAGAGCTGGTATCTCCAAATATGTTAATTAATACATAAATAAAGAATGAATCTAAAGAAACATCCCTTTGAGTTGGGACCTGTGGCTGCAACATGAAAGCAGGTCATTTATCATATGGTTTGCTGGGTCAGCAGTTACTGAGAATCTGCCTGAAGGCACTGAGCACCAAAAATAGTGCTGCAATTGCTAAGTGAGCATCTTCCAGATGCACCGAGATGGGAATTCCCAGCAATCCCAGCTAGTGTAGCCATCTGGAGGATCCCAGTTTAGGAAAGATTCATTTAATGCATATATATAGATGCAGAATGTATGCAGAAGAAAACATAATGTATTACATGATGCAGTGAGAGTGACTTAGAAGTGCATACATTTCACACCTATAAACTTAATTTTATTTTAACAAAAACACGTACTGTTAGAAATGTCTGATAGTCATGAGTATCCTATTCGTACAACATAGGAAGAGTATAGGAGTAACTGTAATAGGTAGCCACCCCAGGAGTGCGTGTTAGCAGGAATTTTGATCTGCATCTTTCTTGACAAACCACTATTAAAGCTAGGGTTGCAATTGCTTTCTGATTATTGGCTTGTTTGGGAATGAAAAGTCAGGAACCCTGCCTCAAATGTGCAACTATACTTTTTCTTTCTGGGAAGATCTGGGGTATTGTAGCCACTCCTATTTGTGGGAAGAAAAAGGTGGGAATAATTACTGATGAATAGTAAGTCAGAATTCTCCTGAAAGATGTCTGGTTTTAAAAGCTGCTTGCAAGTTATTCAGCCAGACCATCTTCCTTGCCCTTGTAGAATATGCTAGATTTCTATAGCTATGATATGACAGCCATAATATATGTAGTAAATTACCCAAATGCAACATACATTTATTGGAAGGGAAAATGGGAAAGGTGTTTCATTCTATTTCTGCTCTTGAGTTCTAGGATACTCATTATCAACACCTCCCCTTGTTTTTGTTTGGAAAGTGGGGACATTGACAAATCAAGTGCTGGATGGCAGCTGTTCAGCATTTTTATTTTTTCAGAAAGCTCTGGGATTTATAGAAGTCAAGGGCTTCTAGAAAAGATAATCCTAGAGGCTGGTGCTTTCCCAGCTTTAATTTTTTTTAATGATTTCTGAAAAATTTAAATGGTAAAACATTTACATAGTAGCAAATCAGAGGGCCTGGGTGTCCACCGAAGGGGGTGTCAAGGGACACATTGGCTCCTGTGAATGCTGCATTGGGGGATCTGAGCATTATGTAATGTGTGGATTAAAGATCTATAGTTGTTTCTTCATTCTAGACAGCAACATTTCTGGGGAATTTGGCTTGAGCAGTATCATCAGCAAGATTACTTTGGGCCAATAGCATATAAGCCATTTTGATCATATAGTGCAAATGGAAGCAGAACTCTTATAGAAACCATGATTTAAAAATATTTAAGATCTGTGAAATCAAAACAAGAGCTATATATATGTGTGGGGGCACACTATAGGTCTAGAAATGACTTGAAAATTATCAACATAGTTAAATTCCCCCTCCCCCCATACTAAGTCACAAGAACTGGGACTTTATAAGATTTCAGATTTTATTCAAAAGGGGTAGTATGGCTGTGTTGCGCTCCTCTTCTCTCCTGGTGCACTTTGTTGTGGTTGTCCAAGATACCATATTTTACATGGTTTCCTTTTATAGACCAGGGAAAACATTGGGTAGTATTTAGTTAACCAAAGTTCTGAGAAGATGTGTTTATATGATAGTTTTGTTGTTGTTTATTCGTTTAGTCGCTTCCGACTCTTCATGACTTCATGGACCAGCCCACGCCAGAGCTTCCTGTCGGTCATCAACACCCCCAGCTCCCCCAGGGACGAGTCCATCACCTCTAGAATATCATCCATCCACCTTGCCCTTGGTCGGCCCCTCTTCCTTTTGCCCTCCACTCTCCCTAGCATCAGCACCTTCTCCAGGGTGTCCTGTCTTCTCATTATGTGGCCAGAGTATTTCAGTTTTGCCTTTAATACCATTCCCTCAAGTGAGCAGTCTGGCTTTATTTCCTGGAGGATGGACTGGTTTGATCTTCTTGCAGTCCAAGGCACTCTCAGAATTTTCCTCCAACACCACAGTTCCAAAGCATCTATCTTCCTTCTCTCAGCCTTCCTTATGGTCCAGCTCTCACAGCCATATGTTACTATGGGGAACACCATTGCCTTAACTATGCGGACCTTTGTTGTCAGTGTGATGTCTCTGCTCTTAACTATTTTATCGAGATTGGTCATTGCTCTTCTCCCAAGGATTAAGCGTCTTCTGATTTCCTGACTGCAGTCAGCATCTGCAGTAATCTTTGCACCTAGAAATGCAAAGTCTTTCACTGCTTCTCCATTTTCTCCCTCTATTTGCCAGTTATCAATCAAGCTGGTTGCCATAATCTTGTTTTTTTTTTGAGGTTTAGCTGCAAGCCAGCTTTTGCACTTTCTTCCTTCACCTTCATCATAAGGCTCCTCAGTTCCTCTTTGCTTTCAGCCATCAGAGTGGTATCATCTGCATATCTGAGATTGTTAATGTTTCCTCCAGCGATTTTAACTCCAGCCTTGGATTCCTCAAGCCCAGCACGTCGCATGATGTGTTCTGCGTACAAGTTGAATAGGTAGGGTGAGAGTATACAGCCCTGCCGTACTCCTTTCCCAATCTTAAACGAGCCCGTTGTTCCGTGGTCTGTTCTTACTGTTGCTACTTGGTCGTTATACAGATTCTTCAGGAGGCAGGCAAGATGACTTGGTATCCCCATGCCACTAAGAACTTGCCACAATTTGTTATGGTCCACACAGTCAAAGGCTTTAGAATAGTCAATAAAACAGAAATAGATGTTTTTCTGAAACTCCCTGGCTTTTTCCATTATCCAGCGGATATTGGCAATTTGGTCCCTAGTTCCTCTGCCTTTTCTAAACCCAGCTTGTACATCTGGCAGTTCTCGCTCCATGAATTGCTGAAATCTACCTTGCAGGATCTTGAGCATTACCTTACTGGCATGTGAAATGAGTGCCACTGTTCGATAGTTTGAACATTCTTTATTGTTTCCCTTTTTTGGTATGAGGATATAAGTTGATTTTTTCCAGTCTGATGGCCATTCTTGTGTTTTCCAAATTTGCTGGCATATAGCATGCATTACCTTTATAGCATCATCTTGCAAGATTTTGAACAGTTCAGCTGGGATGCCGTCGTCTCCTGCTGCCTTGTTATTAGCAATGCTTCTTAAGGCCCATTCAACCTCACTCTTCAGGATGTCTGGCTCTAGCTCACTGACCACACCGTCAAAGCTATCCCCGATATTGTTATCCTTCCTATACAGGACTTCTGTATATTCTTGCCACCTTTTCTTGAACTCTTCTTCTGTTTGGTCCTTGCCATCTTTGTTTTTGATCATGCCCATTTTTGCCTGAAATTTACCTCCGATGTTTCTAATTTTCTGGAAGAGGTCTCTTGTCCTTCCTATTCTATTGTCTTCTTCCACTTCCGCGCATTGCTTGTTTAAAAATAATTCCTTATCTCTTCTGGCTAACCTCTGGAATTTAGCATTTAATTGGGCATATCTCCCCCTATCACTGTTGCCTTTTGCTTTCCTTCTTTCTTGGGCTACTTCTAGTGTCTCAGCAGACAGCCATTTTGCCTTCTTGGTTTTCTATTTCTTTGGGATGTATTTTGTTGCCGCCTCCTGAACAATGTTGCGAACTTCTTTCCATAGTTCTTCCGGGACCCTATCTACTAAGTCCAGTCCCTTAAATCTATTCTTCACCTCTACTGCATATTCCTTAGGAATATTAGTGAGCTCATATCTAGCTGATCTGTGGGTCTTCCCTAATCTCTTTAGTCTGATCCTAAATTGTGCAAGAAGAAGTTCGTGATCTGAACTACAGTCAGCTCCAGGTCTTGTTTTTACCGACTGTATAGATGTCCGCCACCTTTGGCTGCAAAGGATGTAGTCAATCTGATTTCGGTGTTGTCCATCTGGTGAGGTCCATGTATAAAGCCGTCTCTTAGGTTGTTGGAATGATAGTTTTGGCTGTGCTTATTTAAAAATCTGCAAGTTACAAGCCAACAAATCTGGGAAGCACTGAAGAGGGAAAGGCTGCCGAGTAACAATATTTTCAGTGACTTAAGTTTATGACCTACTATATTTAGAATAACTAGAGACTTTTGAGCATGTTGCTGCCACTACACAGTTATGAGAATTGTGTAGAATTATTGGAAGAATCATCAAGTCTGTGTTCTTGCCCATTCATCATTTGTGAATCCAGCTGATTTAGTCTTTTTGTTGACTCCTGCTGAGAGCAGTGTATAAATTTCATTAGCTCTAATAACTTGTCAGCAAAAGTCCTTTATAAACATAGACAGCAATATAGATGTTGCAGTTATTCCTTATTTAACATGTACTTCACTTGTATAGTCGAAGGTATGGTAACAATAAACAGGAAAAATCCTTGAGATGCTTCAGTAGCATAGCTTTTACTATTTCTTAAATATGTACTGCATATGTATCTTTGTAGTTTGAGTACGTGCAAACCAAATGCTTTTTTACTGTTTTGTGATCTGACTGATCATTAGACATGAAATTATGCAGCCAGGCATTATGTTTTCTACAGAAAAATGAATGCTTAACCTGGAACAAGGGTACATTTGACTAGCTCATAGTTATCACTGAAGTGTGGAACATTAACAAGAAACATTCACTCACAATATGTCAGCAAGAGAATAGAATTCAGGAACTATGGTTACACAGCACAAAGCTAACCTCTAATTGCAGAAGTCGAAATCTTAATTTAACTATTTCAACTCTATACCCTGGCAAGTTTCAGGGAAAAGGAATATGCATTCTTTTGTTGACAAATGTACATGATAGAAAGTGATTTCAGTTAAAAATATATTTAGCAAGAAGCTAAAGCATAGTTGTTCTTCAGTTAACATGCTTTGTGGAGGAATGAAAAATGGTGACTTTGCTGTTACAAGAACATAAAAGCCCTACTGAATCTGGCCAAGGCTCATCTTGGTCCAGATTTTGTTTCTCACAATGGCCAATCAGGTGCCTCTGTAGAAGATGGAGACACCTTTTCCCTACAGACTGATACACGTAAGATTGCTGTCTACCACCTGGAGGCAGGCCTGCAACTAGGGTCTACATCACCCGGGGCAAACATGGATTCTGCACCCATTTTGGCACCCCCTTAGCACAGTGCCTAGGGCACATGCCCTGCTTGCCCCTCCCCCCCAGTTGCGGCCCTGCCTGGAGGTAACGTTGAGTCTGCTCTATCACTCAGCTGTGTGTTCTTTCCACAAAGTCCTGAGGGTAAATGCTGGATGGGGAGGCCTGATTTTGTCCCTTACGGTATAAGAAATGATATATTTTGGAAAAA